>NC_134466.1:52411278-52726278 GCF_047948215.1 Lycorma delicatula
ATTGACAACACAATATTAATGTAAATAAATGAATATTTTACAAAGTTACTAACAACAGATTTGTTTTATTTTGTAAGAGTGTATTGTTTTATCTTACTGAGAGATTTTTTCTTAACTTACAAGATTATCTTTCTAGCAGTAATTTCTAAGAGCAATTTAAAAACAAAATTTTTAATTTATCGTGTAATAAAATAAATATTCTAATATTGAGAATCATGGATACTATGTTCCTTTATATATAGCATATATATATTTATACATATGTCTTGCAGCATATTTTTAACTTATAACAAACTTGTTATGCAACCCCAACAGCACCTGTTACGGATATAAAATAAAATTTCAGAGGGTAATTTTAAATTGTTCTGGTTTTTAAATTTTATCACATTGATCTGTTTTTTTAAAAACCCTAACATCTTAATCATCCCTACATGCCTGCTTTGCATCTACTCCACGCATTCACTAAACTTCACATATTTTCAGTTTTATACAAAAAAGATTAAACAATTTATTTACTAGATAACCAATTCTTGAAAATATTTGTTCAAGTGAAGAATCCAATTAAACGGAATTATTGTTTATATTTTTTACAAAAATTTTTATAATACTAAATATTTAATTTCTAAAAGCAAATATGAATAAAAATATAATCAAAAACTGAGCAAATCAATTCAGAAAAATTACGAAGATAATCAAAATACATTAGAAAAAATACACAAAGACAAAGAAAAGGCAAGGAAAAATGAGAAAAATTAAAATCAAAATTACTTGAATGGATTATGTAAAAAATGGGGTATTCCATCTTACTTCAACAAATTTTCAAAAATTTTATTGCATCAATATTTTTGATTTTGATGAAATTTGGTATATAACTATCCACCTTGTAGTGGCCAAAAAATATTTCTTTATTTAAAAAAAAATCTTTTCTTGAGTACTAGACAATTTTCTAACTTGCCAACAGACAAAAACAGCCATTTTCATCACTTTTTCCATGAGCTATAGCATTCTTATTTTACATCGTACAGAGGGTCAAAAAGAGGTTTTCGGAAAGAGTAAAGATGGAACTTCATCTTAGTATACTCAAAATTCATTTTGTTACATAACCAAATGTTGTAATGTTTACAGATTATTTTTTCATATTTTGGGCCCAAAATAAATAATTATGGTTTAGGGTAACAGATCTGTTTTTTACTGTTATAGTGGACTGTTACAGTGACCTTTATTTAAAAAAAATAGCTGCCAAATTGTAAGATTATGAAAATGTCTAATTTTTGGGACCCAAAAACTGCATGTGGGGCAATGGCAAAATTCTGAAATGTGTACAGCAGTAAGTACTTTTTATGTACTTTAAAGCCATAGAAAATTTATTTTGTTACTCCCAGGGCTTGACTAGTAAATGAACCACCAAAACAGCTAAAAAACACTGTTCCTTCTAACCGTGAACAATGTATCCAAAAAATTCAGAGCATGCATTTTTTTATATAATAATGTAGGCCTAATATACAAAATATTTTGATATGTCTATAACGAGATAGCTTATATTCTAGAGAGTTTGTTACTTAAAGTATGACTCGTACACACAAACTCATGTTTAAACTCGAAAAGTGAATAGAGATGCATGGACATGAATGTTTCCGAAATCCTGAATATAAACATTGTAGAAGGCTCAGTTACTGTTTTGATTTCAATGTGATATTTTGTATTGTTGCTAATGTTAATACTGTGGTTAGGTAATCTACACTTGTTTTTAAAGTAATTTTATTAGCAGTGAACTTCTCTTTTATGTGATATCTTTTATTTTTTATTTTATTAGAGAAATTCTTATTTTTGCTGTAGAGAAACTGGGATAAGACAAAGTGAGGTGCAATTGGTAGTTTTATAATTTATACTACCTGTATTTTTATTATAAGAACCCTTGCATTTTATAAAAATGGATAAAGGAGTGTTCAATTGGCATTCACACCGAAACAGTATGTCAAAAATTGACTTAGAATAGATCTTCAATATTGCATAATTCAGAGTTTACTGAACAGCAAATAACATTGATATCTTTAAGAAGTGGATGTATGGAAACAAAAAAATATCTGTATTTCATAAAACCGAATATTTAGATAAATATTTTCATATTAATGGGAAAAGTTACTCTGACCCCTTTAGCTGTCACACTAAACTGGTAAATCTCTTTGACACTTTAAACATACAACCCAAATTTAAAATGAATTCCAGGCGCAAAGCACTGTATACAAAATGCTTAAACAAAATATAAAACCACATGATGATATAGAAAGCAAATTGGAATATCAGGATATATTCGAATCTTAAGGTGTTATAGTCAAGGTGGTGAATAAAGCTTGTTCAGCACTTGGCATTTTCCCCATTAAGGTTCAAAAATTATCAAGCAGCGCAAAGGAACTAATTTAAAAAATAAAGTTACAAAACCAGCCACAAGTTACCAGTAAATTAAATGATTCCTTGGATTTAAATGTTTCTACAGAAGAAACCAGATTAGTACCACAAAATTATGCTGATTTCGGTAGGGAATATGAACAATTCATCATTCAAATAAAGGATAAAACACAGTTACATCATCCCAGGGAAAGTTAATATTTTACGTTTATAACCAAGCAGCTGGAACAATAAAAAAATTCAAAATGAGTTAGGTGTTAGTCAATATTTGGCCTGTCAATCTAAATAATTAGTTAAAGAATTTTGCCACAAATAGATAAAAATAAACCCACTCACGTAATTGACGAAAATGATATTAAATGTGTCCAAGAATTTTACCAGAATGATGAGCACAGCCTAATGATGCCAGGCAAGAAGGATTGTGTCTCTGTAAGACAAGCTGACGGAAAGATAATTAATATTCAAAAGAGGCTTAAAAGAACTGTACACAGCCTTGAAAGAAAAACATAATTTAAAAATTGGTTTCTCAAAATTTGCTAATTTAAGATGTTAATTTTGTGTTCTGGCTGGTAGGTCAGGTACTCACTGTGTGTATGTCACCCACCAAAATGTAAGACTTATGTTTTCTGCTCTAAACATGAAATTTGATTATAAAATACTCCTTTCAACCACGGTACATGATATAGAAAATGAAATGTGCATTTTTTCACAGTGTGAAGAATGTCCAGGCACTAATGAAGTGCTCAGATTACTGCAAGGGAGCTGGGATGATTTTCATTCTGAAATTTTCTTCAAACAGTGGGTGTCTATTGACCGTTGTAAACTAACTACTCAAATTCTTCCATTTCAAGAGTGCTTAAACTTACTGAAAATTTAAATAATCAAAAAAGGAATTATTTTTTGCAAAGAAACAAGCTAATTTCCTCTACATTAAAAAATAAAACTTGTTGGATTGTGAATATATTGTAATGGGAAACTTCTCTCAAAATTTTCTGGTCAAAAACTTATGCTCATATATTTTAAAAAAGAAGGTAAACTACTGTCTGATTGGTGAGTACTTGAAATACAATACTACATCATTCTTCTGCTTCCATAAGAAAGTTATAAATAAAGTAAAAACAATATTACCATAAGTTATTTTTTTAAATTTTTCTGATGGCTCCTCAGCCCAGTATTAAATCAAAAAGAAATTTATACATTTGTGCTACTATCAACAAGATTTTGAAATAGCAGCTGAAAGGCATTTTTGACTCATCCCATGGAAAAGAATCATGTGATTGTATTTGTGGAACTGTAAAAAGGACTGCGACTAAAGCATATCTTCAAAGGACAATCAGCAATCAAATTGTTACACCTTCTGAAATGTACTATTATTGCAAGGACAATATTAAAAATATAACACATTTTCTGCACTAATAAAGACGTTCAAGATACTGAAGAATACTCAGTTCTCGTTCAGGTAATCACAACGGCCCAAAAACAAGAACCTTTCACAGTTACTTTCCAAGTCAGAAATGTATTCTGAAAGTCCATGTGACCTCTGAATTAGAAACATTATGTTAGTATCGGTACAAAAGGACATTAGCGTTTCTGACTGCTTTATAGGTTTACCAAAGCCAAAATATAAAAATTATGTCTGCTGCATAATCATGCCAAGTGGTGGTTAGAAGTCATTTAAGTCAAAATACATGAAAATGAAAAGGAATATCGAATTACACTTTTTCCATCAGCAGGACAGGGTCCGGGTAGTTCATTCAAGAAATCATTGAGGGATAATCAGTCATGGGTTCAATTGTAAAATATTTTAAAGATACTCATGCCTTCAGAGCTTTTTCTATCAACTACTGGAAGAGGACACAACATGACATCAAAGATGATTAAGGACTTACAGTTCTACTCAATAAAAAAATTACAGAAGCACTCAGTTACGTTAGTTAACTTTGTTATCAAAAAATGCAAGATTTATTCATAACTTTCATTAGCAGGAGTAAAATAAGGTAAAAGTGAATTGAACAACTTTTTAATGTATTTCAATTGTTATAATTTTGTAATTATTATTTATCATTCTGTAATTGACTATTTCTTAATTATCAATTTATTCATTCTAATGAGTTTAGTAATAATTTTTATAATCTGAAAAAAATACATAAAATCAGTATTTTTGGATGGATATGTTGTTTACAGTTAGAAGGAATGGTAGTTTGGTGGCTTCATTACTAGTCAACCACTTTGAGTAACAAAATAAATTTTCTATACTGCTGTACACATTTCAGATTTTTACCACCAGTCCCGCATGTGGTTTTGGGGCTTCAAAAATGAGACATTTTCAAAATCGTACGATTTGGCAACTGTTTTTTTTTTTTATTTAAATGAAGGACACTGTAACAGTTCAATTTTTTTTTATAAGTTCTACTAATACCTAACAGTTAAAAGGTAAAAAACAGGCCTGTTACCCTAAGCTCTTCATTATTAATTTTGGGCCCAAAATTTGAAAAAAACAATTTGTAAATATAACTTCAGTAAAAATTAAAAGATTTGGTTACGCAACAAAATTAATTTTGAGTACACTAAGATGAAGTTCCATCTTTACTTTTTCCGAAAATCCTTTTTTGACCCTCTGTACAACATAAAATAAGAATGATACAACTCATGGAAAAAGGGGTGAAAATGGCTGTTTTTACCTGTGGCGAGTTAGAAAATAGTCTATTCAAGAAAAATTTTTTTTTTTAATATTAATAATTGTTTTGGCCACTACAAGGTGAGTTAGTTATGTACCAAATATCATCAAATTAAAAAATAATGAAGCTCTGATCATTTGTTGAATTAAAATGGAATACCCCAAATAAAAGCAGAAAATATCTTCTTTTTTTAATATTAATGTTATAAAATATGTACAAAAAAGTGAATGTAAAATTTTTAAGGCATAAAAACTAAACATTCACTGTTGTATGATGTACTACAGGTGCAGCTTTAGCAATGCAGAGAGCAACAAACAAGAATTCAATAGATTACTTCTACTATCAAATCTGGCTATTACAAAGACCTACATGATTCAGTACAAATGATTTATAGTAGTTTATGAGCCCCAAAAGGGTAACAAACAAACCTATCCTATCATGTGCTCCTCACTTTTTTATAATAATATTACACTCCGTATTAAAACCATTACTCAAGAGTAATTTGTGAATCTAATATAGTCTAAAACACATTCTTGGATGCGAGCACAATTGTATTCTTCTCAACCATTAAGATAAAAATTACTATCCTCTACAAACTAATAATTCTACTAAGAAAATAGCTAAGCCTACTAATATTTTAAAAATTACTACATCTAAAAAAAAATAACTCTTCATATGCAATTACCAGGAAATCAGTTAATAATAATAATTATAGGTTTCAAGATAAAGAATAACTAATAGTTTATGCCAATTTTTAACAAATCAGCTACAATTCCAGTTATCTAAATACACAATCTATCATAAATTTAAATTAGATTTAACCAAGAAATTGTGTTCTGGCTGGTAGGTCAGGTACTCACTCTGTGTATGTCACCCACACAAATGTAAGACTTTGTTTTCTGCTCTAAAAATGAAATTTGATTATAAAATACTCCTTTCAACCACGGTACATGATATAGAAAATGAAATGTGCATTTTTCACAGTGTGAAGAATGTCCAGGCACTAATGAAGTGCTCAGATTACTGCAAGGGAGCTGGGATGATTTTCATTCTGAAATTTTCTTCAAACAGTGGGTGTCTATTGACCGTTGTAAACTAACTACTCAAATTCTTCCATTTTAAGAGTACTTAAACTTACTGAAAATTTAAATAATCAAAAAAGGAATTATTTTTTGCAAAGAAACAAGCTAATTTCCTCTACATTAAAAAATAAAACTTGTTGGATTGTGGATATATTGTAATGGGAAACTTCTCTCAAAATTTTCTGGTCAAAAACTTATGCTCATATATTTTAAAAAAGAAGGTAAACTACTGTCTGATTGGTGAGTACTTGAAACACAAAACTACATCATTCTTCTGCTTCCATAAGAAAGTTATAAATAAGGTAAAAACAATATTACCACAAGTTAATTTTTTTAATTTTTCTGATGGCTCCTCAGCCCAGTATTAAATCAAAAAGAAATTTATACATTTGTGCTACTATCAACAAGATTTTGAAATAGCAGCTGAAAGGCATTTTTGACTCATCCCATGGAAAAGAATCATGTGATGGTATTTGTGGAACTGTAAAAAGGACTGCGACTAAAGCATATCTTCAAAGGACAATCAGCAATCAAATTGTTACACCTTCTGAAATGTACTATTATTGCAAGGACAATATTAAAAATATAACACATTTTCTGCACTAATAAAGACGTTCAAGATACTGAAGAATACTCAGTTCTCGTTCAGGTAATCACAACGGCCCAGAAACAAGAACCTTTCACAGTTATTTTCCAAGTCAGAAATGTATTCTGAAAGTCCATGTGACCTCTGAATTAGAAACATTATGTTAGTATCGGTACAAAAGGACATTAGCGTTTCTGACTGCTTTATAGGTTTACCAAAGCCAAAATGTAAAAATTATGTCTGCTGCATAATCATGCCAAGTGGTGGTTAGAAGTCATTTAAGTCAAAATACATGAAAATGAAAAGGAATATCAAATTACACTTTTTCCATCTGCAGGACAGGGTCCGGGTAGTTCATTCACATAATCATTGAGGGATAATCAGTCATGGGTTCAATTGTAAAATATTTTAAAGATACTCATGCCTTCAGAGCTTTTTCTATCAACTACTGGAAGAGGACACAACATTACATCAAAGATAATTAAGGACTTATCAGTTCTACTCAATAAAAAAATTACAGAAGCACTCAGTTATGTTAGTTAACTTTGTTATCAAAAAATGCAAGATTTATTCATAACTTTCATTAGCAGGAGTAAAATAAGGTAAAAGTGAATTGAACAACTTTTTAATGTATTTTAATTGTTATAATTTTGTAATTATTATTTATCATTCTGTAATTGACTATTTCTTAATTATCAATTTATTCATTCTAATGAGTTTAGTAATAATTTTTATAATCTGAAAAAAATACATAAAATCGGTATTTTTGGATGGATATGTTGTTTACAGTTAGAAGGAATGGTAGTTTGGTGGCTTCATTACTAGTCAACCACTTTGAGTAACAAAATAAATTTTCTATCCTGCTGTACACATTTCAGATTTTTATCACCAGTCCTACATGTGGTTTTCGGGCTTCAAAAATGAGACATTTTCAAAATCGTACGATTTGGCAACTGTTTTTTTTTTTATTTAAATGAAGGACACTGTAACAGTTCAATTTTTTTTTATAAGTTCTGCTAATACCTAACAGTTAAAAGGTAAAAAACAGGCCTGTTACCCTAAGCTCTTCATTATTAATTTTGGGCCCAAAATTTGAAAAAAACAATTTGTAAATATAACTTCAGTAAAAATTAAAAGATTTGGTTACGCAACAAAATTAATTTTGAGTACACTAAGATGAAGTTCCATCTTTACTTTTTCCGAAAATCCTTTTTTGACCCTCTGTCCAACATAAAATAAGAATGATACAACTCATGGAAAAAGGGGTGAAAATGGCTGTTTTTACCTGTGGCGAGTTAGAAAATAGTCTATTCAAGAAAAATTTTTTTTTTAATTATAAATAATTGTTTTGGCCACTACAAGGTGAGTAGTTATATACCAAATATCATCAAAATAAAAAATAGTGAAGCACTGATTATTTGTTGAATATAATGGAATACCCCAAATAAAAGCAGAAAATATCTTCTTTTTTTAATATTAATGTTATAAAATATGTACAAAAAAGTGAATGTAAAATTTTTAAGGCATAAAAACTAAACATTCACTGTTGTATGATGTACTACAGGTGCAGTTTTAGCAATGCAGAGAGCAACAAACAATAATTCAATAGCTTACTTCTACTATCAAATCTGGCTATTACAAAGACCTACATGATTCAGTACAAATGATTTATAGTAGTTTATGATCCCCAAAAGGGTAACAAACAAACCTAACCTATCATGTGCTCCTCACTTTTATATAATAATATTACACTCCGTATTAAAACCATTACTCAAGAGTAATTTGTGAATCTAATATAGTCTAAAACACATTCTTGGATGTGAGCACAATTGTATTCTTCTCAACCATTAATATAAAAATTACTATCCTCCATAAACTAATAATTCTACTAAGAAAATAGCTAAGCCTACTAATATTTTAAAAATTTCTACATCTAATAAAAATAACTCTTCATATGCAATTACCAGGAAATCAGTTAATAATAATAATTATAGGTTTCAAGATAAAGAATAACTAATAGTTTATGCCAATTTTTAACAAATCAGCTACAATTTCAGTTATCTAAATACACAAACTATCATAAATTT
The DNA here is from genome assembly GCF_047948215.1 of Lycorma delicatula. Classification (NCBI taxonomy): domain Eukaryota; kingdom Metazoa; phylum Arthropoda; class Insecta; order Hemiptera; family Fulgoridae; genus Lycorma; species Lycorma delicatula. The sequence continues at coordinate 52,420,118 of NC_134466.1, forward strand.
AGATTAGATTTAACCAAGAAATACAATTGTCTGAAATGAAAGTGGCCTATAGGAACGGTATTAAAAAGAATTAGTTGTTAAAACATCATTAAAACAATTATATTCATAAAATTTAATAACGAGGAAATTATTACACTTAAAATTTCGTAAGTATGGCAAATTAAGAACTTTCACATGTTACATGGTTTACGTCTACAAAAACAGTCCAATGCAAAAAGCACATAATTTACATTACTTTATATATTTAATTATTACGGCTATTTTTAAAATAAAATGTAAACAATTTAATAATAATATACTTCACATTTCTTAGCCAACACTACGCTATGTAATAAAACGCGACCAATACAATACCACGATTACATAAATAAAAAGGCGTGTAGAAAATGCGTATAAACATATGTTAATATTTCTTAAAAATTTTATCCAAACTACTCAAAATAATATATTACATATAGATGTAATTGATTTTGAATGCCTACTTCATTTTTTGTTAACTACAAAACCGTTATATATGAATCAAACTACATAGAAACATGTTATCGCTTACCTGCTATAAAGTCCTTTTTCGAGAAATGTAAAGAACATACTCTCATCTCCCCAATAACCGTCGTAGCTTGTTTATCAATATTTAATGCTTCAATCCATAATTGACGTCTGTTAACTAGTTTTTTAACTCCATTTTTATTTATTTTAAGTATACTTTTTCTATCGTTGCCGGGAAATTTATGGAATCCGAGATTTTTATTTCTCGCCGAGGTAGTAAAACATCCATCAACGAAACAGAACATTCTATTTGAGGGTTTATTTGATAAAGATTCCATATTTTTTCAAAGAAAATTGTTTTACATCCAAATCAATAGATACTGACATTTATTATATACACCATCAAAATATATTACATCGTTTTAACGAAACTTATCAGACTGCTTTGGTAGCCATGAAAGATACATTTCCTTATGCAATATATATATATATATAATATTAATTACCTTTAAATAATTATAACACAAGTGAAACAGATATAAAATATGCAGACATTTATAAAATATACGTACACTACAATTAATTCAACACAAAAATATTAATTATCTTCCACATTAATTAATAAAACGCGTGGATAGAGAATCGTTTTCAAGATGGCGTATAAAGTACGGTAGTCAATATTACACCATATGGAATGGTGGGGATATTTGAAAATCTGAATTAACTGTTGTTATTGTACTTGCTTGGAGACGTTTTAATGAAAGTAAAAAAAAAACACAATAATTATTCTGTTTGAAGATGAGAATTGTATAAATCTTAAAAACTCTTTCAATGTGATTTTAATTAATAAAATAATAAATGGCGTAACCTCTACTTGAATTTTATTAACTGTCAGATGGTCATGAACAAGAAAGAAAAAAAAAGAAAAAATAATCAATAACTTATAAAAGTAATGCTGAACAACATAATAAGACTCTTTTAAAATGATTAAAAATTAGAAGTTTGTTAATTTTTTAAATTGTCACAGGATCCCATATTACAAGAAAGGCACCTGGTAAAAGAATCCAACTGAGAATCTCATTATTTTAACCATTCATATGAAGGGATCAAACCACTGCTACCACTAAGAATGATCATTGTTCTGACCATATTATATACTAACCCATGCCAATGAAAAATCATCCAGTATTGAAATCATTACCACATAGAGAGAATGAGTGCATTGGCAGAGCAGAGTTCAATAAACAGAAGCCAGGATAATGGTCAAGAAGAAAAAAGTAAGAAAAAGATGATGAAACAGAGTCTCTGCAGAAAAAACTGGCCGCTACCTTTGTGCTGATCTCTGGAACGATTTTGTTGCCTACCGGAAAGCACAAACAGTCCCTTTCAGGAAGATTTAAGGTTGAAGCCCAACACTCTGCTTAGGGTTCTGAATCTGATAACTACCAGTTTTCATGTGGCGTCTTGTCACTTTCAGATGACAGTATGCATATTACTCCAGAATAATTTCAGATGTGACACACAACCTATTTGTGTATGGAGTATTTCACAAATTACAAGTTTCTGCTTATAAATTAAATAAATAAAAAAAAAACAGTTGATACTACATAAGGATATAATATAAGCAAAGAAGGAACATTGATTTCTCTGTTTCTTAATCATAGTGAATTAGTAAGTTTAAACACCAATCAGCCTCTAAAAAGCACTGGTTTGAACCACCAATGTTATATGGCACCAATTATATGTTATATAGCACCAATCCTATGTTATATGGAATGAGGAAGGAATCTTTTTTCTCATTTACTTAATCACAAATATTCTCTTTGACCTCAATGTAAACTAAGTAATTAACTTCATTATAATATTTAGTGAAAAGATTGCGTCATCAAACAATAAAAAATTTTCTAATTTGTATGAATATATTACTGCAGAACAAATTAAGTTCTTCAAAAATTAACAGTTATCAAAACATAACAAAAACCAGCTATGTATTCATTGTAAAATGTAATTCATCCCCTACCTACTATGAACAGTTAATTGTCCATAAGTGCTATACATTTCTTGTTAAAGATACTAATTCTGTGTTCACAATCCTCTCCCATCTTGTACTGAATTTAACAAATTGAGCTCTATAAAGAAATTTATTTAATGAAATGAAAATGAGACTATAGTGGGGCACTGCACATCATAGGATTGGCAATAGTAATTAGCCCCTGATCCAGCTTTTTTGCCACCCTGAGCAAAAATTATTTTTGCTGCCCTTTACATATTTTGAAACATAATTTTCTAGGTATTTTAAAAAAACTAAAAACATCAAAAAATAATTATTTATATAAAAAATACAACATAATCTAAAATTTTCATTTCAAAAATGTACAAAAGACAATGTACATAATTAAAATATGAAAGAAAATAAATTAGTTTTAAAAAAAGGTACAATTAATAATAAAAATAAAAAAATTTTAATTGAATTATTAAAAAATTTTCCTCTCAGTTTTTTCTAAAAAATCTCTATAAAGTTTTTGTAAACATAACTCATGTTCCATAGCTATCACAGCTAATCCTGGATTGGTTGTGATATTGTTACTTGTTACGGAAATACATAAGACTAAACAGAACAGTTCTCTTTAGGTAGTTACCCTTCAGAATGCATGCCATCAACATGTGCATTCATTTAACACATTGAAGAGTTGCCTAACTTCATAACTAACTCTAGCATCTTGAAAATGTACGTTTTATAATTTTTTATTTGTTTTTATAAAGGTTGTTTTTTCTCTACAATTATTTTTGCTACCCCTCCCAAATCTACTGCTCTGAGCAAATGTCCAGTTTACCCATATCCAGATCAGGGCCTGGTGGTAATTTGCAATTGCTATCTAAATCAGAGCATCTGTTTAATGCTAGATTCAGTTTGTCACCAATGATGGCTTGGTGATGCTAACTTACAGTCTACCCCTTGTCACCATTTCTCCCAGTCTAAAAATAAAGAGACTAGGAAAATGAGTGACAATAAAGGTTTTGTGTTCAAATTCTGTGCAAAGAATTAATTCTATCCCGTGTAACTGAAGCCTTATTATCAGTTCCCACCACTGCCTCAGCGAAGTTCCATTGGAATATTCCAATGAATATTGCCAAGATCACAGTTGCTATTATCCGAATTACTACTGACTCATTGACTGAAAGATGGAAATCATGGCCTAGGTTGTACAATTTGCCTCTCAGACCCTCGGACCTCATAGAAGCGTGCTTCAGAGCATAACTTATCCTCCTCTTCTCTTTCCTTTTAAGGATCTCCTTATAGTCCCTGCAACCTTTATAATTTACAGGCATAAAGCACAAATCGCCGGTGTGCTCCTATCTACCTTCTGGCAATCGGTGGTCCTGTGTGCCCCTGCACACTTCACACAGCGATACAGCCTCATGCAATTATTTTTAGTGTGACAGTACTGTTGACACCTCATACACTGCACCAACCCTGGAGTTCTCCTTGGTGTTTCAAACCTAACGCAACAGTTTGATATGTACTTTATCCCAAACACCTCCTTATTATCCTTAGGTTCCAGATTTACAAAAAAAGTCGCCAACAGCTCCTTCGTTACTCGGTATTAACCATCTTTCCAACATTTGCAAATAAGAATCATTATTTATACACTTAAAAAAATATGACCTGAACAAGTATTGCTATGTCATCTCAGCCCATATAATGATGTAGAGGATTTCTTTCTAGCTCATAAATAAAATGAGGATACTCCTTAGCCCAGAAAAACCACATTCCTGGTTCATAAAATATGATAAACAGGAAATTCATCAGAAAATTACACTTTTATGTAAAATACAGTACAAAAAATGAAAAATCAAAATTGAAAATGAAAATCATGCTAATAAAGCTTGGCAGGCTGCAACTTGCTGTTCCATGTAATTCTTTCACAACAGTTGTTGAAATGGTTTTATATACAAATCTTTTTTAATATAGGATCATGGATTAATGACTGCAGTATATTAAGTTTGGCTAATCGTTTACAAACAGTATTAATTGAAGGTCTGCTCAACTCAAATTCAGTTGAGCAGGTTTTGTTAAAGCGTTCATGAAATCCATTATTTATGTCCTGTTCATCGATGATTGTGCACACCCAAACACTGTCATCAACCATTTCTCAACACTATAACTGCATCTGTTCAAATCAGCCAAGGCTTTGTTTCTGAAACAAGAGAGTGAGTGAGTGTTCTCTAGGACCTTGAGAGCATGGATATTATCCATGGTATAGATATCATTTCTTAAGAACTGAATCCTGTGCAACTTTCAATATCAATGTGTTAATTGCAGGGACTTCTCAGACATACTGAATATAATCTCTTGATTCATGCACTTAAGGAAGTATACATATTATTCCAACTATAATTATCATTAATGAGAGATGAATTTTTGGAATGGTTGGTTTGAACCAGGATTCAAACCCAGAACCATTTAAATAAAAGTTAGCAATGATACCACTACACCACAAATGTTCACATTATGCAGCACTGCACTAGAAATTTAAAGTAACACAGAAGTAGTGGCGTATTTAAAAGGTGATCAAATTAGTGAACATTTTTTATTTCTAAAATCTTTTTGATTAAAGTAGTTTTTCATATTGCCTATCTACTAGGGCACCTTTAAACAAAGCTTTAAATGGCCAAACCCGTTCAAGTTACATGGTTTTTTAATATTTTTATGAACATTATTATTCAATTTATTATTTTACTATTATTCACCAAAATTTACTACTGTTATTAAAGGTTTTCAATTATTATATTACTGATAATGAATATCAAAAAATTTATATGCCAGTTTCATCTCTTGATTATATTCTTTGTTTATTGTTTTTTTAATTAGACAGACAAATTTAGAATTTGGTTGAAAAGTATGTTGCATTTGAATTATGTCTGTAAATTTACATAGTTTAACAAACATTAACATTATGTTATTAGGAGAGCTTTTGTATTCATTGAATTTGTTTCAGACTGTTTTCTGTCCGATTAATTTAGAACATATGCATTCAGAACAATTCAGTTTAAGTATTCCTGGAGTATAACATGTTCTTTATATAATGATTTATTTTGCTTTTGTTGATTTGAAGGTTACATTTTTTTGTGAGATATTTTCTCAGAGTTGTTTACATATTTAATGTAAAATTTTTATTTTTATTTTTATTTATTTATGTAGAGTGTGATGAAATGATATGTAGAGTATGCTATGATATCTGTTCATGTTTTATTAAACTATGTATTCAGGTAACATTACTGTATTGTTTAGTCTATGGATCATACTTCTAAAAGCTGATAGTTTATGTGAGGTTGTTTGGGTTGAATAGTTGTTAAGAGTATTTACCATCATTGGTTTTCTGTATATTTTGAAAGTGTTTTTTCTGTTCTTAAGAAATGATGTCTATACCATGGATAATATCCATGCTCTCAAGGTCCCAGAGAACACTCACTCACTCTCTTGTTTCAGATACAAAGCCTTGGCTGATCTGAACAGATGCAGTTATAGTGTTGAGAGATGGTTGATGACAGTATTTGGGTGTGCTCAATCATCACTTAACAGGGCACAAATAATGCATTTCATGAAAGCTTTAACAAGAACCTGCCTAGTAAAGCAACAGTTATAGATTGTGTAAACATATGTTGCCATTGCAAATTCAGTTGAGCAGACCTTCAATTAATACTGTTTGTAAACGAGCAGCAAAACTTAATATACTGCAGTCAACAATCCATGATCCTATATTAAAAAAGATTTGAATATAAAACCATTTCAACAACTGTTGTGAAAGAATTACATGGAACAGCAATTTGCAGCCTGCCAAGCCTTATTAGCATTAGCATGATTTTCATTTTCAATTTTGATTTTTCATTTTTTGTGCTGTATTTTACATAAAAGTGTAATTTTCTGATGAATTTCCTGTTTATCATATTTTATGAGCCAGGAATGTGATTTTTCTGGGCTAAGGAGTATCCTCATTTTATTTTGAGCTAGAAAGAAATCCTCTACATCATTATATGGGCTGAGATGACATGGCAATACTTGTTCAGGTCATATTTTTTTAACAGTATATAAATGGTGATTCTCATTTGCAAATGTTGGAAAGATGGTTAATACCCCAACTTCAAGAGAAGGGTTATCATGGGATGCATCTGGATATAGCATTGTAGAGCTCCAGCTCATTTTGTTCTTAATGTGCATGATTTCCTAAATAAATAATTTAACTGTGATTCATAAGCATAACCAGTCCTATTTCAGTGGTCACCATAAATCACTAACTTTACCATGACTAACAACTCACTCTGAGGGGAATAATAAATGACTATGTATTTCAATGTCAATACACAAATAAAAATTTGCATAAAATTTATAGACAAAGTCATTTGAACTGTAACTTTGGAGATGCTTTGCAACATGTCAAGGAGGATGTGAAAACACCTAACTCTGTGCATTCCACACAATTCAGTTATTAGTGCATACAGTTATCAACTGGATAAGCAATTTATAAATATAATGTTCATAATACGTACCAAATCTACAAAGGATATTTGTCTAGTGATATATAATTTATCTCAGATATATTATTCATAATGCAGAAAATATGAATGGTGGAGAGAGTGATGTGCTGAAACTGCGAACAACAGAGTACAACCTTTTTTTGGCAATTGACACGTTGTGATGGTCTTCAAAGTAAAACAAATGTATTTCAAAAATTGTAATTGAAAAATGCAATGTACTCATTATACCAAATTCTCTTCTACAGATATTTCATAAAGCACTCTATAATTTTTAAAATGCACGAGTTTGTTTTTTGATAATAGTAGGTTTTTGTTCAATATTGAAGCACCTGTGCTGTGAAATATTTTTAGTAAAATGTTTTAAATAAAGTTCAAAAAATAAAATAAAAATTTCATAATAATTTTATTGATAAATAATTGTTTTATCTTTGCATATAATTCAAATTATCATTTATAAAAGGTTTTTTTATTCCTAATATATACTTATTTAGTTAATGTAACAGTCAGACATTCTTATTATTAATGAAATAACAGTCATAATAAATTCATATTTATAAAGAAACAAATTACACGTTAATAAAAAAATACACTCATATTGACAGTACAAAACACTTACAGTTTACTTTATATACAAAATAATTACTAAAAAAAAAACAAAAAAAATGTAAAATAATAATATACAATGATATGTTGGTTACTCTTATAAAAGAACATTGATGATAACAATAAATAAATTACAAAACAAAATGTAAAATTACTTTAAGATCTATAAATATAAATGCATTATATTGTAACAATACTTTAAATAAGAAATAAAAATATACCTATCCACTACAAAAATATTAATGCATAGTTTTAATTATAATGTAAACTGCTACACATTGTTTCTCATCATTGATATCAAAATTGAACCACAGATATGTTTTAATAAAAAATTTCTGGTATTAAATAATAAATTATTATTGAAATTAAGAATACAGACTAAAATGGTAACAAAATATATTAAAAAAATAACATTAACTTCACTTTAAAGCTTAAACAAATTTTCATTCTAAATTTAAAATCAATGTATTTATTTAAATAAGAATTGTTAAAAATATTTACAATAAAGTCATACAAATTTTGTATTTTAAAATTTTTCAATAATTTGGATTGCTTGCCAAAAAATGAATTTAAAAAAATACTTCATTCAGACTCCATTATAAATAAATAATGTACACTGCAACAAATACAAGGTGTATTTATGTCTTATCATCTACAGATGTTGATTAAACTTTTAAAAAAATAATTTTAATGCAAGATTTTTTTCATCAAAAAAAGATTTTTAAAGTATTTTAATTATATTAAATTTTTAGAAACTTTGTACTGGCCAAAAGCCAATATGTTTTAAATAAATTAATAAAGTTTTTAAAATAAAATTTAATTTAATCCTGCATTATTTTAAGTAAACATCTTTTTATAATTTCATGAAAAATCAGGAAACAGAGGATAAAAATTTATGTATCTTCCAATTATAAACAAATTATTAAAAAAAAAAGAGTTAAATTTAATTATAAAACTTGCCTAATCTTTTAAGATTTAAAAATAGATTCTGACAAAATTTCCTGATCAAAACTAAACTAAAGAATAAGGAGTCTAGTATATTTATAACATTTGGTTGATTTAGTAAGAAGTATGTATATAAAAGTGTTTAATTTAGTTAAAAACTGGCAAGGAAATTACTAGAAAAGAAATAAATTCAATCAAGTAGTTTAACAGGTATGTAGTCTGTCAATATTATATTATATAATATCTGTCATAATAAATAAGAAGCTGCTATTAAGCAATACTGATATGGAAAATGGATTCTTTCTAAACATTTTCTTGTCTGCAGATTGAAAAGTTACCATTTAAGAAACAAAGGATGAATAATCATCATTGTATAATTTAAGTAGTTTGGATGAGGCAGACACATTGCAGGTATCAGAAGAAGGAAAAAAATTGTTATGATTATAAGAGAAAGGAGCATGTAAAAAGCAACATTACAAGCATTTGTTATGTAAGCATTTCTTAGAAGAAGTTTGGCAAATTGAGGAAAAAGTGATTGGAACTGGGGTTGGTGTATTATCTAATCCATAATGGAAAACGCATTCTTGTGTCTGGTTTCTTTGATAGCAGCAAACAGTACAAAAAATGGTGACGTTACAAACTAATTAATATTTTAACAATTTGTTTTTGGTTAGCCTAGTCTTTTGTTATTAATAGTTAAACTGGTAAATTATCCAAATTTAAACTGTTTATTTTCATACATTAAAAATATCACTGGATTTCTAAGTTAACCATCAAAAATTTATTCTTTATAAAATTTATCTTTTTTTTTCTTTTCAGTTTCATCAGTGTTATAATATTGCTTAATAGTATTTTTATACCCAACAGGTCAAAATAATAATTAGTTTTACAATAGAAATATAAAAATAAAAGTCTATTAGAAATTACTAGTCATTTTAACTAATGTAGTCAATACTCTTACTTATTGATCCATAGCCGTTAACTTTTGCGGTATTTTGTTTAGTAGTATTCCAATGTTGCACTAAATCAACATATGATGATTTTGAATAACCACCTTTTAAGTCTTCTCGTTCAGTTGAATTGCTACCATTTGGTTCTTCTGGTCTTTCACTTAATAATCTAATACGTTTTGGTGGGATAGTACGTTTCTTTTCAAATATGATAAATGAAACAATGGAGATGAACTGCAACAAAATAAAAATATCAAAATTAAGTATCTATTTAAATTTTTTTTTAATTTATAAAAATAAACACATTCTTAAAAAAAATACTTAATGTACTAAAAAAAATTTTTTTTTATTTTCTTTAAATTTTGACTTTTATAGTATTTTAACCATCAATAAATCTACATGTTTTACAAACCTTTAATTTGGTACAAAGTTTAAAAGTCAAAATTTAAAATTAACTATGAAAAAACTATTTTTTAAATGTATTCTATTTTTATATTTTTAGTTGGTATTGAATATTTATCCTAACCTAACTTTTGAACTTCCTGTTATAGAAGTTAGAAATTAAGCGCATTAGAAAATTCCCAGCATTCAACAAAAATTTACTATAGATTTCTCTTTAAACCGCATTAGAAATAGAGATAAATTAATAATGGATTTCATAGTTCCTGTGTATTTTGTGATTAAATAAGGTTTATTATTAAATGATAAGGTTTCAAGTCTGATAGTAACACCAGCAGTTTCAGAAAAATAGATGACCACCTTCCCTTTAATCCTTTTAATGGAACTATTCCAGTGGAATTGAAAATCCTGTGAAATAACCAAGGAAAATATTCCTTAAAATTCCTTAATTATTTCAATGAAATGTCAATGGAGTAAATTAAAAAAACAAAAAAAAAAAAAATAGGAAAATTTAAGGTACAAATTAATAAAAATAATCCAGAAAATCAATAGTCCAAGTAATGAATTTTTCAGTGTTATTTTTCACACAAAATTTTTTTTTATGCGCAACATGTCTTAAGAGGTACTAAATATCAGTGTTATTTTGTAAATGACAATACATTTTTTTTAAATGTTTAATTTAATCTTTAGTTATAGTTAAATTCCATCATACTTATTAAATTTTTTAAGGATTATGGATTAGAATTACAAGTTTTTCAATTCAAATTTTTTCTTGATACATTTGTAATTAAAAAATTAATATTATTCATAAAAGAGCTGATGAAACTGGAACGTCTAAAAAATATTGTTCATGAAATAAATACTGAATTGATAATGTAAAAAATCTTGTTACATTTTATTGCTTACATGAATACACTTATTTATATAACTGTTGTGTGTGCGCATACATATATACACTCAACCAACACACACACACACACATACACACACACACACACACACACACACACACACACACTTTTTAAACATATAGAACATTAAGTTAACTACTGGTGTTAGGGAATCCTCAAAAATTGTATCATGCTATGAGACAGATATTAAGTAATAATGCAATATAAAAGTAACTTATTTCATCATTCTGTTTTGGAGTTTAAGTTTTGTTGTTTTAAAATATATATATATATATATATAATAAAATCTATTAACATGAACCACCTAGAACAGAATATTGAGATAATACATTTCTTACCTTAATTTTATCAAGATAGCTTATTTAAAATAAACTATCTGTTTTTAAATAAATTAAAAATATAATTTAAAATACAGATGAGGAAATATGAATCTTAAAAAGATTAATTTCAATAAAATTAAAATAAACAGACGTAAGTGCATGTGTATGTTCCAGCATAACTCTGAAACGCCAGGGGCAATTTTATGTAACTTTGTGTACATATGACTTACTATCTGAAAAAAATACTGTGGGGGTAAGACACTCCTAGCACTCCTAGGGGAGGTGTTGAGAAGCGGGTGACCTGTAAAAATAATTGACTATAACCAATATTAGTAGAAGTCACAGTTTTCAGGGTCACTAGGCTGATTGATAATGTATATTGTTCCGATGACATCTAATTCCAAGTTTGGTCAAATAGAATTCTGTAGAACCTTCTAGAAGGTTGTGGAAATAAATAGAACTCTGTGTCAGTAGAAGTTTCTGGAAATTTTTAGAAATCATTATTGTCAATCTTGGATTCATGATGTTCAAGGAAATTCCAGCACCTATTGAATCTTAGGTAGTTGTATTTAAGAGAAGCTAATTATTTGTTTTAAACTAACTTTATTTTTACATTATAGACAGATCTGACTCCTTTTCCTGTCTAAAAGAATATTAGAATAATTAATATATAAGACTGGGATGCTTTTTTTATAAAAAGCTAAATAATTTGTTCATGAATTCTGCCAATTCTGTTTTGGTCTGGGTTGTTTGATACAATAATCACAATGCTATAAAATTCAGCAGACCAATTACATATTTTTATAAACAACAAATCATTCTAAAATAATTATCGCAAAAATTGCAAGTAGTCTTTTTTATTATTTGCCAACACCATGTTTTTCTAATTTATAAAGTTATGTTTTTTCCAATATCAATCATGTAACAAAAAATATAATAATTTAAACAAAAGTCCATTTTTAAGGCTTTTCCATAATTGAAAAGTAGATATGAAGAATGTTACAAAAATTATTACTTTCTTACTATTAGTTAATTTAAAAATTTAGATCCATATCGAAAAAGAATTTTTAATTGTAAAAATTAGAACCATATCAAAAATATAGTAACATATTAACATATCAGTCAGAGTAAAGAAATAGTGATATGTGTAACATGTTCTGGTTGCTATGGTAAATACAAATAACATATATCATATGGATTAAATATTCCAATGTTGAGTTAACCATTACTTTTCTATAAAAAAATTCTTTATTATAATAATTATTTCTTTGTTATTATTATTAATATTATTCACACAATTGGTAACCATTTATACTTACTAAAAAAATAGATAAAACTAACTTACCAGTAATACATGTATAATGATCACAAAAAGAGTTCCATTTCTAAAACCAACTGTATCATATAAAACACCGGCAACTGATGGTCCAACAAATGCTCCTAATGCAAATGAAGAAGACCAAAGACCAGAAAGGAGACCATATGTTGATATGTCATCATCAAATCCTGCATCTCTGCAATTTAAATTTTTAAATTTGAGTTGAGTTGAAAATAATATCATTTATAAGTTATGCAAGAAATTAAATATATTTATTAGTTATGTCAGTTATACTGCGATTTTGATGATAATAAAGGTCAAAGTATATACCATATTATTTTCTCAAATATCTAATAAAAAATCATATTTCTTATAAGATGTAGCTCAACTTGTGACTAATAACCTTGCAGGTTTATATAGAAACCTGCAATAGAATACCTGGTATAGAACCTGGTATAGAATAGGTACACTACCTATATAACCATTTATAGAGGGTTTATCACAAGTATAAAATGATGAAGCAAAATATTTGTGTCATGATATTTTGAACTAATATTCCCTTGGACTGAATTGTAGGCTTATATAAACAATACCCAACCTGATCAATTATAATGAATGAAGTATATTGTGCATATTTATATTTATGGATGTACATTAAAACAGATTGCATTTATTGTAATAACCAGTATTAATCTATTTAAAACCAATAATACAATTTTGAACATCTGATGAAGCAGAGAGAAAATTATTATGTTATTAGAGAACAATAACACACTTCCGCCATATGCAAGAAGCAACAAGGTGGCAGTATTTAGAACAATTATAGGCTATAACAGTTATACCAAACACATGTGTAAAATTAACTCTCCTTCTCCAAAGTGAATAATATATATCAAGCAGATAAATTAATTATGAATTATCTTCAGAGACTATGTAATTACTAATTTATAAGAATAAGACTGTTTGATGGACCCAACTGGGAAAGTTAGGAGAGTAACAGTTTTGTGTAAAGTATCTGAAAATTAAATTATTAAATTATTTCTTTTTATTAACACTATTGATAATTGTTTAATACATTAATGCAAAGTTAGATAACCAAAAACTTTGTAAATGATCTTACATTGGTTGTGTCACTTCTGAATTGAACCATTCTCAACATAATAAGAAATTCTTGCCAAGTTTACTAAGGAAAGTGAAGAATGAAGTGGTTTCCCATTCTTTACTGAGTTAGACATAATGTTGAACATTAGCATGCCAAGCATACCGAAATGCAAGAGAATTTCAACCTTTCATTCATCACAAGAACTGGCTGTATAGTGAAAATCATTATTCTTAAAGACAGTAAATGCAATTGTGATTAGTGTATCCTGTACTGCAAAATGAGCCATTTTTTACTTCTTTCTTTCTTTTCCTGTTTAGCCTCCGGTAGCTACCGTTCAGATAATACTTCAGAGGATGAATGAAGATGATATTGCATGAGTGTAAATGAAGTGTAGTCTTGTACATTCTCAGTTCGACCATTCCTGAGATGTGTGGTTAATTGAAACCCAACCACCAAAGAACACCAGTATCCACGATCTAGTATTCAAATCCGTGTAAAAATAGCTGGCTTAACTAGGACTTGAACGCTGGAACTCTCGACTTCCAAATCAGCTGATTTGGGAAGATGCGTTCACCACTAGACCAACCTGGAGGGTCGAGCCATTTTTTACTAACATAAATAAACCTAACTCTTATACAGGATCTGTTCAGAAAATAACTGAGCATTTTTAATAAACACCAACAGAGATATTTAGTAACTTGTTCCGCATAAACTCCTCTGTAACCACATGCTCTTGAATTGTTGACATCTGATTTAGTTTTCGTGTTATTGTTATTTCAGTGCAATGTGTTTAAGTGTTAATAGTGATTTTTGTAATATGCGATTTTCAGGAGCAATGACCCAACGTAAAATTTTGCGTGAACTGGGGAAAACCTTCACAGAAATGTTTCTGCTTTTGAAACAAGCTTATGGAGATGATGCTCTGGGTCATGGGCAATGTTACGAATGATTTTCATGATTTAAAAGTGGTTGTCAGTCAAGTGAAGATGACCGTCGACCAGCAAACCCTTCGACTTCAACTGATAACACCCGCGTTCAGAAAATCAATGATCTGGTGCGTGCAAATTGCCAACTGACTGTCAGAGAACTTGCAGAAGAGATTAGCATCTCAATTGGGTCATGCCATGACATTTTGACTGAAAAATTGAATATGCATTGAGTTGCAGCAAAGTTTGTTCCTCGTTTGATGAACCGAACAGCAGAAAGACTCAATCCAATGTCAAAGTGATGCTCCCTGTTTTTTTTATTTTATTAGAATTGTGCATTTTGAATTCTTGCATCAAGGTGAAACAGTGAACCGTGCGTACTAGCAAGGTGTTTTACAACGGTTATGTGAAAAAACCTGCAAAAAGAGATCAGAGTTTTGGCGAGACAATTCATGGTTCCTTAACCACAATAATGTACCCACAAACTTATTTTTGTCAATTCATCAGTTTGTGTCAAAATTCAGATGACTGTCCTCCCTTAGCCTCCCTACTTGCTAGACCTGGCTCCTTGCAATTTTTTCTTATTTTCGAAATTAAAATCACTGATAAAAGGACACTGTTTTGTGTCTATTGATGACAAAGCAACATTCGTCATGGTCCTTAAAGACCATTTCAAATGAAACTATCCAGGACTGCTTTGCAAAGTGGAAACACCACTGTGAAAAGTGTGTGAATAGGGGAGGGAAATACTTTGAAGGTGATAAGGACCAAATAATCTGTGAAATTAATAATAAAAATTATAAAAATAAAGTTTGGTTATTTCCTGAACAGATCTCGTAAATATTTTACTTTCATTATTATAATTTTAATTTTCATGTAAATGTAAAAGCATAAGTTACCAATATATCTCATTAAAAAGAAATCAAATTTCTAGAAACAAATACTGCAGTTTGCACTACTTAAAATCTCTTTTATTATTTTGAATATTATGATACAAATTTTGAATACATTTCTTTTAGAGTGAAATCTTATCTGTTATCTTACACAGCACAAATCAAAAACGTATTACAATCAAAGGATTAAAGTATATTATTAAACTGCAAGTAGTTTGTTATAAAATATTTAATTCATTGATATTAACAGTTTCATCATTATGATATGTCAGCTCAGATGCGGTTAGCTGCAAGCTAGTTATATTAAAACTCCCACTAGAAATAAGTAACACATTTTTTTATTTGAAAATGTATTTTGATTTTACTATAAAATTAAAGTGATAGCTGATCTTGTTTTAGACTACTTCTTTAATTTCTTAAAATGAATTAATCTGTAATTAAACTATAGATACAAAGATTAAGAAGTTAAGAAAAAATTATAAACATCAATCTGATCATAAAACAGGAAAAGAGTGCAACTGAGCTAAAAATGAAAGGAAATGAGTTAAACTGATGCTCTGAATTGGTGATGAATTTCTTAAGCACTGAACTGATTATAAAATTTAATAAATTTTTTTTAAGTCTGATCAGTGACAGGTCATTAGCAATTGTATTCAATTTGACTTGTAATAGATTTTTTCATACTCAATCAGGAATCTAACCTGGGTCTCTCAGAAAAGCAGACAACTATACTAGATTTAGACAACTATACTTATTTAAGAAATATAAAATGAATAACAATTATGTTTTTAACTTACACTGCAGAACAAATTGAGTCGATGAATGTAGGTACCATCATTGAAGCTAAACCAAAACCATGTACTACTAAACCAATTATACATAATGGTAGTGTCCTGAAAAAAAATAGATTAGAATACTCATTTTGTTTATTCAATACTGATTATTTTGAATATATATATATATATATATATATATATATATATATATATATATATATATATATATATGTTGCATTCATGGTGCTTTTATATTAGAACAATCTCTTTTTATTTTACATCAAAAACCTAAGATAAAAAAAATTAACAACATCTGACTATTAATAAATAGCTAAAAAAATCATACATGTTTTTATTAAATAAAAGCCCCATATACTTATACATTTGTAATGTGGGGATACAACACGGGTGAAAGGCATTTCTGATGAATAATTAACAAATGTAACAAATAACTTAGGTCCTAAATATATATATTCTCAATTTCATCAAAATCTTTGAGGTGAGTCAATAACTATATATATGCACCATATCACTCTCCATCCATAACTTTCCCATAAAAAAGGATGGTACATGGTATGTTTGTTTGATGTATGTGCTCACATTTTTATTTTAGCTGCTATTGGTGCAGAGTGAGCCACGTGATGAGCCTGGCAGTTGCGTGCAGTGCATGAACGATTTATAGTTCTTGATCTAAAATTTACTTTTTATCTAAATTTATATTTGTGTTTTGGGGATAAAAAAGAAATTTTTTGAGTAAGAGCTGTGTTAAAAAATCAAGAAACAGCTAAAAATGATCAGGATTTTGAACCTTTCATTCAAAAGTTTTTGTTGTTGTTGGTACGCTAAATTCATGAACGTTAATTAGTTACAATTGACAAAAACATTTAACAAAATCATGTGTAATGAAACAAAATTTCTATTTTAGCTGCTTTTGGCATAGAGCAGACCAATGGTGGTTCGCCAGGTGGTTGCCCACAGTGCACAAACTATTCATTTGTTTGAACGATTTATACTTCTTGATACGAATGAGTTACCTGAAATTATATTTGTATTTTGGGGTTATAAAAAAAGCCATTCGGGTTAAAGATGTGTTAAAAAATCACAACTCAGGAAATCACTAAAAGTCTTCAGGAAATTGAAGGTTTCATTGTGAAAGTTTTTATTGTTGTTAGTAGGTTAAATTCATGAACGTTGTTTAATTAAAATATGCAAAAACGTTAAACAAATTATGTGTAATGAAACATAAACCATGTAACATTTTCATGGTAACCATAGACCCGCCTTTTTTCTACTATTTTATAGTTTCTTATACACTTTTTTTTTATTATGAATAATTTTTAAGAATACAGGCAAAAATGTTCTTTTATCGTAATTGGGTAATAAAAATAAATAAAAAAATGTTTTTGTGAGATTTGATTATTTTCACAAAAATGTTTAGTGTTGTGAAAGTTACTAATTTTAAAAAGAAAAAAAGTTTTAAAAAAATGCTTTTCTTTACAAGAAAAATACAATTCATACTAAAATATAGAACTAATTTTAAGAAAATTACTTTTTAAAACATTTTCTATTTATGCATAGCTTAAAAGGAAAGTACGATACACTCATATATAGAATGACTTTATAATTAGAGTGTGCCCCATATGCTTTTCTTTTAGTCAAGCACAGTTAGAACATTTCTTTTAAAGTAATTTTCTTGAAAACAAATTAATTTTACGTTTCAGTTCAATTTTTTTTAAGGAAAGAGCATGTTTTAAAAAATTAAATACATTTATTTTTTTAAATTCTATTTTCTTTTTAATTGAATAAGTATTTAAAATGACAAGTAAGTTTTTACTTTTAGTTGTTTTAATTCTGTAGGAAATAAAAAATATTTATATGCAATTTTATTCTGTATTTTAACTTGGATAATTAGTTTTAATTGTTATAAATGAATCCAGTTATTTATTAAATCAGATGAGTAATGTGCTTATTTAATCTATATTAAATCACGTATGTGAATGTATTAATTCTTCATTAATTACGAATAAGGAAAGCCATGTCAGGAATTGATATATTTACAAATTGTATAGGCATAATATATTCCTATTTAAAATTGGATTTTATTTTATACAAATAAAAATAAAAGCTTTTGGATTAATTTACACAGTACAGTATATACCTAATAATCATTAAAAATCAAATTGTCTTTTTCATTCTTTATAAATTTATTTTTCATAAAATGAAGGAAAAATGTTATAAAATTTTTGAAAGATGTTTACTTACGTAGGTATTGGTAGAAATGGAGCTGGTCCAACAATAATATAACTAGTGGTAATTAAAAGACAACCGACTGCGATAACTCTTTTTGGATAAATCCATCGGTCGCATAACCTTCCAACAATTGGAGCAATAAGCGCATAAGTTCCACCACTTATAATAAACATCATACCCATGGCTATTGGCGACAAACCAAACTGTAATGAAATAGTTAAAAATTATTACAAAAATTTTTAGTGGAACAAGTTAGATTACTTTTATGGAAAAAATAAAACTAATATAAGACAGGTGATAAATTTTAGAAATTATTTTTTTAAATCTGAAGTCCAGTACATCTACTCTCTTTCTTTTTCTGTATAGATTCCGGAACTACCGTAAAGGATTACTTCAAAGGATGAATGAGGGTGATGTGTATGAATGTAAATGAAATGTAGTCTTGAACAGTCTCAGGTTGACCATTCCTGAGATGTGTGGTTAATTGAAACCCAACCATCAAAGAACACTAGTATACACGAAACTGTATTCAAATCCATATAATAGTCACTGCCTTTACTAGGATACATCTACTAGAATTAGTATATCTCCTAATAATTAACTACATATATATATAATTCAAAATGAAATATAAACCACTGAAATACAGTGAATGGATAAATTAAATTTACTATTTTAATTTCAAGAATTGATTTTTGCAGGATCCTGCATCTTCAGTTGTTATTAAAATTTTAATATCTTTTTCTGCTAAAAGATACTACTGTTGCAGTCTAGATCCCCAGAAGGTTAAACCCACCGGGTTGGTCCAGTGGTTAACGCATCTTCCCAAATCAGCTGATTTGGAAGTCGAGAGTTCCAGCGTTCAAGTCCTAGTAAAGCCAGTTCTTTTTACAAAGATTTGAATACTAGATTGTGGATACCAGTGTTCTTTGGTGGTTGGGTTTCAATTAACCACACATCTCAGGAATGGTCGAACTGAGAATGTACAAGACTACACTTCATTTATACTCTCATACATATCATCCTCTGAAGAATTATCTAAACGGTAGTTACTAGAGGCTAAACAGGAAAAAAGAAAAAGACCCCAGAAGGTCAGCTTGGTGCTTTGATAACTTTAAATCGCGAACTAAATCATTAAGTTCATGTTGTTGAATTAAATGAGTTGATTTCTCATCAGATTAAGATGTCTTCAACATCAGATGTGATAAGGATGTTGAAGACATCATTATATATATCATCTGCTACATTTTAAAATTTTTCTTCTAGCAATGATACAGGTTCAGGTATCTTCTCTCCATATGGTACCAGCTTTAGAGCTGAGGATACATCTACATATTTTATGAACTTTCGTTTTTTGAATGAAAATCCAAATGTATTTGTCATACAAAAGTAGCAGTATGTAAAATCTGATCCTTAGGTTCATACCAAACTATCGGTACAGGAAACAGATGGCTTCCCTTTCGCCCCTCATTTCCTCTTCAATCATTCAGTCAAGAGTTACTGACCATGATATGAAATTACATGAGGTGGCCAGATTTTATTCTGATCCCTGAGTGCACAATCAAATAAAATTTACAAGCTGTTTTTATTGATTCAGAAATAGTCTTTCTTTGAAATTTAGGCATAAATTTACTACAGACATAACAAAAATTGTCTGGATGATTAACATCCACAAACTTTTGCAGAAGCCATGTTGTAGCAAATAAAAATGAGAATAATCACTTGTATTATAAAGAATTAATGAAAATGCAGCAAAACCGTAATAACTCTGTTAAATACAACACACAGTATATACAGTGAAGCTAGACTGAATAAGATTTTAATCTCTGTAGTAGGCAACAACAGATATCTGTTATGATGTCATCATACAATCATACAGACATGTTTGTACATTTCAACTTCTCATAACATTTATGCATATTTTTTAAAAGTAAAAATACAGAAACTATTCTCAATTGTATCCAGTAGTTGATCAAAATGAGTTTTTTACACAAACTCTTAAAAATGTATGATTTACGTAAAATTTATATGGTAACGTAATTTCTATAGCATATTTGAAATCAGTACCCAAATTACAGTGAGAAAAGTTGTGTAACATGTTAGATACAAATTTTGTGTTGACTAGTGTTTTTATTGACATAATGTTTATTTACTTTAAGTATTTATTTAGTTTCTAAAAACTTTATTTGCTAACTAATCGAGCTGAGAATTTTTTTACAAATCACTGTTCATTTCACAAAGGATTTTAGTTTTTCTAATTTTTAACATTTTTTTTCATTGCTGTTGTCAACCATAATTATATGATATTAGTCATAAAAGACAAATTTATTACTGTTTAAATGATGGAAAATTTAAATTAATATCAACATTTAATTCACAGTAAATTATTTTATACTTACTGTGGTGCTCTTGGTGTATAAACTGTTGTACCTGGTAATATATAATTTTAGTGTAGTGATAGCTGGTTACTAGACAACTTCACTAAAGGAACTAAATCGTTCATGCTAAAAAGGCTTTTCTATTATTGATATTAATGAGAGATTACTACTAGGTGCATGCCCCATCACGAAAATTCTGTTTTCACTCCTGGTGGTATGAAATACTTCTATTTGCATTTAAGAATAATTTCTTATGAAATAGAAACCATAAAAAAACATGTAGAGTTCATATTAATGTGATTTTTTTTTTGTAAGTGTTTAAAAAAGAATAAATAAATTGTTATTAAATTAAAATAAATAAAATACCTGTCTAAGATGGGGTTCTAATGTAGCTGCATAATATCCCATACTAATAGAAGTTGCTACACAGCTTACAGAATTTAATAATACTGCTGGTACTCTTAAAATATTAAATATACTAGCTGTAAAACAAATTAAAAAAAGATTACATTTATTAATAAACAATACACAATTTCACAAAACTAATATCATTTAGAAATAAAAATTCAGTACAGTAGAACTAAATTTACCCAGTTTATGAATAAAAATCCAGATTATGATTTTTCCTGAAAACTATATACTCCCATTTTATTATTCAACCTTTTTATTTACATAACAGATCTATAGTACAAAGAAAGGTTTATTATAATTTCTTTTTGTAATAAATTACAAAAGTACAATTATAACTTGTATCATTTTAATGAAACATATATAATATTTAAATTAATTATCAATAAAGAGATACATTAAATGATTAAAAAAAAATACAATTAATCTAAATTATTATTGAAATAAATTACAAAACAAATTTCATTCAAAAACCACAACAATATTTTTAATTTTTTTCTAATTTCATGAACAAATTTTGAAAATGTGGTAATCTTAGCACACTTGAATAATATGAAATACATAAAAAGATAAAACATACTAAATGAGCAGACAGAATTCAGATCACACACATTTTTTTACCACATTGTTTAAACACATAATTAAAAAAAAAAAAAAAATGCTAGCAATATATGACAAGATGCCAGCACAAAATCAGCAGCACTAGTCCCTAACAATGGTCAAAAAGACATCTGAAAATGTCTTTAAGTAAATTTTTAAAAACATTTGATCAAACAATTGAGTTTTGGTTCGCTTGGTCTAGAATGTTAAAAAAAATTAAATATATGGTAGTAAATGGAGATAGAATCCACGGTAATGAATAATACAGGCGTATTATCTTTTCATAGGTAATATTCCTCTACAATTAAGAATCAAGTTTTACATAATTGGTACGCTGCTAGTTTGATAACTGAGATTAGTCCTGATAAATAAAAACCTGACAGCCAGTTGTAGGACTTTCCCATCACACAGCTTTTTTCTGATGCACAGCTTACATACACAAACACACACAACTTAATTTTATTTGTCATTTTATTTAAATACTGTACAATATTTTTCTATAACAGCTGTATGTCAGTGCTACACTAGAGCTCCTTGTGGTGACAGGGGGTACTATTGACACAGTATACCAACTTAGCCACCAGTTTAGAGCATTTTGGGGGTAGGGGTGCAATTTAAAACAATTTTTTTCAGATATTATTAATTTCTAATTGTTAACAAATGTGCCTAAGAAAACAAGACCTTAATTAGGTGAAATCTCAAGATACTGAGGGTGAACTTGCTCTATAGCCTCACCCCCTGACCTTTGAAGTTGAAAATTTAGTGGCATCAATTTACAGAAGTAATCCATATACTGCATACCCAGACGTAATCTGACCACATTTGGTCAAAATCGGTCCAGTAGTTCTAGAGATATAAGGTGTGAGACATTGAACAGACACACGTACATATGAACATCTGGTTTTTTCCGTTCCTTAGGTGCCAAAACGGCAAGATTTGGTGAAAACCGCATGTGCCCAAATTGAACCGATTACAATATTATCCCTTCTACAGCTACAGTACTAGATGGGAAAATAATAAAATAGAAAAGGTCAGATCAGCTTTACTGCATTTGAGTAATGTCCATTGCAGCCATAATTTATGTTTAAATTTCAGGAAGAAAACAAGATTAATGCTACATCTTCTCTGTGCTGTTATACAGGTTGTCTTAGACTTCATCAACAGGAATGTAGAATAGAATTGATGCCTTTCAGATGGGAATCCATCAATGGTTGTTTGATTAGTTGCAGAAGTAAAGTTTGAAATAAGAATATTCTTAAAAGGTTTTAAAAGTTATCTCTCACACTTTCTGGGAAAATTACAGGAACCAAGGCCTAGATTTTGAAAAAGGATTTCACAGTTGAGTAATGAGGCTGGTTTTCCAGGTCAACCAGCTTTTTGTTCTGTCAGCTGAAAACAAAGTTGAAATCCACCAGATGGTTGTCAGTACTCAGTAACTGATGTGGTACATAAAGAAAAAAAAATGTTTTTAATATTTAAAGTATTTTTAATCTTAAAAATTGAAGTAAGTTAACTGATTAATTGGTTTAAAGAACATTGGTAATGGAATACACACTGATTAGGAGTAATGAATAATAATAAGTTTTATGATATATTTTTTGTTCCATTATTTACTTCTTGAATATCTAATTTAGTTTTCTTTTAAAAAAATAAAATAATAATAGTAACATGTAAATAAAAAAACTTAAATAATAAGTTAATACCTTCTTTTTTATGTAAACTGTCAGCACGGTCAATATGAGGAAGACATAAATACACAACAAAACAAAGTAGAAGCATAGCTGATCCATTTATCACAAATGGCAGTTTGTAACCACCAATCTGTTAGAGAAAAAAGAAAAACCATAAATATTTTAAATTGTGCATGTATAATCATACATAATCTATATTTTTCGTTAATTATGAAATAGATAGGCAAATTACAAAGGATGGCTAAATGTAATGCACATTGGGATATAACAGGAGATCAAAATGTCATACACAGCAACAGGTGTTACTTTCTTGTAGTTTCATTCCCCTTGTATTGTTCATTTATAGATTACAAATTACGTTATCAAAGTTAAACAATAAAAAATGAGCTAACAAAATACAATATAGGAGCTTAAAATAACAACTGTATGTTGAAAAATGAAAAAATCCTTTAATTAAAATTTAAAAATTTTTCAAAAATTGTGGGTGATAAAAAGATTCTGATTTCATATTTGTTTTTAGCGTCAAAAAATAATTAAAATCATGTATTGCATGTTAGGAAACAAAAACTATGTTTATCAGTGTTGTTTGCATTTTAAATAGATCTGCTAAATTGCATAACTTTCTTTATTCACTTTATTTGCTGTTTATGAAGGTCTTTCTTTGAAATAGCAACCTAGAATACGTGAACTATTAAAAAACTATTAAATATGTGGTTTTTGTATTAAATTCAGTAATTTAAATGAAGAATTTAAGGGCAATTATGATGAACAGATTTTTATTTAACATAATTCTTTGTTATTTATTTTTATATAGTTGATATAGAAGGGGCGCAACAATGCCAAACTCCTTTCTGTATAAAAGTTAATAGTCTCCTGATAGGTAAAATAACTGACTGACTGAAAGGAATTTGTCAAATTTTTAGTAGGTTTTTAAAATCAATTTAGTTAAAAGAAAAATCAACAGCATACTCACTGCTGCTAGGAAGGTGAAATTTTTACACAAAATATAAAGCATTTAATGTGTTTACTGAGTTATTTCACTGATAAATCTCTAACAGATTTTGTGCAAAAAAATTACAATGCTACAAAAAAAAATCCAGTAGGTACACCTCTAGATGTTGTACATGCTGTGTAAAAATTTCACCTTCCTAGGTGCAGTAGTCTTTGAGAAAAATGTACCTTTATTTAAAAAAATGAAATTTACAGCAATATTATAAATAAAGAAACTGTGACATAACTCAATTCTTAGTCCATTCCTGTTCTATATTCAGGGTCATCTGCATCATCTTCTATTCTAAGCCTTCTGTTACATGTATTTGCTTCATTTCTTCTTGAAAGTAACTTTCCCAGTTCCTTTTCTGCTTTTCTCACCCTTTGTGTATCAAACCATTGAAAGCCTTGTAGTGTATTTCTTCCAACTGTCAGTCCCAGGTTTTTTATCACTTTCACCCTTCCCGTATTTTGTCCAACAAATATTGATTTTGGCGCCCTTGACCATACAACAGAATTAATAAACTTATAGGGCTTTGTGTCTTCCCATGTAGACACATTCTTAGAAATTCATTTGCAACAATTGTCTTATAATTGGTTTTATTGCATCCATGTCAGCTGTACGTATTACATAGTGAGTGTAAGGAACTCCATTAGCCAAAGGCTTATTATACTTGCACCATGAATTTTCACCTTGCAGGCACAGAAAGTGTTGTGGTTTGTCATCGATTAATTTTTTTGTGCAAGTACATTGCTCAGATGTCTTTCCATGTATTGTTCACATTATCTACATTTCTGAAACCATATTATTTTTTTAAGCTGTCAATAGCTTTGTCTGGAAGCCTACCACTGATCTTCTTCTCATCTAATATAATCTTTCTTTTTAATTCTTGCCTTAGATTACGTATCCGTGCACTTTGCAATGTGTGCTATGCATTCTAGCTTTTTTATTTCTTATGTTCCATAAGGAGTGATCTCGGTAACTCTTTTCAATCCCTTGCTGTCTCTCCTATATATTTAGTGTAGTGAACATCATGAAGCTGTTTTGAATGAACAAAGATTGCCATAGCACCTTTTGCTTCTATCCCTCCACTTATTCCAACAAAAGTTTTTGAACAATGACCTCTTTCCAAATGAACTGTAACCTTATCTTGATCCTATCACTATCACACACAGAAAAAATATTTAGTCAGAATTTCTACATCGAAGCATTTTTATATTCAAAGACGTAGCAGAAACAACTCTATTTATAATCAATATTATAACAATCTATATTATAACTTTATTTATAATCTTTATCAGGCAAAAAAACAAGCAGTGATGCACAGAAGAAATAACAGAAATTTTCTTGAATAGTACTAATTTCACAACAGAAATAGAGTAAATTTTTTACAAAAAGAAGTGTAATAATACCTTAGTACCATACAAATGTAAATTTGAAGCAAAATAATTTTTTTTTACCAAACTACTGATATAACTTGAAAGAGCATACTTTAAAGTATTAAAAAACATTAAAAAAAATCAATTTTCTGAAGAATTTCATGGTATGAACTCCCCCTAATTTTTAATACCTTTATTATTTCCTTGTACTTTGATTGGTTGCTATTTTTTCTTTAAAAAAAAAAATATAAATTGGCCATTATCAACATGGCACAGCAGTAAAAAACTACAGATATTTCTCTAATATGACTGTTCAGATTTGCTCATTCAACATAACACAAGTTCTGTATCAGTTAAAGATAAACATAGTTTTAAATAATCATGATACCAGTTACTCAAAAATAACTTATTAATAAAAATCACACTTACCGAGAAAAAAAGTCCACCTAATGTTGGACCAACTATATAACCTACACCATAAAATACTTCAAGTGTTGCCTAAAAAAAAAATTAAACATTTATTAATCAATTTATCACATTAATAAATTCATCTGTAAAATGACATGGACAAAATATTAATAATTAAACAAATAGTATTTATATAATATTTTTAAATATTACTAAAATTTACAATAAAGAAATATTTAAACCACCATACGAATGTAATGGCACATCATAAAATATATAAAAAATAAAAATAATAAAATACAGTCTGTATGAAATTTATAAAATTAAATGTAATGATTGTGCTGATATATATATATATATATTAGAAAAACAAATAGATCCTTTAAAACTAGTTTTTTTTAATATTATAGAAATTAAAAAAATTATAAATTAGGTTTATCAAATATGGAAGACCGTCTAATAAACAATAAACATTCTATTTCTGATATTAATATAAATTTAGAAATATTAGAGATTAATAAAGATAGCATATTGCATATATAAATACAAACAAAATTTCAGTTTGATAAAACCATCAGACAATGTGTAAGAGAGACATCTTATAAAAATTGCAATAGATAGCAGCACTCATATAAATTAATATGCAATTTTTATTATTTTAATATTTTTATTATGCGACAACGGAATTATTTTAGTCATGATTGAGGATGCAGGATCATGTGAAGGTACTTTCATGGAAAAATTAAGGTAAGATATACATTATTTCAATATTCTGTACTAGGTGGTTTGTTTTAATAGAATTTAAATATAATTTAACACTACAAAGGAATAATATGAATCTTAAAAAAATTAATTTCAGTAAAATAATATGTAACACACACACACACACACACACACAAATTTTTAGTCCATGTTGATTCAATAGATCAAATCTAACAAAACTGAAGTCCAGTTCATTGGATTACTGATGTAATATGTGTGTGTGTGTGTGTGTGTGTGTGTGTGTGTGTGTGTGTGTGTGTGTGTGTGTGTCTGTGTGTGTGTGTGCGCGCGCGCGCATGTGTGTTTTTACTTGAAAAAAGATTTAATTTTAATCAAACCATTTTGCAGGTTATTCATATTATATTTAATTTTTTAATGAATGGTTTGTGACCTTACAAAGTAATAGATAATATAATATCTGTTAATAAAATATTTATTGTCTGTGTATACTTCATCTTTAGTTACACCAGATTTGGTCCAATGAATCGATCCAGTTCATTGAATAGCTTATGTAATATAATATGTTTACTTGTGAACTTGAAACAGCTTAGTTATTTTGGTTGATATTCTGATAAAAGACGCAATAAGATAATATTAAAATAAATACTGCTGAGGTATAATTAATTATTAAAATTAAACTAAGAAAATACTTTAAATTTTACATGCATTGTTCTTTTTTTTCTGACTAGCAAAACAACTCTTTATTAATTACCATTGACCTACATTTTAAGGATCAATTTTTAAAAAAACTATGCCGAATTGGAAGCTGGAATTTGACATGCAGGCTTGAAGTAAAATGTAAATTTGTAGTAACATTATGTTTGTAATTGATAATGAATTTTCTGTTGTTGGGAATCTAACAGAATGAACTTTATTTAGACAACTGACCCACAGCTATTTTATAATTGTTTGAATAAAAACTGTTAGATTCAGTGCAACATCATTGGTTATTATGAACACCACTGACCTGAACATGATATAATAGTGTGTGCTTACAGAGGGGAAAGAATTGTTATACACTTAATTACTGACTGCACAGAGAGAGTGGATTATGTAATTGTAGTTTAAATAAAAACAGACACTTATTTTTCTATTGTGAAAAACAGAATAATAAATGAAAAAGTACATGATTGTATTCTTCAAATATTTTCATCAAGTTTATAATGGCCTCTAAGAAATGTAAGTAAAAAATAACTTTGTTTAAAAAAATGGGGAACATCTTGTCTGCTGACAAGACGTACCTAATGAGAAAAATATTAGTGGCACAACAATGAGCAAGTCCATTCAAAGCCTGGCATTTTACAAGTTTAAACTAGCTGCAAGGCATGCCTACAGCATGCCTTCGCAGCTAGGTACTACAGACAGGTTGTTCTGGAAGCAGTGTCTCGGAATGCTATTATTAGGTGTCCAAAATTGATTACCTCTTGTGTAAAAATGTTTTATTTTGAATGATGAAAATCAATCAAGAAAAAGTGAAAAAAGGGTTCGTCATCGTTCAATTAAGCACTCTTCCTCATTAGGAAATAAGTTTTACAAATTATTGTAATACAAAACTTACCTTCCGACAAAATATCAATGGATTCTAAATGGATAATTGATAGTATTTTCAGTATCGATTTATTTTTTAAAAAAAATAGTTGTGCTTTAAGATCTGCTATGATATTGAATGAATGAATTACGGTAGTAAAATTTATTAACTTATTTTATAATTATTATTACTGTTGTTATTTATTGTAAAAAAATCTAAATCTAACTAATTAACACTTAAGAAAAAATTTTATGATTTTTTTTTTATGGGTAGTATGTTCAATCATGTAACACGCTCTTTCTTTTTACTCTTATTTGTTGGTATAGCTTCTTCTTACTTATGGTTTATAGACATTTAAGAAAAAAAATCATATTACTTTTTGACAGGCAGTATGTTTGATTATGTAAGCATGTTCTCAGCTAGGGAGAATGCACATTGCACATACAGGCATATATACATGCAAATGTCCTTTAGTAGGGTAGGATAAGGTTAACATCGCATCCATTCTATTTTACTGATTATTAATATCCATATTATAAATGAATCATGAAATGAAATACTGAACAGTAATTTCAATTATTAGATCATTGAGGATGATCTAAGGATTAATTACCGTTAGATAACTTCTGATCTTGCTTGATTTTTAATTATAACTTACATATACATAATATAAATTAAGATATAATAATATTTAATTAAAATAATTATACAACATAAATTGGTTTTATGACTATTTTAAAAAGATTCAAACAAAGAAATTAATGCTGAATTTATTGGTACAATTTACTCTACTTAGATCAGGTGTCATGATTTAATGAAGAAATTAATTTAAAGCATTATGTGTAATATAAAGTTTTTGGACCAGATACTGTAATACCTGGAACTTAATTACGAGAGATCTTGGTTAACAGATATTTTTGGTATAGAATTTGATTACCTAAGATGTTTAAGATAAATTATACCCTGACATGAAGTTGTTCGAATAACCATTACAAACATGGGAAAGGAAAGGACTAGAGGTATGCAATCCATGGATTAATGAAAACATATTAGACAGAATCTACTACATATCCCACATCACTTTTTCTGTAACTGATGTATATCTTTCAGTCCGTTACTAGAATACATAATGTACAATGTGTAAATGTATCTCTTTCATTGCTATGTACAGTCATGTGGTTTCTTGTTTTGCTTTATTTTCTATTTAATTATTTCATAAATTATTTTTTTTTGATAACAATTTTTATCTTTTTTAATTAATATGATATTGTTTTGTTTTTATTAATATGACATATATCAATTTATGATAAAATACGAGTAGTAATATGACATTGCAGTGTACATGAGAAAGTATATTATTATGCTTCCATTATGTTATTTTCTAATAGTGATATATAAGAAAGTTCTCAAAAAATTATTTAAAATAAAATAGAGAACCAGAAATAAAATAACTGCAATATAATATATCTGATAATAAATCAGATATTTATTATCTATCTGATAGTAAATCCAACTGAAGATGAAGAGAGCTTGTTTGAAGACTCATTTGTTAATTGTTAAGATTCTTACTTCAGGATTAACCCTAACTTTGCTATTGTTTAATTCATACCTGAAGTGTTTAAGTTACACCTTTTTCCTTTTCTAAACTGTATTTCATTACCTTTTAATGAAGATACAGATACCTGCCCTAGGCTTGCAGCATGATGGAATACAGAGTGAAGAGGGGTACAATATTTTTATGTAATACTACTAGTATAGCAACAGTGTGTTGTTACATATTTCAGTTTTTTTATGGGTGTGCCTGCAACTGCTCAGTCTTCAGATTAAAGACTGATAATTTTAAGATTGAAGAAAAAAAGGTAAAATACAACTGCGCCTACAGTTTTGCTAATTTACCATAACTTAAATACATATGTAAATCATTTTGAAGGTTGTATTTAGGCTATCCAATTTAAAGAACTTACTTATAAATTTTAAGTAGTATTGTTATGTCGTACAATATATAAATTTTAAAAGTTTGATGTTAATAAAACAGTATTTATTATCATCTACAATAATGAAGCATAACTAATCTGGTAAGATGCATACTAAACTTAATAGCCAGTGCTTCTTTCCTAATATACAATATTATGAGATAAAAATGTATTCACTACAAAAAAAAAACTTTAGAAAAGTGTGATACAGCTGTATGGTATACTTACAAAAGTAGTTGCAACAGAATCAGGGAATACTGCTGCGGTTATTGAAAATGCAGCCACAAGTGCAGCTGTTGAACCTAATGATTCTGACATTCTAAGTAAAAATGATAATGATATAAATGTGTTATGATCATTAATGTAGTCCAGCATACTGAAACAAACAACAAAAATAAAAATCATAAATATGGTTTTTTTTTTATTCATATCATTGACAATCTAAAGTAAACTTAAATATAATAAAAGAATAAGATTTAGATAATAAGACACTGTCCCAACTATATTGTCCCAACCAATATTTGACTATTTTTGAATAGTGTTGAATTCTAATGTTCCGTGTATAATAGACCTTGATCATTTTGTTCTGAATTTAACAAACTGAACTCTGAACAAAATTTAATTAATAAAGTGAAAACTGATAAACAAAAAATAGATTACTGACCATAACTGATTGTGGAAGATCTAGCAAGTGCAAAAAAATCTTACTGTATTCACAAAAAATACAGAATATTTGCTGGACAAAGATATCACAGTCTGATGATCTCTTATCCCTGTGTATTTTTATTTTTGTATAATTTAAAGCTTTTTATAAATGTGTGAGAGGAGAACAGTAATGAATGTCTATTGAGAACTGATGTAGTATTCTATAATGTAATGTAAAAGACGAAATGTTGTTCAGTTGTATGAAAATGAAATCTCAGAGGCAAATGTTAGGCTTAGATGGAATTAAATTTGAAAACATGTAACTGATAGCCACTGAGAGATAGATTGCAAATGGTATGTCACGTCAGGAGTAGAGGTGGCTTCACGATTGAAGAGGAGACTGTGCATTCAATTCTGTTGATCGAAGTGGATTGGTGATGGGAACTTCCTCTCCAATACTTCTTCATCACCCCTGACTAACAAAGACAGCAATCATTTTGAAACAGGAAATTTTATGAAAAGTTGTTAAACATGTGTATTTATGCCTACAATCACATGGCAACTTACAGTAAAACTTCATAAAGTTCAGAAAACATGTTTGATCATAACTACATCACAAATAGAAACAGAAAAGATTGCAGAAGGTGAAATTAACAGTTTTGTTCGGTCTATTGTAAATCCTTCTATAGTTTTATGCTTGTTTATTGTCTATGTTACATACATGACCACATCAATAAACAATTTTGTGTGCTCCCTATTCTTACCAAAACAGCACACTATCTCATAGTAAATTCAACATACAGAATCCTAAATAAATATTAACAAGAGATCTAAAATGTAGTTATGAAATAGCAGGTTAATTTTTTATAAATCATGATAGTATAAATTAATATGCATTATTGTATTGTAGGAATGCAATAGAATACCAGAATATACTGTTAACAATGGCAAACCTTGTCACGAGCAGTGAAAAGGTAGGAATATGTTGACAAAATCCTTTCTAATGTAAATAAAGATAAGCTGGTGCAGCAATCATCAGTAGAGAATATACTGTTAAAAAAAATTTATCAGACCTTGGATAATTAATAAATAGCAGAAAGAGTATGAAAAAGGATATCCAGAAGAATTATCCCACTAGGGTAATGATGTAATTGCACCTAACAATATCAAACTAAGGTAGACCGAGATGAAATCATCAGATATTATTGATGATATACTGATTTTTAAACTTTTTTTGTTATTCCAACATCTATGAAAACTACATTAAATGTTAAATATCAGTTCAATATCGTAAAATATAATTTTACGACTAAATCTAAAACTGGAATGAAGATTACTTAATGTGTCCAGCTCCAAGTGATGAGTTTTCCTCTATATGGTCAATTGACCAAATTATCAAAATGATTGAACGAGGTTTTCTCAACCACTGTCAGTCTAATGATTGTTATAAAGTAATATCCAGGAAACTATACTGCATGTTACTAATACGGATAATTAAAAAGTTGGTTGAATCATTAATAACTAATATTTCAAGGAAATATTGAGCAAGATCCTTACATTCTTGAGAGACTCAAAAAATATACTTAATGTTTTATCAAACACAGCCATAAATATTTGATATGCATAAACTTTTATGAATAAATTGTGATAAAAAAACTTAAATGTTTCAGCTACTCATGACACAATCAGGGAAATAAGATGGGATAACACTGTTTAAAACAGTCAAAAATAAATTTTAATAAAATATCTCCAAACCTTTATCATAAGATACAAACATTTATCATGTCAAGTTTTTTAAAAATATTTTAAACAATATATAAATACTGTTGAATACATATTTTTATGTAAATATAAATATTCCTGATGGCAGCATGACAAAAGCAGTTGAACATTTTTTTTTTATATTACTTTATCAGTAAAATTTGGTTTTAGATTATAATTAATATTTTTATAAACACACTTAGTCAGAAGAAGTGTGTTTCTTCTGCATCAAGACTTCTTGAGAATTGCAGCGAGTGGTTTTGTGGGTAGGTGTGCAGGCAATAATTCCAAGTTGTGTATACACTAATCTTTTCTTATAATAGCTGATTAACACATACCAGGAACTGTTTAATAACACTTAATATAATTCTATGTTTTTATATCCGCTTTACAAAAATTTGACAATCTTTTTACTTATGTAAATCTAACAGTAACTGCAAAAAAGGGAATAAAACTAATAAAAATTTAGTATCTTAATTACCCAAATAAAATTGCTGAAAGTGATGCTATTACCATACCAATATTTAACATAAGTTTAGCTCCAACTGAGTCAATCTGAAATTCAGAAAAAAATAACTGAAATAAATATACATTACTTTACCTAGTATTATTTGAAATAAATGTTATTATTTTTAATTAATAATCTTGGAAGAAACTGTAAAGATTATAATGTAAATTAGAATAGCAGAAATAATTTTGATGTCTTGACATTTTTTTCTCCTGTTTAGCCTCTGGGAATCACCGTCAGGTATAACTTCAGACGATAAATGAGGATGATATGTATGAGTGTAAGTGAAGTGTAGTCTTGTACAGTCTCAGGTCAACCATTTCTGATATGTGTGGTTAACTGAAAACCCAACCCACCAAAGAACACCGGCATCCACAATCTAGTATTCAATTCCATATAAAAGTAACTGCCTTTACTAGGATTTGAATGTTGGAACTCTCGACTTTGAAATCAGCTGATTTGCGAAGACATTTTCACCACTAAACTAACCCGGTGGGTTGATTTCTTGATACTGTAACTTCCAAAATAAAAAACAAAAGAAAAAAATAATAAAAAATTTATTATTAAACACTAAAATTTAATTAACTTATTCTGTTTTATTCCATGTAAGATAGTAAATTGCATGATGATTCTGTAACAACTGGAACTACTCATGGAATAGCATACAGTAATTGAAGAATGTAAAGAAAGATGAAATACAAATAGAAAAAGCTGCATTTAAGAAACTAGTTCTTATCAAAGTTAAATAATATTAAATTTATATGCAGATCGCATATTTTAATTTATTTATTACTACTTTGAATGTGCTACCATAATGAAGAAGGTGAGCTGAATGAATTAATTGGTGAAAAAATACCAACCAGAATCTTTAGGAAAATCTTCAGCAGTATGTATATAACGCAATTTTTTCAAATCAGAAAAGGGTACATTAATTTATTGCGTTACATAATTTGTTCCTATTTTTATTATGGACACATGAAGTACAATTGGCATCAGTCACAGAGTTGCTCTTTCTAAGGATAATGATGCCGACTATGCACCCAGCCCTTAGGTAAATAGTGTGAAGATGTCCTTTGTTAAGCTAAATAGTATATATTTTGTAACTTCTAGATATGTAATTCCATATTTGGGTCGGTGAAGAAGGCAAAAGAAATTCACTTTACTCCGTATGTTTCTGAGTAAGTCTGGTATGAGATCTTGTTATTCTAGAGAATTATGTTACTTTCAGGAGTAACTCATAACATACAAAGTTGGTATGTTATTTTTAATTTTATTCAGAAAACAAAACAACATTTAAAGAAACATAAAAAAGTATTGATTTTTTTCCTTTGTTGTGTTTTTTTTTGAAGTCAATTTTGTTTTTTAATAGAAAGTTTATTAAAATTCTTTTCAAAGAAAACGCTGTTATTAAGTGTAAAATAATCGAATTTACTTTGTTTCTAATTACTGAATTCATCGACATGTAAAGTGATCTACATATAAAGCAAATTTTCCCATATTTTCTCTTAATAATTAATTCCTGTGGCTAATATGACATATAAGGAAAAACAATTTTATATGTCCTTTGCTTCAGCAACTGATTTAAAAATAAAACTTTCTTTAGACAAAACTGTCAGATATTTAACTCAGGAATGGTCGAACTGAGACTGTACAAGACTACACTTCATTTACACTTACACATATCATCATCACTCACCCTCTGAAGTATTATCTGAATGGTAATTACCGGAGGCTAAACAGGAAAAAGAAAGAAGACAATATGGACCTTAATGTGTGGATGATGCTGAAAAATTTATGGACCTATTTTATTAATTTTTTGTATATTATCCTGCTGCGGTTCAGTGTAACAGTGACAAAATCCTTAATGAATTAATACTAATAATAGTTACGGGAAAAAATATTAACTTAATTCCATTCTTTTTTAAGCAGGCAGTACTGGAAAATGATTTCGTACAAAATAATTTTTTTTTTTTATGTTTTAATATTCTAAATTAAGATTCTCAATTGTTACATAATTAAAATGATGTAACAAAACATAGTTTACGTACCGTTAAACATTTATGTATTCAATAGATAATAATATAACAGACATAAAAAAATTCTGTATGTACTTATTTGAGTTTAAAGGTTAAATAAATTTGTTGTATCAAATAATTAATAATATTTCTTTAACACATATAATCACGTAATTATTATTTGAAAGGTCATTTATGTCAAATTATATAATTTTATCTATTGACTGAGTTCTTAATAATTTCAATTTCATTATATAATTTGTATGTATTATGTATATTACATTCAAACATACAAATATTGTAATTTTAACAATAATTAAATTATGGAAAGGATTTAGTATCCTAACCAAAAAAAAAGTAAGAAATAAAAACTTAATTTTAATGATAAATAATTTTTTTTTGAAATATACAAGAAGTACACTGAGCAGTGAAATTGGAAATTCATTTTGATAACTAATTTTTTGTTTACTTTCGTGTTTAAGTTTATAGAAATAGCTTTTTATGTTATTTGCAAAGAAATAAAAGAAAATTATTACGTAATGCTAATCTCAATTTTTAAGTAGTAGCAATTCTACTTTTTACCCAGAAGGTAAAAAGTAGAAAAATTGGGAAATTTGAATAAATGGGAAAATAATTTTAATTTTTTTAATTGGGAAATATTCTAGGTAAATTTTAATTGGGATCAAAATTCCCAATTAAAAAGGTTTAAATATAATTTCAGTCTGTATTAATAAAAATACTGTAACAGAGAAATAATATCTTAATAACATGATGAAGGAACTACATACTTTTCCAGCTGAAAAAGTGGCTAGGATAGCATGCTAGCTTCTCTACAGCAGCTGGTCATGGGTTTAGTTCTTGTCAAGGGTATCTTTTCATCATTCATCAGCTCATCCAATTCATCTTATTCACTAACTGTAATTTGTATTTTAATGAGCTAAAAGTTGTTCCTGAAAATGAAATAGCTATTTTCAAGAATAACAAGCACCAGAAAATTAAAAAATAACATTCTACGAGTCGAAGCATGGAATTTTAGAAGTCTAAAAAAGGTTGGTAGGTTAGAAAATTTAAAGAGGGAAATGGATAGGATAAATGTAGATGTAGTAGGAATTAGTGAGGTTTGGTGGGAAGAGGCAAATGACTTTTAGTCAGGTGATTTTAGAATAATTAACTCAGCTTCAAATAATGGGCAGGCAGGAGTAGGTTTCGTAATGAGCAAGAAGATAGGGAAGAGAGTAGAGTATTTCAAAATGCATAGCGATAGAATCATGGTAATAAGGATAAAATCAAAACCTAAACCAACAATGATTGTTAATGTCTATATGCCTACAAGTGTCCATGATGATGAGGCAGAGTGTGTATACGGAGAAATTGAAGAAGCAATTAACACATAAAAGGGAATGAAAATTTAATAATAGTTAGAGATTGGAATGCAAGCATTGGAAAAGGCAGGGAAGGAAATATGTGGGTGAATACAGGCTGGGTAAAAGGAATGAAAGAGGGGACTGACTTATAGAGTTTTGTATGAAGTATAATTTAGTAATTGCCAACACTCACTTTAAAAATCATAATAGAAGAATATCCACATGGTAAAAGTGGAAAGAGAAATGAACATTGGTAAAATAAATGGAGCATACAGGAAAGTTAAGGAAAATTTTTGGGTGCATAAATTAAAATCTAATGATGTGTAAAACAAAGATGGTACACTGATTTATAATACGAATGGCAAAGTTGACAGGTGGGTGGAATATATTGAAGAATTCTACAAAGGAAATTAATTAGAAACTGGTGTTATAGAGGAAGAACAGAAAGTCAAAGAAGAAAAAAGAAGAGAATAAATACTGAGATCTGAGTTTAAGAAAACATTAAAAGATTTGAATGGCAGAAAGGGTCCTGCAAAGAATTACTGCGCAGTGCAGGTGAGGAAGGGATAGATAGATTATATATCCAAACTGGTATGTAATATTTACGAAAAAGGGGAAGTTCCATCAGACTTCAAAAAGAGTGTTATAGTCATGATACCAAAGAAAGCAGGAGCAGATGAATGTGAAGAATACAGAACAATTAGCTTAAGTAGCCACGCATAAAAAATCTTAACTAGAAATCTGTACAGAAGAATTGAGAGGAGAGTGGAAGAAGTGTTAGGAGAAGACCAATTTGGTTTCAGGAAAAGTATAGGGACAAGGGAAGCAATTTTAGCGCTCAGATTAATAGTAGAAGGAAGATTAAAGAAAAACAAATCAACATACTTGGCATTTATAGACCTAAAAAAGGCATTCAATTATGTAGACTGTAATAAAATGTTCAACATTTTAAAAAAATTAGGGTTCAAATACAGTGATAGAAGAATGATTGCTAACATTTACAACAACCAAACAGCAACAGTAATAATTGAAGAACATAAAAAAGAAGCCATAATAAGAAAGGGAGTCCGACAAGGATGTTCCCTATCTCCGTTACTTTTTAATCTTTACATAGAACTAGCAACTGCTAGTTCTAGTTCATCATTAACTAATGATATTAAAGAACAATTTAGATCCAGAGTAACAGTACAAGGTAAAAAGATGAAGATGCTACGATTAGCTGATGATACAGTAATTCTAGCTGAGAGTAAAAAAGATTTAAAAGGAACAATGAACGACATGGATGAAGTCCTACACAAGAACTACCACGTGAAAATAAACAAGTACAAAACGAAAGTAATGAAATGTAGTAGAAATAACAAAGATGGACCAGTGAATGTAAAAATAGGAAGATAAAAGATTATGGAGGTGGAAGAATTTTGTTATTTAGGAAGCAAAATTACTAAAGATGAATGAAGCAGGAGCGATATAAAATGCCGAATAGCACAGGCCAAATGAGCCTTCAGTCAGAAATATAATTTGTTTACATGAAAAATTAATTTAAACAACAGGAAAAGATTTTTGAAAGTGTATGTTTGGAGTGTCGCTTTATATGGAAGTGAAACTTGGACGATCGGAGTATCTGAGAAGAAAAGATTAGAAGCTTTGGAAATGTGGTGCTATAGGAGAATGTTAAAAATCAGATGGGTGGATAGTAACAAATGAAGAGCTGTTGCGGCAAATCAATGAAGAAAGAAGTATTTGGAAAAATATAGTTAAAAGAAGAGACAGACTTATAGGCCACATACTAAGGCATCCTGGAATAGTCGCTTTAATACTGGAGGGACAGGTAGAAGGAAAAAATTGTACAGGAAGACAATGTTTAGAATATGTAAAACAAATTGTTAGGGATATAGGATGTAGGGGATATACAAAATAAAATGACTGCATCAAACCATTCAAATGACTAAGACAAAAAAAAATTTTAGCCTTTATTGAAGGGGTGTTAGATTTATAGAATCATTACTTAAGCAAATTTGTTATGTTTAACTTACAGTAGTATCCAAATTAATCTGAATACAGATATCATTTAATAAAAATTAACTTTATTTAGAAAGAAAATCATACTTGTACAATTTGTGAATATCTAGCAATTAATATGTCCTACTTTATTCTTAATCACTTCACGTACATGATTTGTCAATTCAATAATTGTAGTACACATTTGTTTTATTTCTTAATCATAAAACCACTGATATTATTGTCTTAATGAGGTCAATTTTTGTGATACAATTCATTTTTGAGAGACATATTTGGCTATTACCTGTAGATTTTCAGTGAGTTTAAGTTTGTGGAGTAGCCTGGCCATGGGAGCATTTTAATGTTTTGTTCTTTGAAAAATTATTTCACTTTTTTGGCAGCATGGCATGGCATGGCATCAATATTGTTTGTTAATACAGTAATGTCAAATGTATTAACATATAGATAACATGCTATAATAAAAATTTTAAATGTTAATATTTTAAAAATTAAAAAAAAATTATTGACTGAACAAATATTTGTTCTATAGATTTTAATGTATTAGATTTTATTTTAATGTGTAAATGTAAAGAAAGAAGAAAAATTTTAAAGAAAACATTACTGAGGATGGGCTTATGCCTGAAAGTGCTATAACGAACAAAAAAAAGTAAAGGTAAGAATGTTCTTTAATTCTGTAAAGTAAAGATTTAATTTCCGTAAGGCTGAAATAATATTACATTATACGGTAAGCTAAAATTTACATGCAGAGAAGATACGGACTACAGAAAGTTTAATTTAAATAAATGAATGTGTATATATATATATATAAATCTTGGTCAGACTTTATACATATCGTCTTATACAAAAAAAATATAACTGGGAGTAAACTTGAAGTTGTGAGCATGAACTATTAAATAAAACAAATTAGTAAAAATTTAAAAACGTTTGACTGTAATTATGATACTTACATGTTTTCCTAGTAATGGACTGCTAAGAAATGCAACAAATTCAAAACTACCAAAAACTAAACCATACTCTGTAGCTGTAGCATTTTTACTTTCTGCCTAAAAAAAAAAAAAATCATAAGTAAATATTAATATGTATACTATGAAATTAAGGTTATGTAACCCTTCAATATACAATCAATCTTATTATGTAATAAGTATTTATCTAGAACTATAGATGGCACCAAAAAATATATTTTTAGAAATAGATATATAATTGAAGAAAGTTTTTAATAATTTCACATTTCAAAATAAATTGAATATACAATAAATATTTAAACATTTTGTTCAAATTGGCAAATAATTATATTGGTTAACAAAGCCAAGCAACAAACTGCTAGTTTGGTGAATGACAACAAGGAGTAAAGATCTACCATATAATGCAACAGTCTATACTATTCTTGTATTAAAATTGTTTACATTCAACTATCTTTGAAAATAGTGAGTACAAGAGTTACTGAAATAATAAACTATATTTACACAGGAAAATTGATGCAAGAATATCTCGTGTAGTGCTAATGGACAACTGGACATCTAAACTGAATATGTCAATTAATTTTCCATCAACTTGTCAATTGATAAAATCAATTGAATGATAACAATACTCAGTGGAAGGTAAAAGTAGGAAAACTGCTCCTGTAGAAAATTAGGAAATATACTATTATTCTTACTGACAAAGAGAGTCACAGCCAACAAAATATATGCATCAACTCTTTTATTGTTTTTGTCATTTTTATTATTTCCAGATCAACCACCAAAAATTTGGTATATAGTGGAATTTTAATTCTAAATTGTTCCAAAATATAATATATTGACAACTCCAAAAAACAATAATACTCAGGTAATTTGTAAGTTTCTAGGAGAGTCTAAAATGGTGAACAATAGCTTATCTCTTAACTTAAAATCTGTTTATTCACATGCTAGTCACCGATATCATAATAATTTTGATGAATTCCTAAAGGAAATATAATAAAAATGATACATTATTGTAATATTATGTTTTTCACCTAACAAAACATAAAAACATCTGCTATAATATTTAAATTATTGAGACATTCAAAGACCAATGTTATAGTTCCTAATTTTTTAAAAAGTTGATGTCTCAGTTACAATAAATAATCATACCAATATTTTTTTTTAATTTTAAACTTACCTCTTGAGGATAAAATGGTGCTTGTAATGAAATACATATTGCACTAGAAAAATGTACACTTCCAATAGCAAAAAGTGTTAACCACTGTCTTTTAGTGAACTTTGGAGCCATATCATCACCCAAGATTGGCTATTAACATAAAATAATACCACAGATTAACATTACTTTATTTAATGTAGTACAATATGTATAAATTATTTGATAATACATTAAATATTGTAAACAACATAGTAATTATACAAACCACTTTCACGATATAATATTAATCTCTACTCAGTAGAGAGGAATTATGTTGTAATATTATCATCAGTTTCACATATAAATTAAGAATTAATTAGATAAGAATGACATCAAAATTAAATAATAAAAAAAATTATAAAAATTAAAAAGCATGACCACAAAAAAGAGATTTACTTAAGGTGCGTAAGCCATCTCACTGATTTTCACTCAAACTCTTCTTTAGAAAATTGTTGCTGGGAGTGATAAATATTATTGTACTGCTAGTGTGGATTATGTTTTATTATTTTGTTTTATGTTTTATTATTTGTGAGATATCCATAGAGTTTGTGTAGCTTAAATTGTATCTGTTAAATCCAGCACATTCTCTACAACCCACTGAACTAGTCTAGTGATGAATTCATCACAAATCAGCTGATTTCAAAGTCAAGAGTTGTAAGGTTCAAATCCCAGAAAAGGCAGTTACTTTTATATGGATTTGAATACTATATCATAGATACTGGTGTTCTTTGATGGCTGGGTTTCAATTAACCACACATGTCAGGAATGGTCAACCTGACACTGTACAAGACTACACTTCATTTACATTCATACATGTCATCCTCATTCATCCTCTGAAGTAATACCTTAAGGTGATTCCAAAGGCTAAACAAAAAAAGGAGAGTGAGAGAGAGCATATTTCTCTATGATATTTTAAATAAATGTCTGTCTAACTGTAGATATTTTAGTTATTACTTTTTAATCACATAAAAATTTATGTTTCTTCTTTTTCATTTTAAATGAAATGTAAATTTTCCTGATGATGACTTAAGTCAAAAGACATCAAAGACTATACACATTGTTGTTAATTTTATATATTTATTTAATTTCATATTAAAAATCTGATGTGGGCAACACATGACTTCCTTTTACGCCTATTAAATTATATATACACGTGTTTTTAAAATGAAAAGTACATAACATTTTATTTTATTAAACTTCTGATATTTTTTCATTTTTTTTATTTTTTATTGTTATTATTGAATTATTATTTTTTGTAAATATTTTTTTAGCAATCAGAGGTTAATAATTATTAATAAATCAATATATTTAAATAAAAAAAAAAAAGTTAAAAAAAGGAGATGAAGTCTGATTTGAACTGATGTGTTTTTCCCTTCTAAGATCCAAATATTTCATTAATTAAAATTTCATTTGGCTATAACTCTGGAGCAAATGAAAATAAGTACCATTTATAATATATTGTTGAAAAGCTCTCAATGTGTGCTTATTACTACAATTAAAAAAAGTCAAAAATCTAAATTTATTTGGATTTTGGGCTTTTTTGGATACTTTTTTGGTTCAAATTGGCAAATAATTAACAAATAATTAATTTGTTTTTTACTTGAGAATTTGTTTTATAAAAGATTGTAATCAAAAAGAGAGGTGCACAACTAGATATTAAAACAGTCCTAAATCCAAAATTTCAATATCCTACGGCTAATCGTTTTTGAGTTATGCAAGATACATATGTATGTACATACATACGTACTTACAGACGTCAAACTGATACTAGTCAAAATAGATTCAGGGGTGGTCAAAATGGATATTTCCATTGAAATCTGAAAACCAAAATTTTTTGCTAACACAAACTTCATTTACTTCATATAAGGAAGTAATTATACAACTTATTCAAATAACATTAATTATTAAGGCTTATTATTTGCATTTCTTATGATTAAATATACATTAATTTATTATATAAAGTACTGATGACATAACATTTATGTATACATGTAATAATTAATATGTTTGTTAAATAACCACCATAAATTTGAAAGAAATATTATTTTTGTTGTTCAATTAATACTACGTAAGATATACATACACAAGTAAAAATTTTGTAAATGTTTCACTGTAATTATAAAGAAGCACTAAAACTTAATATAAAAAAAAATCAGTTCTAATATGTAAGTTTTTGAAAAAAGAAATAATTATTATAATAATTATAATTATTTATTATTATAAATAATTATTATAAGGAATAAGTGAACTGCATTGAAATCCAACCTTTTTTGTTTTATTTTGAAATTAACTAAATTTATTATTCAATTACGGGAAATGAAAACAAAAACAAATTTTTTGTTGATGTTACATAGTTTACATTTAACAAATAGAATTTTTTGAATTAACTTCATCCCAATTAATTCTTTATATAAAGCATGATTTCTAATGCAAGTATGGTTTAGAAAGAATTGATTATATTCAAAATTATACACATACTGCTTATATATACAGCTTGAAATGTATATTTATATTAACAAAGACACAAATGCAGGCTAACAAATGAAGTATGTAATTCATAAAGGTATCTTTTATCTGCAACTTAATAACAATGCAGAGGTTGATTATACACAAGTCAAAATAGATGTTGCTTTTGTGTACAGATAGCAGAAAACTATTATTAAATTAGAACTATGGAGAACAAAGTAAATATAACATTCTGTTTTAATCTTGAGAAAAGAGAACATGGAATGGTGTTGAGGCAAGCATACATTTAAAAAACATTCTTTAAAACATAATCTAAATGCTAGAAGTATAATAATATCTATTACTTCTAGCAACAGACTAGAGTAATTTGTTTTTTTTTTTAATACTTCCCTCTTAGATTAAAGTATTCAAAACTATTAATATTAAGTTTCTTAAAACTATTTTTGAATCAATTTTTTAATTTTGATAT
The DNA here is from genome assembly GCF_047948215.1 of Lycorma delicatula. NCBI lineage: Eukaryota > Metazoa > Arthropoda > Insecta > Hemiptera > Fulgoridae > Lycorma > Lycorma delicatula. The sequence goes on from NC_134466.1 coordinate 52,464,053, forward strand.
CACTCTTATTTAATTAATTCTTAATTTATATGTTAAACTGATAACATTACAAGATAATTCCTATACTAATGAGTAGAAATTAATATATCGTGAATGTAAGCATATATTTATTTTGTATCTCTTTCAAGTATATTTAGGTGGTTTGTATGATTGAGAAGAAATTGAAGTAAATAGTAATATATTTCTATTAAGATGAAAAACTCAATGTAATGCTCATTTAATGGGATTCACGCCTTCCCATTGATCAAGGGAAGATTGCCAGCATTCTTTATTGACGGAATGAAAAAACTTATTCGCTGTTGGGAAAAATCTGTGTATCTGTAAATGATGACTGTGTGGAAAAATAAATTTTCTTAGCAAATAAAATGTACTCTTTTGATATTTGTTTTTTCACTGGATTATCTCTTTTCATTTGCTAGTTATGAGCGATTACATCTTACATTTCCCCTTGTTTTACAATTAAAATTTTTTATATGGTAATAGATAAAAACAAGTTTATTTTAAATATAAAAAATTACTAAGTTAAAATTAAATACATACAGACACAAAATAAGTAATTTATTCTATAATTCATTATTTATTTTTGATATTCACAATTTTTGTCTATTAAGATCAGTAAACTGTTGTATATCAATAACTAGAAAGAAAATTGAAGTAATACTTGTATTTATAATAATAATAATAAAAAACTTAAATTATACAGGATAAGTTATCATTATATATAACATGTAAACAAAGTAATAAATATAAAGTAATAAAAAATAGTAACAAAATGACATAAAATCTGTATTGCAATATAAATTACAAATTTTATTATATCTTGTCTATCACGTGAATGTCAGGGCTTAACTTTTAAATAAATATTTAAACAAATTTATTCTAATACTGTTTGTATAAAATAAAATTCAAAGTTTACAAATGTAATAATTTAATTAAATAAATTTATATGTAATTAAATCAAGAATACCAATTACACATTTTTAAAATAAATTTTCTTTGATATGGAGAGCAAACAGTATAGCCTAAATAAAATGGACATGTTAAAAAAGTTTAAGCAGCAGATTTAGAAAAGTCATATTATAAAAAATTCTCTAAGAGAATTAGTTCATGTTTTTCTATATTTTTCTTGTTAATCATGGTTTTTATACAAACAGTGAAGTTATTTACTATTCTACTAAAAGAATGTTGGTATTAAAACATAGGAATAAAAGCTTCTCATATTTAACTGAGGCATTGTATGTAATAGATTGTTTCTCAACAGAAAAAGGTATACTGACAGAAAAAGGCTTGATTTGACTTACATCACAATGCTTATGAACAACTGGTTATAACACCTAACAGACAAGAAAAAAGTAATTTATTTCACATGTTATCTACTCTGCAAAATTTATCAACCCTTCCTTTCTGATTACAGGATTTTCTTGTTTAGATATAGATTATTAAAATTTATTTAGCTTATTTGTAGTTATTACTTTAATAGAAAATGATTTACGTATATATATATATATATATATATATATACCATGTTATGGTAAAAACCATAACATGTACAGTTTGACCTGATTAGCACATATTCCTTTATACAATACACTTTTCAACTACTCAATATAACTATTTAGCTGGGAAAATAAAACTATAATCTATTAAGAATAATTTTTGTTTGCTTTTCAATGAAAATTATTTTTCAGGAAGTGTATTATTATTATTTCATACAAAAAGTTAGCTGAAAATAGAAAAGAATGGAGAGCCAAACACGTGTAAGGACTTCCTAAATAACTGAACAGAAATGATGATTATTATTACCACTATTATTATTATTCAGTCTATATACAAATTATTATACGCCTTTGTCTTTCATCCAGAAGGTTCTGTTTTTGAATCCTGGCCAAGATTGATATTTCTCATATATTATAAATTTCATACTTTGTTAGTAACTGTAACTAGATGATTAGCATGTAAATGCAAAAATAAATTAATAAATTATTATTATTAGTATTATTATTACAAAAATAATTAATAATGAATTTGACTGTAAATTGTATATAATATGCAATTTAATTGATGGAATTGAGGAATTTCAGCCTAATTAAATACAATATTTCCACTATCAATGACAGTGTTCATGTTATATATGACAGTGTTTCATTGTTTTATATATTTAAATGATACATATGTATTATATATGGTATACTGCATATCATATTTACTTCATAATAATACTATAATAAACTTAATTATAGAATTATATATATATATATATATAATATATATATATATGTACAATTCAATGTATATTTCAATATGCTCTTCAACTGGGAAGTGCTCTCAGAACAACTAAGGTTTGTAAAACCTACACCAAATCTTGAAAGGTCATCACTTTAAAGGTATTCTGGAAACTGGAACACAAAATATAATGCCTAAAATTCACAGAATTATAGTCTGGAAGAATAGAGAAAATTCCAAAAGAATGGAAGAAGAGTGCCTTGAAACAAGCACTCCATAAGAAAGGAGATAGGACAGGTTCAAACAATTACAGAGGGATCTCAATTCTCCCAGTCCTAAGATCCTCTCTAGAGCCTTGCTGAACCAACTCGAACTGCAAGCAGACCCAAGTGGAAACTGAGTAGTATCACACAGGGTTCAAAAAAGGAAGGTGCTATAACGAACAAATCTGGAACCTCAAGACCATACTACACACGAGACGATCTCAGAACACCACAGTCATGTTTGTCAACTTTAAAAAAGCACACGACTTTATCAACAGACGAGTCTTGTATAATACCCTACAAGAATTTGGAGTCGATAGAAAGACCAGAGCCATCATCCAAGGAACATTATCAGGAACCATCTCTAAGATCAAATTCATGGGAAAAATCTCAAACCCATTTAAGTTCACACAGGAGTCCAACAAGGGAACGGTTTATCACCACTTTTGTTCAACATTGCCTTGGAAAAAGTAATCAGAGAATGGGAGAAGCAAGTCAAAGGCATCCAAAGCGGAAAACAGAAAGGAAAGATGCTTGGCCTTTGCAGATGACCTATATGGCTATATTAACAAACCGACAAGTTTAGGAAAAGGCGTCTATAATTCTATGGGCACTTATGCAGGATGGGTGAAGATAAACTCGCTAAGAAAATTTTCAACATCAAAGCAAGTAAGTTAAAGTCCATATGGATGAAAGAAATACAAGATAACCTGGACCGACTGAACATCTCAGAAGAAGAAATCATGGACAGAAGGAAGTTTAGGAATGAAATTAGAAATAAGAAAATTGTAGCAAGAGTGAAAAAGAGAAACAATAGGAAGAATATGGTTGGAGGAGAGGAAGAAGAAACATAGTGAATGGATGAAGAGGTTTTGGGAAGAAAAGAAAAGAAAAGGAAGTAAAGCCTTTATATACACAACTAAAGTTCAACTATTTAAAAAATATGAAAGATAAGTTACTTTTTTTAATTTAAATATTGTTTATATTTCCTAATGAAAGGAAATAAATTAATGTGTCCGACAGTATAAATTAAATTATTATGCAAGTTACTTTTACTATTAAATATCTTATTAATATCATCTTCTGTTATTTAAAAATAAATAAATAAATACGAACAGATAAAATAAAATAATATAGAACTTACCTGTTTGCTTGATAAGGCAGAAAATATTAAATAATATTTTTATTTAAAATTTAATAAAACATTATAAAACTTTAATTATTAATTATTTAAATAATAATCACAGCCCATTATAAAAAATGATAAAATCAACGAAAATTAAAAGCCTTAATGAAACATATAAAACAAATATCAAGAGATAATCACTGATGTTTAAAACTAACCCGTTACATTACCAAAATTATTATATAAATTTTCTGTTTGATGAAAATAAAGCTACTAATGTACAACTGAATAAAGTGAAATGTAAATTTCTAGATATTGAAAGAATATAACAAAATTAAAAACAAAATACTGATTAGATGGTGAATAATATTTTATAAATAATAATACTTCTTAATATAATTGAAGTATAAAACCTAATAAGCTCTTTGTACTACTGATATCAAATTAATCTTTTGTACAAATGGACTAAGTCGTAAGAATAAAAACATATTATGTAGCGAAATATTATCAACTATTCACAATTAATTAGGCAGTAATTAAAAAGAAATTATATATATATATCAAGGGTTGCAAGGGTTACACACATTTAACCATCTAATAATATCAGTATCAGTTCTAAAAATACACCAATTCTTTATCACTCATTATAATTGATAACAAATTTATGACGTTATAGTTATAAAAACAGATTGTAACAGTATTAAATAGATATATGATTGAAATATTACTATGTGCACATACACAAATGCACGCATGCATGTGTGTTTCCATACACACACACACACATATATATATATATATATACACACACACACACACACACAAATACATATATATGTATATACATAAGCAAATCAAAGTCCTAATGTTTGATAATAAAATTCAAATGACATAAAATATCATATATGTGTAAAAAATTTAATTTATTAATTATTGTTAAAACAATGTGAATTTGATTTCACATGTTATAATTTATCTAATAGAAAACTATTTTTCTATTTTATATTCCTTTATAATATTTTTTCTGTAATATTTTTGATTATGACATTCAATGATTAAAACAACTAATGTTCTAACAGCACAATATTCTATATAAGTTAAACAAGATGTAGCTTCAAACTAGATGCTTACCATCTCATAGATACAAATCACAAATCTACCAACATTAACAGTAATATATATGTATATATGTACATACTTCAATATATATATAAAGAAAGGACTATATCTTAATTCTGTTAAACATTCTGAAGTATAAAAACATACAACAGTATACTGCATAAAAAAGAGAATTTTAATCCAATACACTCTTTAACCATGTTGTAAATGCACATCTGCTTAAAAAAAAAAAAAAAATGCCAACTATAACATCAGCTGACACTAATGTGAGAACAGCAGCAAGGGTCACTAAAAATTATTGCAAGAGTGACTGAAAACATTTTAAATCTACTAAAAGCATGTTTTTATAAAATTTACTTCAGTTTGTTGTATTATAAAAGTTTATAATTTTAAATATGCTGATAATTTTGATAATTATCCAAACTATTCTCAAAACTGTCTGTTCTAATACAATGTTATTAATTGAGGCTTAGTGTTCAAAACAGGTAAATAAAGCAAACTATAAAATGTTTAGTTAAATTTTATAATTATAGTGGAAGGATTGATATTTATTTAATAAACAAAAAGCTTAAGTTTTATAATTAATTTTTACATAAATTTCAGTTCTACTGAAATCCGAAATGATAGAAGTGTTTAAATAATCTTCAGCATGAATAAGTGTAGTAATAATACTTTGTAAAATAAAATTTATTAAGCTCAGCCTTCTTATAAATTGTAAAATAAAAGCAATTGCTTCAAAACTAGTTATAAAATTAAGAGTGTAGTCTACTCAAAATTTTTTTTAATTTAATGCGTGAAAGTGGCTTACTTAATTATTATAATAAACTAAAAATAATACTACTAATAATAACACTATTAATTATAAAATAACAAATAATTCAATATAATATTTATTTTAATATAATAATTACAACCCCAAATATAAAGATGGCAGGGTGAAAATGAAATGTTACCAAACTTATAACTTATGAACTTCGTGAGGTACAAGTACAGTGTTATGCCAAATTAACCATTAAATAATGCTCTGTATTCTGCAGTACAGAAACTAGCTTTTTAAAAAATGTTATAATTTTCTTTATCACACATAAAATAATTGTCATATAAAATGACAATTTTTTATTGTTAGTTAAAACTCAAGATTTTATAATAAATTTTTTACTTTCTACATAAAGATGTCCATACTACAGACGAAAGAGCAGATTGATTATTCTGAACAAATTAAAAAAGAATCGTGGAGATATCTCTCATAGAAAAAAAGTTATAAGAGTTTATTTATGATAAAACACAAAAAAAAATAAATTTGCAATTTGGAAGAATTAAATTTTTTTTTTATTCAAAACACAAATATAATTTTAGGTAAATCATTTGTTTAAAGAAGTATAAATTGTTTAAATGAATAAATCGTTATTGTATACCTTCTTTTTCTGTTTAGTTTCTGGATGATTAGTTTCAGGATGATATGTATGAATTTAAATGAAGTGTAGTCTTGTACAGGCTCCGGTCAACCATTCCGACCTGTGCATACCTACCTACTGTACATGTATACTACACCGTGGAACAAAAACGTTAACCGTGGACGAAAGTGAGTTAAAGAAAAGCATGTAAAAAGGCAAACAATAGAATTTAAACGTGAATTAAAACATTCATCATTTTATGCCTAAAATTTTAATGTTTATAATTATATCTAGGGAGTATTATCCTGATCGATATTACTTTGCTGATCAAGTCAATTTTCCATTTTTTCTGTTCTATAGTGATATCAACTTCAATGTATTTTCTTCATCCTACATCCTCAGTAAATAAATAAATCTTTTAGTCTCATCATTGCATAATAATACATTATACAAAATATATAGAACCAGGTTATCTGGTTTATATAAAGCAATTCGAAAAGTAACTGTGCACTTAATTAAACGATTATATGTTGAAGAATATTCATGCACTACTAATGTTTCAGCAAAGGTTGGTAATCCTGGGTTGTATGCAGTTTTCTTCCATGAGAAAGTCATACTGAGGACCTTGAGACAAGTAGGTGGTCAGGTTTTTTGTTGTTCATTGGGTGTTTGTCGCCTTTGAACAACTGTGACCGTTTCATTCCATGTTGGATGGTGATAACTTTAAAACAGTAAATATTTCTCGTTGAATACATCTTACATAAGCATGATGAGTACACACAGACAATGAAAGACCAGTTTTCCATTAGATTTCAAAATACACTGGTTCCTAATTGACATAGTGTAATAGTGCTAACTGATAAATTTAGGGAGTCAGGATCGGTAAAGGACTATGAGTGAAGTGGTAGATCATCAGTAGTCTATGAAGAAAAACTGAAAGATATCATCTGCTACGTGATGTAGTCCCAACATGACCGTTCACAAGTCGGCTCGACAGAAAAATACCAATGTTATAACTGTACACAAGGTAGTTCATAAGAAGCTCAATTTCATCCCATATAGAGCGCAAGGTCACCCTCAGTATCTCGAGATTTTGCCTAATTAAGGTCATATTTTTCTTAGGCACATTTGTAAGCAAAAAATAATATCCGCAACAAAAAATTATTTCACAAAATCGCACCCTCACCCCAAAAAAATGTTTTAAACTAGTAGCTAAGTGAGCATACTGTATCAATAGTACTCCCTGTTCCCTCAAGGAGTGCTAGTGTCATAGTCTGCCATCTTGAAATTTGCCTCTTTCACTGTGACAAATTCCCTTTTCCCTCGTCCACAGGGCTGCCAGCCAAATTATTTTTTTTAAGTTAAGTATTAATTATTTATTTTATTTTGTTAATATTTCAAAGGTTGGTAACACTGACGTACAGCTGTTGCAGTCGACTTTATGTTGTGATGTCACAGGTGAGCAGTAGAATTAAATAATGAATAATATTTAAAGCACAAAAAAGTAATTCGGTCTGCCTGGATCTCGAACTCAACCGCCCAGTTGGCTCGGTACCTGGTACGTTAAGCCTCGCGGCTGCACCAGTCTGTTAACCGTACAAGCGAAATCTGTTCTATGTAAGTTGTGAAATTACATTACCTTAGTTAGTGCCTATGGTCGCCACTAGTAACGCCACACCTGCGCCAATTTATACGGTATACGGCTTAAGCCATGTGATGGAAAGTCCTACAACTGTGTTGACAGCATTTTTTCTTCTCAGATAGTAACTCCATTTTCAAACACTTCCTTTATTCTTGTATTGCTTTTTTGTATATAAGTTGAAAAGCAAAAGAGACAGACTATATCCTTGCTTTATTTCTTTCTGAGTCAGCGCTTTTCTTTTTTTTCTTTTTAGCCTATGAAACCACCGTAAGATATTACATCAGAGGATTATATGTATGAATATAAGTGAATTATAGTCTTGTACAGTCTCATGTCGATCATACCTGAGACGTATGGTTAATTAAAACCCAATCATCAAAGAACACTTGTATCCACGATTTAGTATTCAAATCCGTTTAAAAGTAATTGCCTTTACTAGGATTTAAACCTTAGAACTCTCGACTTCAAAATCAGCTGAGTTGCGATGACGAGTTCACCACTAAACCAACCCAGATGCTAAGTCTTCTTTATCTTCCATTCTTATAACTGTCAGTCGATACTTTTACAGCTTATAAATAACTCGGTTTTCACTATTTTGATGTTATATTTTTCTTATAATTTTAAATATTTTATTTCATTCTATATTATCGAATGCTTTCTTCACACCTACGAATGTAAGTTAATAAATCATAAGTGGCTTTATTTAGCCTGTGTTCTAAAATTTATCTGATAGTCCAAATAGCCTATTTTGTGCAACTGATATTGTTAATATGCTGCTAACATGTTTAAATATAACTATATATGATTATGAGTGAAGAAATCATAATCGAGCTAATTTACATTATTATATCCTGAAATTACTCAATATACATAATTAAAAAGTTTATTTTTATTATATTTATACACTATTTTGTTATTTTATGACTGAAACATTACACTCAATTTTTTGATAAGCCAAACTGTAAAGAGTATGTTACATGACACTTTATACCCATAAAGCGTACAATGGCAAAGAAAAATCATTAAGTATTCGATTCTTGATTCTGTTAGTATGACTAGAATAACTAATATAATAAAGTTATTTCTCATTGACTTTTATATTGTACCCAACAGCAAAACAAATCAAAAAAAAAATAGAAAAGATGGCAGCCATTTTTCAATTTTAAAACATTAATATGTCTGTATCAATTATTCCAGTAAAACTAAATTATGTTTTATTAGAAAAAATATGCATAATATTATTCTGAATAAAATGGTGTATCAATTGTTTAAATATGCTTCAAACAATTGAGAGGTATGTCAGAAAATGGTATTATGTATTAATTTTACAAATCTTGAAACCACTGCTGTTTTAAAACACTGAAAATGTCAAATTTATTTATTTCATAATTATAAATTATTGAAGTAAACATGTACACTAAATTTGCTACAAGAGACAAAGATGTTATTTTTTTTGTTTTTATTATGAAGAAAAAAATTACAAATAAAAGTCAGAAGCTTACAGGAAATCAAACCCAGATGCAATTAATTGAGAAGCTGGCGTAGACAACTACACCAGCTGGTCTGTTGTTAATTATTTAACAACATTTTTGTTGTTAAATTAATTATGTATTTGTATGTGTGTGCACGCACACGCATGTACAATGTGCATGCACATCAGTGTGTTAAGTCATGTGGTACATGAATCATGTCGGGTCATTTATCTTGTGACTAAACTTGTTTTTAATTTTGTACATGGAAGTAGCAATAAAGGTTCTAAAGTATTTCTCATTTCTTAAGGTAACAATGCAATAGAAAAATAAAAGGATTCAATTAATTACAAAATCTTAATGAAACCTGATGCTATGAAACATCACAGTATCTGGATTACCCCACAGAATAATACCCTAACAATCGTGTATTATAGCTTCATATTTCACCAAAGTAAATGAACACTGGGTGCAGTTTCACTATATGCGTTGGAATTTTTTTTGTTGTAAATAATAACTGATCAGAAAAAGTAAATATTATAAAGGAAACATTGACAGAAATATATTTAAAAGCTAACTTTTAAATGCAATTTCCAATCCATTTGAAATAAAACTTGAGGGTGTCAAGATGATGATCCCTCACTAACATTGTTTAACTGCACTCTGGAGAAAGTAATTCAATAATGGGATACAAAAAATCTAACTTAAACAAAAGTATAAAAATGGTGACAAAATCTAAATATTTAAATGTAAATGTTTTAGCATTTGTTGATGATCAAGTAATTTTGGTAAAATAAATAATCAAAATTTAAAGATTAAAAAAATATGCAAACAAAATTGGTGTACAAAATGGTAAAAACAAAATGGTTTTTAAAAAATAACAGTAGAATCCAAACAATGAAAATTTTAGAAGAAGAATCAATCAGCATATTCTAAAAATGTAAATATTTAGATAAAATTTAATTACCTTGAATGTTTTAAAAAAAAAGAAGGAATAAATGCCAGAACAAAAAAATGGAAGTGGCTTTTTATCTTACTCGTACAAGAAACATTTACAATAAAAAATCCTTGTCCAAAAATGAGAAATTAAGAAACAATAAGTTTCTTAAGTTTCAATAAGTTAGTTTTACAAGAAGCAGTTATATAGTTGTAATTTCTACAGAATTTCTCAGAAAAAATCTAGTAAAAGTTGAAAAAAAATAGTTTTAAGTAAAATCCACCTCCCAAAACTTAAAGATAATATTTATAAATTAATAAAATCAGAAAAAATTTACCAAAATTTTGACAAAATTATATCGTATAATGAGAAAAAAAAACTTTTACAGTCATTTTTATAGAGGTGCAGGAACGTCGTTCCATTATTGCTTTTTGTAGCCCACCGACCTGGTCTAGTGGTTAACTCGTTATTGCAATTCAGCTGATTTTGAAGTAAGCATTCTAAGGTTCAAATCCCAGTAAAGACAGTTACTTTTATACAGATTTGAATACTAGATTGTGGATACCGGTGTTCTTTGATAGTTGGGTTTCAATTAACCACACTTATCAGGAATGATCGTCCTGAGACTATAAAAGACTACACTGCATTTACATTCATACATATCCTCATTCATCCTTTGAAGTAATACCTTACAGTGGTTCCAGAGACTAAACAAAAAAAGAAAGTACTCCTTTTTGTAAAAAATAAAAATTTTGTCATTTCACATAAAATTTGTTTTTTTTTTTAACTTAAAGTCTGGTCTGTATTTTATTTTAACATAAAAAAAAAACTTCGTTTATAAAAATCAGACCATATGAAAATAGTTCTTGTTTTTGAATATCCATAATAGATCGTGGATACTGGTGATCTTTGGTGGTTAGGTTTCAATTAACCACACTACTTAAGAGTGGTCGACCTGAGACTGTACAAGACTACACTTCATTCACTTTCATACATATCATCCTCATTCATCCTCTGAAGTAATATCTTATGTTGAAAAAAAGAAACAGAAGAAAATCAAAAAGAAAAGAGAAAAAGAAAAACGAATAAAAAGGCAAACAGCAACAAAATAAATTGTTAAAATTTATTTCTCAAAAAAAAGTTAAACAATTGGCATGAAAAAGATAATAACTCTTGCTTTTTATCAATGTGGTTGTGGACCATATTCTTGCAGTCTGCTATAATACAAAATCAAACTTCAGTATTGGAAAATTTATGACTGCACCCCTGTACTCATATAAAATTGATGAAATTAGATTAACAAAATGAATATTTAACTTTTTCAAAAAAAAAGAAAAACCAAAATAAACTATCAAAGAAATTGAAAAAGAGCTAAAATGATTAAATATTTTAAAAGAAATAATTTTCGTGAGTTTTTCAGAAAACTAATGGATGAATCTAAATGTTTAGAGAAACAGAAAAGGAAACACAGGGAATGACCGAAGAAAGGAAAGATAAGATTAGGGAAAAAGTAAACGAATTTTAGAAAAGGACGAAGTCAGAAGACTATGTGTGCATGATCATTAGAAGTTTGATAAAAAAATATTCTCAAAAAAAATCAGGAGGTAAAACAGGAAGAAAATTTTTCCAAAAAAGAAGAGAAGTTAATCAGAGATTGAAAGAATTGGCAGAAAAGGAAACGAAGTGTAAAGTGAAGGTATTTTCTTAATGTGATCCATAGATAATGCAAATGAAAAAAAAAATTGAAGCATCCTCGGCGATAATTCTCTACCAGTAAAGCAGCAATGAATTTTTTAATCATATTTTTACTAGTGATGAAACATGTTCTGTCATAAAATTACAAAAAGAAATGGTAACATTCCGGAAATCCAAGCGATACAACAATAAATTTACAACTGATAAGAAGTGAAATAACTGACTGTAAGCATTTTAGAAGTGATGCAGTGCAGTTCAAAGAAATTGTTAGCAACCACTAAAATAGCTTTTGATAATGACAGAATAGAAAAGCCAGTGATTGGTAAGATTAATTGTTTAAATTAAAATAGTAATAAAAATAAAGAAAATTTATTGAAACTACTGATAAGTATTTTTAAAATTATTACTTGTTTTTAATTTATTAAACTCAAATATTCTTTACTTTCTTGAAGATTCTCTTATTAATCCAACATTAGGCAATGTGTACATATTAATCAATAAAAAACATGAAGACAATGAGATTTTTTGAATTGATACCGTTAGTTGATGACATCATTCTGCAGTAAAAAGACAACATAAGTCAATGACATACACTCCTCATGCTCAACAACAAACTTTAACCTAACTTGCAGTTCACTGCAGAATACAAACAAAATAACATATTACTCAGTTTTCTAGGCCAAATAAACAATAAGCACATTGACAAAACAATAAGAAAATTCATTATTCTTGACACACTCTTCCATAACACATCTCCTCAGACAAAAAGAAACATGTAAGTTTTTCTTTTAATTTGGACAATTTGATAAACATTCCCATATTAGTTAATATGATTAAATTTAAGAACTTATTTACAGTTAAACATAAATAAACACTAATAAAAAACATGTTGCATTAAAAAAGATAACAAATAAGTTTTGTACTGATAAAAAAATATATCATTCAATATTCAAATAAACTACCAAAATTTTCAGTTAAAGATTATTAAATTAGCTTTTGAAACCAAAACAAAAGAATACAAGATTATCTCAGATGTCATCAAAACATACAAATAAAGGACAAAAATCCAGGAATGTATGATTTAAAGTGTAATGACTGTACTAAATATCACAAAGGACAGGTTAGTGACATTCAACAACTGATGACAAGAAAAAAACTGCAATGATTGTCAACAAAATGACAAGATTGACTTTTTCAAATTAATTAATAATATTAATGTTATAAAACAATTTTATGTAAATTTTACAAATAAAAGTCACTTTAACATATTTGACTAAACGATAAATTTAATAATATTCAAATACAATAAGAATAATAATAATTCTAGCTATTACGCTATTAAGGAAGGGAATGAATAATAGCTACAAAAAATCTTCTAGCATCACATTTCTATAATACATATATTTGAAAGACATTTATATATCATTTTTTTTTATTTAAAAAATGGATTGTTTTCAGAATAATTTTGAGGAATATAATGCCAGAAGATTTTTCAAATCTATTATATGATCCCATCATAAATGGAATAGTTGGAGAAATTAATGTTAATAGTATCTGTTTTAAAAAAGGCAAGGGAAACTTTTTATGAGGCTTAACTGTGGAGTGACCAAGTTAACATTGCATTTGGAAAAGATGTAAACTTCTAAACTGTCAATTGACTCATCAATCATATTATAAGTAGTTCAAATGAGTTGCAAGCCCTATTAGAGCTATTTATGTATGGTTTATTAATAATTGCTATTTTAGGTAGTTTCATACGAAAGCTACCTATTTTAATGGGTACCATGATTTGACTTCTAGAAAATGTCCACATATCTTCGCGTTTCACATCCCGCAGACCCCAAAAACACCATCAGTTCAAAAGTTTATTTATACATTTATATATATATATATATATATATTTCACTTTCTTGTGGTCATGATAACTGCTGTGATTTTGGACTAATCACGTTCAAATTGATACATAAAATATAACGACAAAAAATCTCGATCGAGTTCATTAATAGGCAAAATCTCGAACCATGGGAGTGGAAATTGGGGGCTTTCTAAAAAAAAACAAAATATTGCTATAACTTTGATCCGAAGTAAAATATCAATTTCATTTAAAATTCCTACTACTCTTTGTACAAGGGCCTAAAATCTATTTACGTAAAGTTTTTTGATATCACCAATCATTGGCCCAGGGAGTGGAAAAAGTAGGGTTTCGAAGACATAAAAATCATAACTCCCTCATTAGATACAGTATCAAATCTGTTTAAAGTGGTCGTTAGTCTTCTAAACATTTCCTAAAACTTTTGTCTGAAACAATTTTTGATATGACCAATCTTTATGGCAAGGGATGAACAAAATATTGCTGGAACTGTAAGAAAATGTGGCTTGTCGTAAGGTAAACATGTGAAACTTTTTTCATATGCAATCATTGTCGTATTGAATAAATTTGAAGTTTTTCTTAACTTTAAGGTGGAAATCTTTTTTATCACCTACTTAGGACCAGTGAAATCTACCTCTGCCTTCCAGCATGCCAAAAGGTTTTTTTTTATTATTATTATTAATAATAAATATAATAATTTGTATTGTATTCAGCATAGATATTACTACTTGGTACATTTGTTTTTGAACAATTTGTATATCAACATTTGTTTATTTAAAGTATATGTGATTATTGTTAAACATTTTTTTGTCTATTAGTCCTTTTTTTTATTTTATTGTTTATCTTATTCTGTTTTTAGTATTTATTTTACAATTTTTAAGTCTGCAAACAAGAAGTCTCCAAATATGAGAATATTATATAATTATTCTGAAGATATAAATATTATTAGAAGTGTAACATAAATAATATTACCATTGTTAGTATTGCTAATTGTTTATTATGTTAAGTATTTAAATACTTTAGTTAAAAAAAAAACCAGGTAGATTTTACTTCAGCTGTAATCACAAGCTATTAGTTCATAGTTTTTCTTCATATTTTATAAAGTTAAGTTTGATTGTTCTATAGAATGGTGTTGATCATAATACTGTGCATCAAATCTACATGAAATGTTAATTTGCTTATGCAGTTAAAACAATTTCTAAAGACAGGTACCATTAATAACAATGCCACCTCCTGCATTTCCACTAATGAAGAATCTATATAATCATATTAAAAAGATTTTCTTGGAGCACAGTTCAAATATTTTGAAAATGAGTCGTTTATGATGATATAATAATTCATAATGATCAATAATATAAATTAAACAAAATTATTAATGTCAGAATGAAATAAATTACAATTTAATGTAGATTCTTTATTATAAAGTAATTTTCAACTGTTTTTTGACATAGTCATTGAAAATTAGTGAATCAATTTCACTAATTTGAGCAACTGCAACAACAAATAGACATCAATAATTAAGGCTAGTTTTATTAGAATTTAATAAATTTAAGCTAATGACACAAATGATCATGGTAAGATGGTGATGTCATAAACTACAAATTTATTTAAAAATATTTTAATTTATGTAAAAGTAAAAAAATTAACCAAAAGGAAGCAAAGTTAGGTAAGAAGTAAAAATTTATTGATTGTCTTGTACAACAAAAATGAAATTAAAAAAAAGAATTGTTTATGAACAAATACTATATGATACAAGTCGTATGCTATAAAAAATTGAAGTGATACAGAGGAAGAAAGATTACAAAATTGGAAACTTAAAAAAGAATTATTATCTTAATTTAGATAATAATAGGGTTAACATATTAATTTCATCTGACAGTAAAAATTAAATCACATGCCAAATTTTAAAAAAAATTCTAATTAAAAATTATAATTTAAACTATTAATTAAATGGTAACAGTTGATAAGAAATTGGATGAATTACCATCAGACAGACACACTCGTGGAGCCAGAAATATTCTTGATAATGCTATCAAGTAGATACTTTTTTAAATGTAATTTATTTTGGTAGAATGTATTTATATTTGTCTGTACATGAATAAGTGTACGATCTCTTTTTATTTCAAGATACATTTATCAGGTCAGGTCAGGTTTTTTTCATTATATAACTCTTATTACAATTTGACATTTGGCATTGTTTGGTTTCATTTAGATTAAAATCTGAATATCAAATGAAATATCATCCTAGAAACTGAAGGTGTAAAATATCAATGACTAAATATTTAATCTGCCATATAATTAATTATAAAAATAAAAAATAACAGTTATTATAATCATGTCATAATACTAATAATAATAATAATGAATATTTAAAAAAAAGGATTATTATAACAGCCAATTACAATAAAATTGGCCTTTATAATCTTTCTTTTTCTGTTTTAATCTACAGAACCACGGTAAGGTATTACTTCAGAGGATGAATAAGGATGATATGTATGAATGTAAATGAAGTCTTACACAATCTCAGGTCGACCATTCCTAAGATGAGTGGTTAATTGAAACCCTACCACAAAAGAACACTGGTATCCACAATCTAATATTCAAATCCGTATAAAAGTAACTGCCTTTACTGGGATTTGAACCTTCAAACTCTTGACTTCAAAATCAGCTGTTTGTGATGACAGGTTCACCACTAGAACAACCTAGTCGGTTTGGCCTTTATAATAAGGCCTCTAAAACTACAAAGATCAAGGTATGTTAAACAGAAGAAAGAAGAGCTGAAAAAGTTAAACATTACGGAAAAAACTATCTAGATTGAAAACAATACAGAAAGAGAATTTTTGAATTGAAGGTTCTTGTAAGTAAAAAGAAAAAACTCAACATAGAAAACGAAATAAAGAAAGAACAGCTAAATAGTTCAAAAGAATGAAGAATTTCTGGAAGAAAAAACCACATGAAATGATATTTGTATGATTCTTGAAGACCTATCCGTGAAGAAAAAAGATGCCAATTCAACATTTTTAAATAATTTATAAATGCTTGTTTTAAAAAGAAAAAAAATTGTGAATAAAATATGAAATTACTATTTAAAAAATACCTAATTTTTAAATTTTCTTAAAAACAAGCTTAACTATGCGTAATTAATTGAATCTATTATAGTAGGCGTCCTGGGTATGAAAATAACATATATTTATTAATAACCCACAACACCTGGAACATCTCATGGAATAATATTCTAGAAATCGATGGGTGCAAAGAAAAGTAATGTACTTGCAGTTTTAACATGTTTAATGGATCAGTTTCTATAGATTACCAAAGTTAAGAATACTGGATGGATTTCTCTATACAATTTTCACATTTTTTAGTTGTTAATGACCAGAAGGACAAAATTAAAATAAATCAATTAATAAATGTATTAGTAAAAGGAACTACGAAGAAACAAATTTTTAATTTTCATAAATTTTCCCGAAAAATCCAATCTTCTTTTAATGGTTAATGGTTAATGGTTAATGGTTAATGCTACCTCAGTTGTTATATACAACTTATGCTAATGTATCAAGACTTATATACCAAAAAGCAAAGCATGAAACCATATTTGTACATGGGAAAATGATTAATAGAAAATTTTAATTATTGATGATTATAAATGAACTGAAGCATTTAAGCAATGCAAAGCAAACATTTTTAAATTTTGGCAAAAAAAAAATTAATAAATAACATTTATAATACCTTATATATTCCAGTACGTCTGGAAACATCAGCGGGTTTCCAAGTTGAAACAGTCCCACTTGTCATATTGATTATTTTTAAAATTATTATTAATATATAATTTTATTACCAATCAATGTCATCTATTTTCATGTCGATTACAATACCATTTTTTTGTTGAATGTAATGTTTTAATAATAAAACCTCGATAATTATTACAGTGAAAAAATGTATATTTATTTTTCCAAAATCGATTCAGATAAAAATTAATCAGTCTGTAAAAAAATAATTAAAAAAAATTAATAAAATAGTATTTAATTATATATAATTAAACACACAGCAACAGTAATAATTGAAGAACATAAGAAAGAAGCTGTAATAAGAAAGGGAGTCCAACAAGGATGTTCCCAATCCCTGTTATGTTTTAGTCTTTACATAGAACTAGCAATTAATGATGTTAAAGAACAATTTAGACCTGGAGTAACAGTACAAGGTGAAAAGATAAAAATGCTACGATTTGCTGATGATATAGTAATTCTAGCTGAGAGTAAAAAATATTTAGAAGGAACAATGAACGGCATGGATGAAGTCCTACGCAAGAACTATGGCATGAAAATAAACAAGAATAAAATGAAAGTAATGAAATGTAAAGAAATAACAAAGACGGACCAGTGAATGTAAAAATTTGAAAAGAAAAGATAATGAAGGTAGAAGAATTTTGTTATTTGGGAAGTAGAATTACTGAAGATGGACGAAGTAGGAGTGATATAAAAGAATAGCACAGGCAAAACGAGCCTTCAGTCAGAAATATAATTTGTTTACATGAAAAAGTAATTTAAACATCAGGAAAAGATTTTTGAAAGTATACGTTTGGAGCGTAGCTTTATATGGAAGTGAAACTTGGACGATCGGAGTAGCTGAGAAAAAAGATTAGAAGCTTTTGAAATGCAGTGATATAGAAGAATGTTAAAAATCAGATGGGTGGATAAAGTGACAAATGAAGAGGTGTTGCAGCAAATCGATGAAGAAAGAAGCATTTGGAAAAATGTAGTTAAAAGAAGAAACAGACTTAAAGGAAACATATTGATGCATCCTGTAATAGTCACTTTAATATTGGAGGGATAGGTAGAAGGAATTATTGTGCAGGCAGGCAACGTTTGGAATGTGTAAAACAAATTATTAGGGATGTAGGATGTAGGAGGTATACTGAAATGAAAGGACTAGCACTAGATAGGAAATCTTGGAGAGCTGCATCAAACCAGTCAAATGACTGAAGACAAAAAAAAATAAAAATAATTAAACACATATATCAGGCAGTAATGGTCGGCCTGCATCTGTACGTGACTACACCTCATTTACATGTCATATATATCACACTGGGGCCATGAGGGGGTTGCTTATTGTTCAATAATTGAATAGATTGCAACATACACATTAGGAATAATTATAAAATAATATATTTAACTACTTAAAATATTGTGTTTGTTTTTATTAAACACTTTCATTTACAGTTAACATATTCTAAGATAATATAAATTACAGTAACTGTAGAGATATTTTAAAAATTTATTCAAATTTTTTACCACAAACAGGAAGATTTCAAAAAATACAACTATATTTTTATAATTTATATAAATTGGAATGTCTGTGAGTTTGTTTACTTTTATAAAGATGTTCAGTTAAAACTGAAGAACGACAGGGCTCATCTCAATGAATCTTTAATAATGGTATTTTGAATATTTAGACGTAACTCCATTATTAGATGAATAGTTTGTGGCTTAAACCAGAGAAATATAATTTTTAGAATTACAATTCATATAATAATATTATTAATCCCCAACTAATTAATGTGGTATAAGAATTAGATATCTGATGCCTAGAGTGAAATTAATAAAATTTATTGAATATTTTTATAGATCTTTATTTATTAAATTGGGTATACTGTTTTCAAGATAAGTGATTTAATCGAATTTTTTTTAATAGAATCAATTGTGTATAAACTGAAATATTGAAGAAAAGGTTTTTAGATTTGCAATCATTCTATTATCTTTCTTTATATTTATGATGTGGAGGTAGCATATATTTTCCATTACAATACATGTAACAAAAATTATGTCTGCATACACATTTGAAAACTGAAAATGCATTTTTAGAAATCAATACTCAAGTGTTATAATTTTTTTTCAATTTTAAAAACATACAAAACTTTTCAAATACAATACACAAATTTCATTTGTTAATCAGCCGTTAATGTTGCCAACTTAACGAAACAATAAATCTCAATTATTATTCAAAACTATTTCTAAATGAATTTTCATTTAATATTTTTAATATTACACAATGAAATTTAAATAATACTGTGAAACTATTGTCATATTTAATATTTATTTTTATTATTTAATTTTGTTTTTAGATAGAATCCATTACTACAAGAGACAAATATTAAAAATTAAAAAACACGACTGCAAAAAAAACAAAACATTGCTGACAACCATTTCTCGTTAATATTAAAGAGCGCGCAGATGACAATTTTGTATATAGTATAACTTTTCTTTTTTATTTATAAAATTTATTAAATATATACATATTTATATAGCACAGACACTCCCGGTAACGTAAGTATTCCAACGCGGGGTCATACATCTAAATCCGGTTCAGTCGTTGAGCTGCTGCGTTGAACAAATATGTATGAGTACATTCACTTTACATAAATTAAACTCATTTTTGAGCAGCAGTCGTATAATAACTGAGATCTGTTAAATCGAGAATATACCTGATGCATGCAAAATTTAGCCTTCAAGCTACTAACAAATACTCCGTTTTTTATTTTGAAAATCGGAAAATTATTTGCAGAGATATTATAAGAGCATTTCATTTCACCTCCCTAAATAGCGTCCTAGCGGTACACCGTTTGTTACCACTTGATAGTGATGATTGATCTAGCCTCGCTCGAGTTGTTCGCATCACCTGAGCACTATAGCCTCACACGCAGTCCCCACTGGAAGCCAATAATTATTAAACAGAATTTTTTTAAATTAAATATTATTTTATTTAACGTAAATTTAATTCTATTATTTCTGTAATATTATTCATTCGATTGATTCAAATCTTTCAGTTCAAATTCAGCTTCCCCGGTGATAGAGGCTTATAGTTCACAGTTCATTAATTCAATCACTAAAGTTTGTGCATCAACCGGCAAATCTCCACTATTACATACATATTCATGTATATTTATATAGTGTTTATATATATATATATATATATATATATATATATTAATAGAGTGTATCTTAACTAGAATTATATACAGAAGAATTGAGAGGAGAGTGGAAGAAGTGTTAGGAGAAGACCAATTTGGTTTCAGGAAAGGTATAGGGACAAGAGAAGCAATTTTAGGCCTCAGATTAATAGTAGAAGGAAGATTAAAGAAAAACAAACCAACATACTTGGCGTTTATAGACCTAGAAAAGGCATTCGATAACGTAGACTGGAATAAAATGTTCAGCATTTTAAAAAAATTAGGATTCAAGTATAGAGATAGAGGAACAATTGCTAACATTTGCAGGAATCAAACAGCAACAGTAATAATTGAAGAACATAAGAAAGAAGCCGTAATAAGGAAGGGAGTCCGACAAGGATGTTCCCTATCCCCGTTACTTTTTAATCTTTACATGGAACTGCTAGCAGTTAATGATGTTAAAGAACAATTTAGATTCGGTGAAAAGTTAAAGATGCTACGATTTTCTAATGATATAGTTTCTAGCTGAGAGTATAAGGGATTTAGAAGAAACAATGAATGACATGGATGAAGTCCTACGCAAGAACTATCGCATGAAAATAAACAAGACAAAACAAAAGTAATGAAATGTAATAGAAATAACAAAGATGGATCACTGAACGTGAAAATAGGAGGAGAAAAGATTATGGAGGTAGAAGAATTTTGTTATTTGGGAAGTAGAATTACTAAAGATGTACGAAGCAGGAGAGATATAAAATGCCGAATAGCACAAGCGAAACGAGCCTTCAGTCAAAAATATAATTTTTTACATCAAAAATTAATTTAAACGTCAGGAAAAGATTTTTGAAAGTATATGTGTGGAGTGTCGCTTTATATGGAAGTGAAACTTGGACGATCGGAGTATCTGAGAAGAAAAGATTAGAAGCTTTTGAAATGCGGTGCTATAGGAGAATGTTAAAAATCAGATGGGTGGATAAAGTGACAAATGAAGAGGTGTTGCGGCAAATCTATGAAGAAAGAAGCATTTGGAAAAATATAGATAAACGAAGAGACAGACTTATAGGCCACATATTAAGGCATCCTGGAATAGTCGCTTTAATATTGGAAGGACAGGTAGAAGGAAAAAATTGTGTAGGCAGGCCACGTTTGGAATATGTAAAACAAATTTTTAGGGATTAAGAATGTAGTGGGTATACCGAAATGAAACGACTAGCACTAGATAGGGAATCTTAGAGAGCTGCATCAAACCAGTCAAATGACTGAAGACAAAAAAAATATATACATAGTGTTTCTAAAATGGTGGGCTGGCTATACTTTTTCGGATTCTACTAGTAAAACTAAACAAAAAATTAGGAAAAATGGCAATTTCTCCTTCGTTCTCTCACTATCCGCCATTTTTTAATTTTTACATAATAATTTATATCTCCAGTTCGGATATACGAATTACATTTTTTAAAAATCAGGACTTAAATACCTTCGCAAATTACAGAATGGCGGCCATGTTTATTATTCAATCCGTTATATCTTCATAAATATTAGTTTCATCAAAATTTATGTTATTTACTAAAATATTAAGCCTTTTATTTTGAACAAAATGACATTTTATTTTTTTAAATCGGTTAACAAATAACCCAGTTATGGGAGAAAATTGATGTTGTAATTATGTGTCTCTTTTAATGTCCTCCACTTTACGTTCAATTCGATGAAAAATTGTTAATTCTAGTATTGTAAATTAGTATCAAATTAAATAATAATTTTCTCACAATAATAGATATAATAACTATAACACAAAATTACAACAAAAATTTTCTCCCATAACGACTGTTTTTCACCGATTTAAAAAAATAAAATGTCATTTTGTTCAAAATAAAAGGCTTAATATTTTAATAAATAACATAAATTTTGATAAAACTAATATTTTTGGATTGAAAAATAAACATGGCCGCCATTTTGTAATTTGCAAAGGTATTTAAATCCTAATTTTTTGCTAATTTTAAAACTTTATTACCAAGACGCTTACAAAATATTAATGTAATTCGTATATCCGAACTTGAGATATAAATTTTTATATAAAAATAACAAAATGGCGGACAGTGGTAGAACGAAGGAATAATTGCCATTTTTCCTAAGGATATTTTTTGTTTAGTTCAATAAAGTATGCACAAAAAAATAATATTACACTTAATTATATTGTTACTCCACCAGAGTAGATTTTACATTTTAATTTAGTATATTGATAACATCCGTACAGCCATATGCTATTTTATTTTAATCTTTACTTTGTTTTGTAATATTTGAATTCTTCTGACGATGGTCTAAGAACCAAAAGATCTTGAGATTTTATATTTTAATTGCTGGTAGGGTGGATTTATTAATTTTATTAGATCATATCATTCCACAGTGTTCAGCCCGGCCATGGTGAGATGCCACCGATGCAGATGTCCCGAGGGACTTCTACATCAGTAAATTCCCCCCGAGAGATAGTAATTGAGTTCTGCCTTCCGAAGAAGACAGCTGATACCTAACGCTACCACGCTGCCCTCAGTAACTAAGCTAAAAGCCTACTCGCGGAAGATCGAAGACCCCGCCCATGTCACCTTTAAGTCATAAACTACACCCTAGTGCGTAGATGCATCAAGTATGCCACGACAGCATATCAATCTGCAAAGTTCAGTCACCCGCAACGAATATCGTAAATTAAATTTAAGTGATTGGAGTACAGCCGGCACAAAACTAACTCCCAGAGGACCTCAGGTCTGGTCGTTGGGAGCTGAGTATAACCTCCAGTCTCCCACTACAGCTCCACTTTTGAGGACCGCTCAGAATAGCAACTAGGTTGATCGCAACCAACATTTACTTATTACCCCCTTAATAAGTGTGCACTCCAATTCAACAAATCACCATGCTAAAGTTAGTAAATTGTGCTCGGGGAGTAAACTCCCCAGCCACAACCTCCATTAAGACTAAATCTAATCTTACCGAGGCCGGTGCCAAAGCGCCTACCTCTGGCCAGTTAAACTGCCTGGTGCTCGGGTGCCCTAGCCACCCGAGAGACCTACGGGACAAGGCCCCGCAAACGCCAACACAGGTTCGAGAAGCACAGGCTAGTCAGCGGCGCAAGCCGCTAAGATACCTAAACTCTGCCAGGCCGACACCATCAAGAAAATGCGATAACCCAGTCCAAACTGGGACTGAAAACCTAAAGGCCGGATCCACTCATGTCCGATGCGGAATCGACTCTGCAAGCAGAGCCAGCACCACCAGAAACCCGCGGTCGAGAAATAAAACTGCCAAAGAAGCGATTTGGCTTCGCAGAACAAAACACACAGCATTCCGCATCAGAAATGAAGTGGATCATTTTAAAAAGAACAACTAAACGACCTGGCAGATCACCCAACTGACGATGGGCGGTGTTGAAAAACAACCCCGAGACCCACAAAAACAACTCTCCTAACTCTGTGTGCAAACACAAGCCTCAAAGAAGGATACTAACTATCCGAGGAATTGAAGTACAATTCTGTACCGGTAACTGCCACAGTCCTTACTGTTGACCGAATGCTTGCACTCTTTGCGCAACCTTTTACAGTTGACGCACGATGGAGCCTCAGCTTTCTGCGGACAGTCGTCGCGCTTGTGACCTTCATTGCCACAATGCGCGCAGACCGACGCATACTTACAGAATTTGGCCCTGTGACCAAAACGACAGTACTTGAAGCACCTTTGCACATCAACGTACTACTTGACCCTACAGGAAGTGAAGTCGACATACAATCTACCCTCAGACACAAACTTCTGGAAGAGACCAGCACCGAGTTCAAAAACACCGTGATACCGCTGGGCATCACGCTTTCCCGTCTTGAAGAGTAGCCTACACTCTTTCTTAAATTCGGCCTCATCCAATTCGGTGTTCTGCTCCCTCACGAGAGACAGAACCTCCTCATCGGATAGCCGTCGGTCAATGTCGTAGACAATGACCCGGGGCCTACGTTTGCGCTTCGGGTCGACCTTGACCTCGAGCTTTTTCACCTCGGGAGACTCCTGGATGACTTGGACTGTCTCCTTGTCATTTGCAACCACTACCAGACCCGCGATGAGACGGGTACGCGCCGTACAAAGCTACTACCAGAGACCAGCAAGGTCTCTTTAATTTCCCTAATCTTGAGGTTCTTTCGGTCTCTACGAAGAGCGACCTGAAAGTCCTCCTTGAGTTGTCTACTATTTTAGTAGACCCCTCAGGCTTGTTTACAAAAAGTACCTCAGGCTGCTTCGAGGCTTGACCAGCCTCACGCTTCCCCTTGACAACATTGGCGAAACGCCTCTGCTGCCTCGGAGCAGGCGTCAGGACAGAAACTACTTTACCTCCGCGGGCTTGGAGGCCAACTTCTCATAGCCATCTGCCAAAGCAGACAGCACACCCTTAACATGCCGCAATCGTGGCAACATCCTACCTCTCGCACTAGCGCTGACGCTGCAGGGGCCTTCAATAAAATTGAAGAGATAGTCTAGGCTCTGTTGAGCCGCTGCCAGCATGGCACAAGAGCTGCCAGGCTGACCCTGGGCAGCCAAGAAATCCTCCACCAAAGGATCACTCTTACTCTCCCGGGTGGGAGCCCTACACTCTACCTCAGAGAGCTCACTCTCCGAGCAAGAGGGGAACGGTGAAATCTCCGCTCTCCTCTTGCGCCCAGGCCGAACTACCAGCTGGTTTTCAATGCTGGCCAGAGAGACCCTAGCTTGACTACTACCAGGACGAGACATACTCGCTGTCTTCCTTCTACTAAACTCTGGGCGAGCCCACGAATGTGACTACTGCCCGCAGTGAGCTACGGACAGCTTTGTACCTCTTGGCCGCTTCTGGATCGATTGAGTACAATACGAACAACGTACGGCACAAAATCACGGACAACGGCCCTCGCTCTGATAAGAGCGCAAGCAGGACTAGGGAAAATTCCCTTGCTTGTTACGGGGAATTAGACCAGACGGCGTCGCCACCTTTCAGCCGCGATGAAGCAGGTACGCGTCGTACAAAGCTACTCCTTTCACTTCCCGTAGCAAGTGAAACGATGAGTCTAAAATAGAAACCGCTAACTGTAATCGCAATCCCACAAATCAGTAAGCAAGAAACTACTGGAAGGTCCACACTCGACCAGTACCCAAAAACACCAAAAAGCAGATCTAATCACAGTACTCTGGACGCACTCAAGGAGACCAGAGTAACATTAAATCATATCAGCGGAAACATGTTCAAGAAATGAATAATATTTAAGGTGTAATACTTCATTTAAAGTGGCCGCTAGTACCGTCACACCCGCGCGAATGAAATACGGTACGCGCGCGCGCTTTGGTTAATCAATGAATTAAATAAACAAAAAAATATTATATTTAAATAAAATTGTTTAAATTAAGCTGTGTGAGTAAGCCATGCATCACAAAAAAGCCGCGCGACTGTAAAGTCCTATAACTGTGTGGTCAGCGATTTTTTTTTAATTGCAGAATGAATAAAATTTTTCAACTAAATTTTAGAAAATTTAATTCTGAGAAAATCTATTCAAATATAATAAGTTTCCATTTATTTATTTTTAATAATTGATTTTGTTTCTACATTTTACCAATAATGAAAGCTTCTTCTTTCAGTTTAAAATTACAATCTATATTACATTCGTAATAAATAATATCTTCTTTCAATTATTTTTGTTTAATCAAATTATTAAATTTTTCTTCATATTCACATCACTACTACATAGATTTTCTCTGAGTTGAATTCTCAACTAATTTTGTTGCAAAATTTTATAGCAAAATTTTATATATTTCTTTACTGGTAGTACAAAATTATTGTACGTCAAACGAAAAAAAAAATGGTTTGTGACACTAGTTTTTTATTTTAAAATAATTTTTTCAAAAAGATACAATTCTGGATCAGTTTTTATTCAATTTTTAACGGTATGATCAAATTTTCCTTTCATTTAAATTACAAGAATTTTTGTATGGCTTAATTAATTTTACCCTCGCAGTGTAATCAAAGCAAAATTTTTCGCAAGCTAAAACTTGAAACGTTTCTTCGATCCTTGTTTATGTGAAATTTTGTTTTATTTTCACTTCTAGACTATGTTCTGAAAATTTTCCCGTTTTTTCACAAGATAATTTGTATAATTTAAGTTTTATCGTTAAGTTTCAAAATGTGTCATTCGTAATAGTTTTCGGACATCAAAAGGACAATATTTTCAATTCAATTTTATATATATATATATATATATATATATATATATATACACGAGGTGCGACAATAAAGTAATGAGACTGATGTGAAAAAAAAAGTTGCTTACCGTTTTAGTCATGTTTAGTGTTGTCTCCGTCAAAGTAGTTCCCCTCTGATTGCGCACACTTATTCCAGCGCTTCTGCCATTTATGGTAACATTTCTGGAAGTCATCTTCTGTAATATCCTCCAACACCCTCGTCACAGCTTTTTGGACATCTTGTGTTGCTTGAAAATGGTGTCCCTTGACCGCCATTTTAACTTTTGGAAATAGAAAAAAGTCGCACGGAGCGAATAAGGTGGCTGTGGTAGTACTGAAATTTGTTTTGAGGTTAAAAATTGCTGTACTGACGGAGCATTATGGGATGGCACATTACCGTGATGCAGAATCCAATTATCAGCAATGTTGCCACGGACACGAAGAACTCGTTTGCGAAGTCTTTCTAAAATTTTTTTGTAGAAATATTGGTTAACTGTTTGTCCAGAAGGCACCCACTCTTTATGAGCAATTCCCTTGGAATCGAAGAAGCACACAAGCATGCATTTTACTTTTGACTTTGACATGTGAGCTTTTTTTGATCTGGGTGATCCCTTTGAGCACCGTTGCGAACTTTGGCGTTTTGTCTCTGGATCGTATTGAAAAAACCAACCTTCATCACCAGTCAACAAGGCTCAACAAATCTGGATCGATTTCCGTTTGCTCTAACAGATCGGCTGCCACATTTTTCCGTGTTCTCGCTGTTGTGTGAGATTTTTGGGGACCATTTTTGCACAAATCATTCTTATACCGAGATCTTCAGTTAATATTAGACGAACCGTTTCTCGATCGATGTTGAGTTCTTCTGCAATCATTTTCATGGATAATCTTCGATCAGATCGTACGATTTCACGCACCCTGGTCAAGTTGGCATCTGTCCGTGAAGTTGATGGTCGTCCACTGCGGTCTTCATCTTCAACATTCGTTCTGCCTTCACTAAAAATTTTATGCCACCGAAAAACCTGAGCTCTTGACATCACCTCCTCTCCAAAAGCCTTCTGAAGCTTACCGTAAGTTGTCGTCGCGTTTTCACCCGATTTAACGCAAAATGAAATGGCATACGTTGCGCAATATTTTGCGGTTTCATTTCTGTGACGAGAGACACAAACACGTGTTCACTTATTATAGCACAACTCACGACCGAGCAGTTGCATCGATGTGCCGCTTGGACTAGAAGTAGCTTATAGACCAAGGTCAAAGATGGTGTGCCTACGCAAGCTGCAGGGTTGCTACATCTTGCAAAGAAAAATCAGTCTCATTACTTTATTGTCGCACCTCGTATATACACAGTATACACAAGCATTGTCTTAGTGGTTTCACCCACATTATATGATTTTTTCATTTCCCGTCAGGGTCAGGGTTCGCTTCTCTTGCCCTTCCCGTCTGCCATGGCCCCTGGACCCCTCTCCAACTGTTTCTTCAGAGCAAGAGTTTGGTTAGTATAGAACCGATTAATTATCCCGCCAGGCTGATCTAGCGGTTAACTCGGCATCGCAAATCACCTGATTTCGAATTCGATAGTTCTATGGTTCAAATCCTAGTAAACATAGTTACTTTAATACGGATTTGAATACTAGATCGTAAAAAAAAAAGACAAAACAAAGAACATCGTTTATAAACCAATAAGGAGATGGTTGTAGATCGACCTGTTTGACTTATCGTTAAGTACATTCTTTAAATATTATTATTATAGCCTTTATATCCTATTATTATGGCTGCATAATTAAACTAACCAGTAAACAACCTATTAGGGTAGTGCTGGCCTCCATAACTTCTCGTGAATTACAAATACAACATTAATCAGGACACTACAATTAAATAATTTTATTTACAGCTACTGATAAGGTAATTTCTATGTGCAAGTCATGTCATGCATTAGATATTCATACAATAAAAACAACAATTAATAAATTTAACCGTAAGGAAAATTCAATTACAAACAAGTTTATTTACATTTTATTATATAAAAAACCTTGAAGTAATCATATTTAAATAGGAATACAATTGGTGTCTTGTTCTAATCTTTTATTGATGATTTTTTACATGAATATTGAATTATCAAAGATATTAGATGAATTTACTGGTGTAATTAGCTGTTTTAATTAGATACAATTTGAAAGTCCAAATATATTTTTTTTTAATTCATAATTTGGATTCCATTTACGGAAAGTTATCAAATTTTTTATATCTCTGATATCAACCAGATGGTGAGTTGGTTTATTTTCTGTATGTACTCACATTTTTTTATCGCCGGTTCAGCACAAACTTAAAAAAATTGAAATAATGAACTATGAACTGTAAGCCTCTTTCACTGTGTTAGCTGGGTTTGAAAGTTCAAACCCATCTAACACAGTTAGTGATTTGAATCGTTAAGTAATGATTCAAATCATTCAAATTCGAAATAAAGGAAGTATTTTGATCGCGAAAAACTTCGGTTTTCAGATTTCAAATATCCATTTTAACCATGCCTGAATCCATTTTCACTAGTTTCGGCGTGACGTCAATACGTACGTGTATATATTGCGTGTACGTAATCGCATAACTCAAAAGTGATTAGCCGTAGTTTGTTGAAATTTTGATTTAGGACTGTTGTAATATATAGTTGTGCAACTCCCATTTTGATTGCAATCGACTGAACCAAAAGTGTTCAGAAAAGTCCAAAATCCCCAAAAAATTGGATTTTGGAATTTTTTTTTTAACTTCAGTAATAAGCCCTGATTGAGGGCTTTTCAACGATATATCATCAGTAGTACTTATTTTCCTTGTTTCCAGAGTTATAGAGAAATAAAATTTAAATTAATGAAATATTTGTATCTTACAAGGGAAGGCACATCGGTTCGAATTAGACTTCATCTCCTTTTTCTTAATTTTTTTTTAAATTTAAATATATTGATTTATTAATAATTATTAACCCGTAATTTAATAAAATTTATAATGAATAATAATTATTCAATAACTAGCAGACCCGGCAATGCTTCGCTATTGTTATATATATATATATATATTAAATGAATACAATTAAAAGTTTAATAAAACATTAAAAAGATTAACATTACGGAACTTCATAAAATTTAATCTTTCACTTTATCTCTTTTTTCCCTATTTCCCTTCTTCCCTTTCAACTCTTTTCTCTTTTTACCTTTTCCCTTCTTCTCTTTTTCCCTATTTCCCTGTTCTTTTTTCTTTTCCCCATTTCCCCTCTTTCCTTTTAAATCGGACCAGTAGCGTAAATCGGTCTAGTAATTTTTTAGTCTATAGCGGACACACATACGAACATTGCCTTTTATATCTATAGAAGAAGAAAAAAGTCTGTATATTTCTTTCTTTGTTTCGTAAATATCTCGACACCGGCGCCATCTGGCGGATATAGTTTTTGCAAAAATTTCTCTTTTCGCATAACTAATATGTATTCTGAATATGAGCCAAATCAGACCATAAATACAATTTTTCAAAATTTCTCGACCACAGCGCCACCTAGCGGGTCCAAACTAATTCAGAAACCTTCGCGGGCGTGCGCACAACAACTTACCGAAGTTTCATCGCAATCGGATGAACGGTTTAGGAAGGCATAAGAGACATACAGATAGACAAACATATATGAAAAAAAAATCAGAGGTTATTAGTGAAATAAAATTGTATTTACTTTTAAAAATGTGTACTTTTAAAAAATATGAGTATGTATTTCAATTCCCTGTGTTGAGTTAAAAAAACAAAAATTCTTTGTAAAAATCAGATGTTAAATAAATATATGAAAAAAAGAGTCTACATGACCTTCATTCTCTGATTTTATGCAAATAATTAAAAGTAGCTACGAATTGTTGAACTTCAAATTTTTAAATAAACTGGGTGTTTCAAGGCTGTTTGTTGAATTTTGACTAGAAATATAAGTAACAGTTAAATTAGAAACATGCTGATGTTTCAAGGATATTTTTTAGTCACTGTTCCATCTCAACAAAATAACTTTTTTTTACACTTATATTTAAAGAAGCATGCTTTTTTAAATAATATATATACATATATATGTATAGCTTTTTATCTAACATCTTCTAAACCTTGTAAAAATTGAATGATGTAATGCAAACATTTTTGTCATAATGCAGTAGGCAGTAAATAATTAATAATTTTCTTAAGTAATGAGGATAGTAAATGTTGTTCATAGATGTTTTTAAATAAATCTTTTTTAATTTTTTATTGTTTTAATACTTTGATTTATAGTCACATCAACAATTTGTCATTAGTGTCTTATCAGTGTAATGTAACTGTATCAGTAAATGTGTAGTCTTGAACAAACTCAGACCAACCATTCCTGAGATGTGTAATTAATTGAAAACCAACCGCTAAAGAACACCAAATAAATCTTGAAATTTAACATAATGATAAAACACAAAGATAAAATAAATATGAAATTAAATAATAAATTTTGTAATTTCTTGGACAACTTTGTTCAAATTCTCTTATCTTTCCTGCATTGTAATCCATGTATTTTTTGCACTTTCCTACAAAACACATATTTTTTTGTTATTTCATCGACTTTTGTGTCGAGATCTTGTTTGATCTTCTTTCTAGATATTTTTTGATTTCTTGGACCCAGCTTGTTGCTAACTTCTTTTCCCAAAGGTACTTGAAAATCTGTTTCGTTAACTTCTCATTCATTTTATATAAGCACTCTAAGAAATCAATCTTCTTTTTCTCATTGTTTCGGAAATTTTTTCTATGTTTTTATATACTTCATCATTACTTCTTATTTTCCAGTCTTCATTGGGTTTTTAGTGGACCTGATATTTTCCTAATAGTTCTTCTAATAATTCTAATTTATAATTAAGTGACAGGCATTCACAAGCATATAAATATTCTGTTTTAATTACAATGTTATAATGTATTATTTTTGAATTTTTTTATGAGCAACTTTTTGTTATAGTTATTCGTGGTCAGACCATACACTCTTTGCATTTAAGGCGGATTTCTTTAATCCATTTTCTTGGATTGTCTCTCCTAGATATAACATTTTCTATGCGACTGATATTTGTTAACAAAAATATTGGTGCACTCTTAATGTTAGACATGAATTTAATTTTTCTATAAAAATTCTTGAACCTGTTTACTAGCTATTTCTTTTAAAAGATAATTTTGTGTTGCCATATCCGTTAGATTTTTGGAAAATATGGCAAAATCATCTGCAAATGTTAGGCAGTTTACTCGATTAGATTTATTTTTCCTCCCCAATTTTATTGATAAAATTGCGTATTCTTTTTAGTTTTTCATTCAAAATTCTTACTATTTTTTCAACACACAATTAAAGAGAAATGGTGATAAACCATCACCCTGCCTAACGTTTGTTTTTATCTCATTTTTATACATTTATATATATTTTATAAGTATTAAAAGAATTATCTAATATTTAATTAACATAATGTTTATTACAGTACATACAAAAAAAAAATTACGAGTGATGATATCTCAGATTGGATTATGACATTTATTTCTTGATTATAAACAAACTTCAAAGAAATCTAATAATAACAATTTATAAGAAAAAAATATACACTATTAAATCTATGTAATGACCGTGACATATTTAGAATAAACAAATATATTTTTATTATATATATTATATGCTTATCTTATGTTAATCAGGAAATGACATAATTTTATTGATTTTACTAGTGAGAAAATACTATTATCCTTCAAAACCCTATTTTTCAAAAGTATTCTGCTTTTGATATTGAAGGTTTTGGGTAAATAAAGAGTTATAGCAAGTATTCATCTATGTATTATTTTGACTTTCCCAGCTATAGCAATAAATGCTGTTACAGCTATAATAGAAAAGTATATAGATTGCTAAAAGAAAAATCTAAAAAATTGGTATTTTTTTAAGTTTGGTAAATAAAGGAACATTAAAAAAATTAGTTATAAATAAATTTTAAATCCAATCCTGCCAAGTCCAAAAAATCTATTTTTGTCAGATAGACATTTGTGTGTATGTACGTATGTTGGTCTGCATTTGGTCTTACAACTCTGGACTCCATTGACCAATTTTTTTCAATCTTGGTAGGTATGTACTGTCTTTGGCGGGAAAGAGTATATAAAATTTTAGCAAAAATTGGAAAAAGAGGTGGGAGTGTTTTATCCAAAATAGATTTAAAATTTTTACTGGGTACATAAATATACATATATTTTTTAATTAAAGCTTTTTTATTAAGATCACAAATTACCACATTTTTTTATTTAATATTCATCCTCTTAAAAAAAAAAACTCCCATTAACTCCTTTTTTGAAGTAATAGTTATATATTTTCTATATCAATAAGCCTTCAAACCACAATAACTTTTTTTGTCCATCCCACTTTATCTGTGGTAATAAAAAATATTTTTTTAATTTAAAAAATACAATTTTTTAATTTATTTTAAATTTAAATCCATCTCGCAAATTACCCATTGCATTTAAAATGTAAAAATCTTTAATTTTTTGTTAGCCTTTAGTCTTTAGCATTTCTTGAAAACAAAAATTAGGCAAAAGTTTTATCTCTTCATAGAAAATTACAAATTTATTTAATTAAAATTATGTTTGTAACTTTTTATTTTTTAAACAATCTTAGAAAGGTCTTTTTAAATCTATTATCATCACTTAGGGATTAATTTCTTAAATTTTTTTAATGTTAGAATTATTTCACTCCTGGAACAATGCCTCAGAAGTTCAAATACCATCAAACGGGGAAACTATTACAAACTTTAAAAATAAGAATAATCTCGGTTACATAATCCTTTGGTTAAAACCAAACCATAGGTACCAAATGGCAAAGACTCCTTTACAGCCATCGTCTTAAATATACAGAACAATTAGTGCATACTATATGAGGAGCCCACGTCTTATCCTGATCACCAATTTTATAATGAAAGAACAAACGATATGCTTTTTAATTAAAGGTGTAATGTTTTTTTCTATTTGATTTTAACGTAAACTCAGCACATACATAACAAAAGGCATCCACATCATTTACACAATTTTGAGGCATTATGACACTGCACTGTTAACAAAATTAAGACAGTAATAAGACTGAACAAAATGAATTCATTCCTAAATCCAGTGCTTAATACAAACAACACAGTTGTGTTTTCAGCTACATGTTTTGACCTGCACAGACATGATTAATCTTGTCCATGAATACTCACTCTTCAGTATTAGATATGATGTCATAATATGTGACCTATGATATGATTTAATTCTTTGTCTAGGTATTGTTTATTTATAGCTTATAAATTACGTTAACAAAGTTAAATAATAAAAAAAACAACTAACGAAATACAATATAGGTGCTTAAAATGCTAACTATATGTTGAAAAAAATCCTTCAATTAGAATTTTAAATTTTTTCAAAAATGGTAGGTGATAGAAAGATTCTGAGTTCATATTCATTTTCAGCATCAAAAATAGATTAAAATCATGTATCGCATGCTAGGAAACCAAAATTATGTTTATCAGTGTTATCATACATTCAAAAGTAATTTTGACATTTAGTTATGGGATTGTAGTGTAAAGACCATTCAACTTTTTAAATTTCATTTTGTGGTATAATTCATATATAACTAGATCTAACTTTCCAAAACGTTTCTGTCAATGTTGGCAATAAACTGTTTTTGATTTTACATATATGTTATTATCTTGATTTAAATCATTTCAGGGGTTAAAATTCAATAATTCAATTACATTTGATAAATTAAAAAAAATTAAATGTTGTAATGTGACACACATGATGAAGCATGATCAGCTAATTATTATTACCATTTAATTTTCGGTTGATGAATTACACAGAAGCTTGTTGGTGGAATATGGGATTTATATTACTATTTATTAAAATTCTGTAATATTTTATTTTTACAAAAAAATCATATTGTTAAAATCTTCATATTAGCATTTATGTCAAATTCATTCCCTTCGTTTTTTAATTAAGATTATTAATCTTTACTAACCTCAGTATAAATGTCTGACTCCTTTCAAATCCCAGTTTTTTTGCTAGTTTATTTAACTGATAAAGAAGTTTAATTAATTTAATTAAATCCCTGAGGAGTCAATGAATAAACGCATTGCTTACATCATATATATAACTTGGTTAGTTAAAATTAAAATCCATACAAAATATACTGATTATACTTTATTTAGTTAAGGTCATAGATTAAAAATAATGATAAGCATTGAATTATTATTAGAAAAATTTCGGCTAAATATAAAAGCAGATAAACCAAGAACAATATATAATTAATACTAATCAATTTCCTTGTATTAATTATAATCAAATTAAATTATATCGTTTCATAAGTAGTTAAATATTCCATCAAAGTGAAAATTAAAAAGGTTTTTTTTTAATAATACATTACTTATTAATGAAGATGTACTTTTAAATCTCTATCGACCTGTGTCAATAGACCAGTCACTGATTAAGAAAAATGAGGTAACTCTTCAATGCCTTTCATTTGGGAATTGATGATTTTTACTATGTTATTTGACTTTCCACAAGCGGGTGAGTTGTGGAGAAGACTGCACTGGAATACATAATAGAAAGAATGATTTCAGACATCAAGTGTTGAATTGATACATATTTTAACAAATTGGAAAATGAAAACAAATTAACTTTTCTTTTATTTTTACAAGATTTATAAAAATGATCATGAAGCAGACTTAGATTAAACCATTCTTATAACCATGAATATACAAATTATACTTATTCTTAATCAAAAAATGTCTTTAATAAAAAAAGATGAATCTTTCACTGATTTGATATACGTATGTATAAATATTGTGAAAATCCAAAACATATTTTCTTTCCATTTTCAAATTTATTATGAGTTTTTAGCAAATACAGACATCATCTATTGATTACAGATAGTTTACTGATGTTTGTCGGATTTTTGCAAAATGTTTAAGTTCTATGATTTCACAGAGAAAGAAATGAAAAGAAATGCTGTATCTAGGATGAATATATATATATATATATATATATATATATATATATATATACACATGCACAATGGGGATAATAATTTAATTCTACACTTTATCAGATTCAATAATACGTACGGTATTCGGTTTAACCAAATAAATAATAAAATATGAAACAGATAATATTTTTTTTAGTGTTATTAGATAATAACTTAATAAAATGTCCGCTTAGAAACACTATAGTACAACTGTGCTTAATTTAAATTTCTATGTATACAGAAAAAAATACGAAATTAGTTTTTATTAATTACCTTCTCTTTTACCCTTCCAGCTTGTTTTTGGGCAGATTTGGCCGTCAAAGAGCCCTTGGTTTATGTCATCTTCTGATCGCTACTGAAAAAACAACTAAACCGCTTTCGTATTCCTTCCACCAAAAAGGGAACGAACATAAGGAACGTTCCATACACACGCGAAGTAAGAAAAAAATACCTTCCACCAATACGACAGGATTGACACTGCGGGAGCGACAGAACTCTCTATCGCAGCCTTGCGGGCAGCTTTCTATGTGCACAATAGTCAAATACCACGCCGCTGGAACTGTGAAGCGCACAGTTTCATAACAAATTTTTTTGTTTCTTTTTTATAAACTGGGGAAGTGATAGTCAACCTGGTCCCTACTGCTCACTAGTGAGCGTTCCAGCTTTCATGTTGGGCGGTAGGAGTTTTGTCCGATACTGTAGCACTTTTATTTTTATTTTTTTAATTTAATTGACTTTTTAAAAAAATTTCATAGAATTATTTAAAAACATTTTCAATAGGTTTTCATAAGATTCCCCGTGACAATTAAAAATTTCTGAAAATATACCATTTGTATCGCCTGCGCATAAGTTTAGTTCACGCTACGTAAGTGAAACTGGCAACCCACCGGGTTGGTCTAGTGGTGAACGCGTCTTCCCAAATCAGTTGATTTGGAAGTCGAGAGTTCCAGCGTTCAAGTCCTAGTAAAGTCAGTTATTTTTACACAGATTTGAATACTAGATCGTGGATACCGGTGTTCTTTGGTGGTTGGGTTTCGATTAACCACACATCTCAGGTATGGTCGAACTGAGAATGTAGAAGACTACACTTCATTCACTCTCATACATATCATCCTCATTCATCCTCTGAAGAATTATCTAAACTGTAGTTACCGGAGGCTAAACAGGAAAAAAAGTGAAATTAGCGCTATTATGCAACCGCAAACAAAAGATCCTCGTCCCAGAATAGCTTGCGCATTTGATCAGTACGCAGTTAGATTTGTATGAGTAAGCACGTGTCCTACAGCTTCAAACAAAATATTGTGAGCTGTAATTTAATATATGCTTTAACTTGCTGTAACACTGCTTTATACATTTTATAAAATAAAGTTACTTCCCTACTTTATAAATCACCATTACTGTGGAACCGGTGGGCGGTTAGAAAATTTTACTACTGACAGAGAGGACGGGTAGTATAAAAAGGTTGACTACCACCCACTGAACTGGAGAATAGCTACTGACATTAAGCTTAAGGATTTATGTATTGTACAAGTATAAAGAAAAAAGGATTCATTGTATTAAATGTTATCGGTAACATCAAGTGGAACTAGGAAGTGCTGCAGTTCCACAGTGCCTATATGCGAGCAGACACTGTGTATATATGTACTAGCACATCCATGCTAGGCTTTGTCCATCCTATGGGTTACTTGCGTTTCCTGTCGCAGTGATTTTTTTAAAATTATTTTTTTAGTCAAGTAACAGGCACGGCGGCAGGAGTAGCCAGTCGCATCGCACATACACAGTAACAGTAAATGTGTTGGTTGAACCGCCATGCCGTACACCATCGCAAGACTCTAAAAAATCGAAATTTAAAAAAACCGAAAATAGTTTTTAGATATTTACTGGAAGAGTATTTGCAAGCTCAAATTAACTGAATATCTCGTTTAATACAAGGCGTTTCATAATGTTCTTCGGAGTTTCGAAAATTCATTAACAAAAAACTATTTCACTCATAAGAATAAAACAAGAACTGTACGAAAGAGTACTTTTCACATATACAGAGTTTTTTTCACATATACTAGGCAATTAGTAAACCATTTGCTCGCTAGGCATCGGCAGTAGAGAAAATGGCTGCCACGGGATGCGAGAAGTCGTTTTGTGTTAGAATTTCACTCGTCAAAGTCAGTAATTTCTGTGCAACGTGCGTTTCGGTTGAAATTTCATAAGTAGCCACCAAGTAACAATTCAATTCGTGCACGGTATAAACAATTCAGTGAAACTGGTTGCTTGTGCAAGCGAAAATCAACTGGTCGTCCATCAACCTCAGAAGTCAATATCGAACATGTGCGTGCAAGTTTCATTCGCAGCCCGTCAAAATCGACTGCGGCTACAGGCAGAGAATTAGGAACATTCCGAAAACAACAGTGTGGAGAGTTCTCCGTAAACGTTTATTATGCAAACCGTACCATCTTCAATTAATCCGGCGTCTTTCTGATGGAGATAAAACACGTAGGCTCGATTTTTGTTTACAGTTACAGGAAAAGATGTTGTTAGATGAAGGTTTTCTAAACAAGATAATTTTCAGCGATGAAGCTACTTTCCATATTAGCCGCAAGTAAACCGTCATAACGTGCGAGTTTGGGGAACTGAAAACCCACACGCTTATGTGGAACACATTCGGGATTCTCCGAAAGTAAAACGTTTTTTGTGCGATCTCTCGTGAGGCAGTGTATGGGCCGTTCTTTTTTATGAAAACGACAGTAACCGGCATGATATACCTGGATATGTTACAATTATGGCTTGTGCCTCAGCTACTCAACGTCTTCATTTTCCAGCAAGATGGTTGTCCTGCCCGTTTTCATAACGAAGTTCGACAGTGCCTTAACACAACATTACCTCGACGCTGGATAGGACGTGCGTCTGAAGAAGACCAACACATTATGCTGTGGCCACCAAGATCACCAGACCTCACGCCATGCAATTTCTTTCTCTGGGGTTACGTGAAAGATAAGGTGTTCATCCCACCGATGCCGCACGATATCGCTGAGCTAAAGGATCGTATAATCAATGCAGTCAACACTATAGAAAATGACATGTTAGAACGAGTTTGGCAAGAGCTAGACTTTCGTGTTGATGTGTGCCATGTCACCAGAGGAGCACATATTGAACATTTATAGATTTTAGCAAAAACTGTTTGAGTCCCTGCATCACCTCATACAACTTTCATTTAGGTAAGTGAAACACTTTTTTTTGTACTGAATTTTTGTAACTCCTAAGAACATTATGAAACGCCTGAATAATCGGAAATGGGAAAAATGTTTAATAATTATTCAAAATATTTTTTACCCTTCTTCACCATTTTCAAGGTTGAATTTCGAAAGATTAGAAATTGGTTTTTAAATATTCACATGAAGAATACACACAATAAAAATCAAGTTGATATCCACACTTGTAACCGAGAAATTAAAAAAAATCTAACGTGGACACTACATGACTTCCTTGTACGCCTATTAAATTACATATGTACATTTTTGCTGCATTTCATTTGAAAGTGAGATACGATTCTCTAATTCTTTAATGAAAGTGGACAGTTACACAATTGCTAAAATATTAGATTTTAATAACATCAAATAGTTATACAATTATTAATCCAAAAATCTTACATGAAATATCAGGATAGAGTAAAAGTCCCTTTATTTCTCATAACTAGATCAGTATTATTCGTATCTTCGTTAGTTGCTGATTAAAAAAAAGTTTCAGATTTCTACTGTGACGTATAAATAAAAGTTAATAATTAAATTATTCCGTTTAGTGAACGCCTGTATACCGGTTACAAATATTAATTTCGATCATACGGTGTAAAATATTCAGTTTTTATTATTGGATTATCTGGTGAATAATCAAAAATGAAAAACAAACAATCGTACAGAAAAAACAAAGATAACGTGAAGAAATATATCTCAAAAAACCGACAAGAAGACACCGAGAAGATGAAAATGAAGAGGAAGAAAATGTTAAAGCTAAAGAAAGAATAAAAAGGAAGAAAATGTTGCAGATAAAAAGAGAATATTGCAAACAAAGAAAGAATAAAAATATTAAGAGATGATAAATACAAAGAGGAAAAAACGTTAAGACCAAGGAAATAATAAAAAGATTAAGAGAGGATGATGAATATAACGAGAGAGAAAATTAGAGAAAGTGTACACAAATTAAGATCAGAAAAATTATATCAAACCAAAGAGCGATTAAATGATCAGAAATAAAAAACAAATAAACGAAATGATGATCAACTCCGAACTTACGGAGAGTCAATATCAGAGGAATAATGAATTGGAAAATAAGAATTTTATCCAATTTCTTATAAATCGGTCATGTATGCCTCATTGTATATGTTGTTTTTGTGAGTGTTTCTACGTTATCGAATGCCTTTTCTAAGTCTATAAATGCCAAGTATGTTGGTTTTTTTTTCTTTAATCTTTCTTCTACTATTAATCTGAGCGCTAAAACTGCTTCCCTTGTCCCTATACTTTTCCTGAAACCAAATCGGTCTTCTCCTAATACTTCTTCCACTTTCCTCTCAATTCTTCTTTACAGAATTCTAATTAAGATTTTTTATGCATGGCTAGTTAAGCTAATTGTTCTGCATTCTTCACGTTTATCTGCTCCAGCTTTGTTTGGTATCATGACATGACTATAACACTCGTTTTTGAAGTTTGATGGAACTTCCTCTTTTTCGTAAATATTACGGGGTGGAGATACGATTTTGTAAAAATGTTTTTACAAATACTATTATTTTTTAATTAACAAAGGTGCCCAAGAAAAATAAGACCTTAATTCAATGAAATCTTGAAATACTGACGGTGTCCTTGCTCTACAACCTCAGCTCTTTGACCTTTTAAGTTGAAAGTTTAATGGCATCAATGGCCCATATATCGAGGAATTAAAATGCGAAAAAGAATTAAAATCGCAAGTAGTTGCTTTTTATTCAGTGACTACTTCAAAAAATAAAAAATTTAAAGAAAAATTAAAAAAAATTTTATTTAAAAAAAATGTTTTTAATGTGGTTTTAATTAAGTTATTGATTAATTTTTAAAATATTTTTATTAATGCCGTCATAAAAACACATTTAAAATTCGATTTTTATTTTCTATTAGTTTTAATTAATATATTTTAATTATAATCATAATTTAAAGATAATTAACTGATTTATTATTAATTTGTAATACAATTAATAATAGTAATTGTTTATTAATTTGTCTCTGATACGCGTCTGTAAGACGTATGATCATTTTTAATTTATTTATAAAATACGTCCATTGCTTACCGTTTAAAAATATAATTAAAAAAAATTCAATGCCGTCTATTTTTATAATAGACATGTAATAGTAATCTACATCCTTGATCTAAATATTGTTTTTTTATTTTATTATTTATATATATATAATATATATGTATATATATATAATGGCAAATGAATGAAGTACTTATTTTTACGAATTATATGAATAATCTTAATGTAAATTATTGTCTAATAAAGAAGATTATCTAATGATATAATCTTGTTTGTGTTTGTGTGTGTGTGTGTGTGTGTGTGTGTGTGTGTGTGTGTGTGTGTGTGGGCGCGCGCGCGTATGTACGCGTATACGTATATTGTGTGCATTTCAATGTGCTTTTTTTTTAGTAAACATTTATATAAATTCAAATCATGTGATGATAATGCGTATAATTTGGAAAAGTTATCTACTTTGTAAATAAAACTAATTTTTTATCACCTGATTTGGATTAAATCTGTAATTATTTACGTCTTAAGAATTCAATCTTGTTTATATTTAAAATAAACTTATAAATATTTTTAAAAAAATAATTTTTTTGAAAGCAATTACCCTTGAAAATACAAACGTTACTCATTCATTACATTAATCATAAATATTCTTTACAAATAATTATATAAAATTAACCTCATTTAGTTTCTTATATTGAAAAATCTGTTGTGAACACCACATGACTTCCTTGTACACTTATTAAATTACATATACACATTTTTTTCCGCACTTCATTTAAACGTATTTCATTTGAAAGTAAGATACGTACGATCCTCCAATTCTTTAATAAAGTGGACAGTTACAAAATTGCTGAATTATTAGTTTTTATTAACATCAGATATTTATACAATTTTAATCCAACAATCTTACCTGAAATATTACAATACAGTAAAAGTCCCTTTGTTATTCGTATTACTGGATCAGTAATATTCGTATCTTCGTGAGTTGCTGATTAACAAAATTTTCAGATTTTTGTTGTGTCGTATAAATAAAAGTTAATAATAATTAAACTATTCCGTTTTGTATTTTTTTTTTGTCTTCAGTCATTTGACTGGTTTGATGCAGCTCTCCAAGATTCCCTATCTAGTGCTAGTCGTTTCATTTCAGTATACCCTCTACATCCTACATCCCTAACAATTTGCTTAACATATTCCAAACGTGGCCTGCCTACACAATTTTTTCCTTCTACCTGTCCTTCCAATATCAAAGCGACTATTACAGGATGCCTTAGTATGTGGCCTATAAGTCTGTCTCTTCTTTTAACTATATTTTTCCAAATGCTTCTTTCTTCATCTATTTGCCGCAATACCTCTTCATTTGTCACTTTATCCACCCATCTGATTTTTAACATTCTCCTATAGCACCGCATTTCAAAAGCTTCTAATCTTTTCTTCTCAGATACTCCGATCGTCCAAGTTTCACTTCCATATAAAGCGACACTCCAAACATACACTTTCAAAAATATTTTCCTGACATTTAAATTAATTTTTGATGTAAAAAAATTATATTTCTTACTGAAGGCTCGTTTAGCTTGTGCTATTCGGCATTTTATATCGCTCCTGCTTCGTCCATCTTTAGTAATTCTACTTCCCAAATAACAAAATTCTTCTACCTCCATAATCTTTTCTCCTCCTATTTTCACATTCAGTGGTCCATCTTTGTTATTTCTACTACATTTCATTACTTTTGTTTTGTTCTTGTTTATTTTCATGCGATAGTTCATTCGTAACCGATTTGTATACCGGTTACAAATGTTAATTTCGACTTTACGGTGTAAAATATTCAGTTCTTATTATTGGATTATTTGGTGAGCAATCAAGAATGAAAAAGAAACAATCATACAGGAAAAAGAAATACATCTATAAAAAAACGACAAGATAAATATGAAGAGGAAGAAACTGTTAAAACCAAAGAAAGAATAAAAAGATTAAGAGAGAATGGTGAATATAAAGAGAGAGAAAATTTGAAAACTAGAGAACGTGTACAAAAATTAAGATTAGAAGAATTAAATCAGGAAAAGAACGATTAAATGATTGGCAAAAAAACAAACAAAATTATGATCAATTCCGACTTAGGGAGTATTGTTCTACAATATAAGAGGAGTAATGCACTAAAAGATAACAATTTTTTGCAATTTATTAAAATCGGGCATGTATGCCTTAATGAATACGTTGTTATGAGTGCCTATTTTCAGTCACTTCTATAATTAACTTTAATGTAAATAAAATTAAACAGAAATTAAACTAGAAAATCCAAAATAATATGATTCTAAATTATAATTTTCAATTAATATTATTAAATAATCAGATGTTATACCAATTCTATAACATATACACTTATGTAATAATGTCTATTACATTACATATACACATTTTTAAAAGTACATAAAATTTTATTTCACTAATAATTTCTTTTTTTTATTATTATTATTGAATAAGTATTTATAGTAATTTTTTTAGAACCATGATTTAATAATTATTAATAAATCAAAATATTTAAATAAAAAGAAAAAAGTTAAAAAAAAAAGAAGATGAAGTCAGATTCGAACTGATGTGCATTCCCCTTATAAGATCCAAATATTTCATTAATTAAAATTTCATTTGGTTATAACTCTTGAACCAATGAAAATAAGTACCACTTAAGATATATCGTTGA
Organism: Lycorma delicatula; assembly: GCF_047948215.1. Lineage (NCBI taxonomy): Eukaryota > Metazoa > Arthropoda > Insecta > Hemiptera > Fulgoridae > Lycorma > Lycorma delicatula. Next base: position 52,507,954 of record NC_134466.1, read on the forward strand.
AACGCTGTCAGAGCTTATTACTGCAGTTAATTATATGTCTAAAATCCAATTTTTTGGGGATTTTGGTCTTTTTTGGACACTTTCGTTTCATTCGACTGCAGTTAAAAGGGGAGGTGCAAAATTAGATGTTACAACAGTCCTAAATCCAAAACATCAACATCCTACGACTAATCGTTTTTGAGTTATACGAGATATGTACAAATAGACGTCACGCCGAAACTAGTCAAAATGGATTCAGGGATGGTCAAAATGGATATTCCCGTTGAAATCTGAAAACCGACATTTTTCACGAACACAATACTAGTTCCTTTACTTCGTACAGGGAAATAAAAAATGATAAATATAATAATAAAAATACAGAATTTAAGTGTTCATTTTTTCATTCCACTCATAAAATGTTACATGTCGCAACATGTGTTTAGTATGTAGCAGTTCGGTTTTAACACTCTCCCTGAACAATAGGACTTTCTCGTCACACGGTTTTTTTCTGACGCACGACTTACACATACGTACAACTTTATTTAAAATATTTATAATTTTATTTAAATATAATATTTTTTGTTTATTTAATTCAATGATTCTAACTAAAGCGCGGGCGCAAACCGTATTTCATTCGCACAGGTGTGGCAGTACTAGCGGCCACATTAAATAAATTGTTACGCTTTAAATATTATCCATCTATTTAATCATATAGCTCATCTGTGACGTCACAACATAGCGGACGACTACAGCAGTAGTCCGGCCACTAAGTGGAATGTGGGGTGTGTAAGTGGGGGTTAACATTTCACATTGATGGGGAACAAAATTGTGGATCCAACGAGATGCTAACAGAAAAAAAATTGCCACAAGAAAGACCCACTGTGCTTCCTTCTACAACGTTTCAAAATTATTACTATTTTTTGGATTGTGGGTGGAATTTAACAAAAAAATTTTTACACAAAACATGTTTTCTTTATAATTGTTCACAAAAATATTTTAAAATATAAAATGCAACGAAAAGCACCCCTTGTATTGCCTTCTACAACTATTCACAATTAAAAAAATTTTTAGGAGTGGGTTGAAATTTAGCAAAAAAATATTTTTACAAAAGTTGTTTATTAATATTCACAAAATTATCGACAAAAAAAATCTTAATTATGCAAAATCTGGAAACAATTTCGTTTTTCCTCTGTGTATACCTCACCCTCTGACCATTTCAAGTGAAAATTTAATAGCATCAACGCCCCTAGTGTAGAAATATTTGGCCAAGTTTGGCGAAAATCTGTCAAGTAGTTCTGGAGATATAAGGTGATTTGCACGCCAACATATATACGCAAATTTTATCGCGGAAATTTCGATGCCGTTTTTCGATTCTCTGGGGTTCTTAGGGGTCAATTCGTCAAGATTCGGTGAAACTCGGATATGCCCAATTTTGACCGATTACCATACTTTCCCGTCAATATAGCTGTAGCTTTGCTAAAGCTGCTATGAAGACGGGAAACTAATACGATTGAAAAATTATCGTATAAAAATATTTAACAAATTATTGTTACTTCCTTGTACAAAGTAAAGGAAATATTGTGATCGCGAAAAAATTCAGTTTCCAGATTTCAACGGAAATATCCATTTCGACCGTCCCTGAATCCATTTCGGCTAGTTTCGGAGTGACGTCTGCACGTATTTTACGTAACTCAAAAACGATTAGCCGTAGGATTTTGAGTATTTAGGACTGTTGTAACAACTAGATGTGCACCTTCCCTTTTGATTGCAATCGACTGAACCAAAAGTGTCTAAAAGACTTTTCTTAACTGTAGTAATAAGCCTTCATTGAAAGCTTTTCAACGATATATCATAAAGGGTACTTTTTTTTTCATCGATTCCAGAGTTATAGCCAAACAAAATTTAAACTAATGAAATATTTGGATCTTACAAGGGGAAGGCATATCGGTTTAAATCCGACATCATCTCGTTTTTTTTAACTTTTTTTTTTAATTTAAATATATTGATTTATTAATAATTATTAACCTCAGATTGTAATTTTTTTTACAATAAACAGTAATTCAATTTATACAAATAAAAATATAAATGTTAATTTGTCCAAAATCTTAAATCTCCGAAAGTTCTTCAACGATTGCTTTGAAATTCTGACACAACGTTGTATTCGAATACGCAAATGTTTTTATATACCTACTATTTACGTAGCTAAGATATCACACCTGTGACAGGTAAACACATGTTTTATTTTGAAAAAAAAACAACGCTCTTTGTTGGACGTAAAAGCAACACGTTCTATACTAAATATTTTACGATTTCATTTCAGTGTTTCCGATATGTGTGTCGGAAACATTTAGTCTATAGCCTAAAAAACTACTACACCGATTTACGTGCGGGGAAAAAGGGCGAAAGGGAAAAATCGGAAAAGGAAAAAATGGGTAAAAGAAAAAAGGAGAAAACGGGGAAAAGGAAATGGAAGAAGGAAGGGAAATAAGGGAAAGAGAAATGAGGGAAGAAAATGTAAAGGGGAGGGAAAGGGAGAAATGGGGGAAAGGGAGTATGGTAAAATTTAAAATGGGAAAAGGAAAATGGGGAAAGGGAAAAAACGTAAATTAGAAAAGGAAATGGAGATAAAAAAAGAAAGGTTAAAATTTGTGAAGTTCCGTAATGTTCATTTTGTTAATGTTTTATCAAACTTTCAATTGTGTCCATTTAATCTATGTATATATATGTAAAGTATTCAAATCAAGCAATAACGAATCATTGCCGGGTCTGCTAGTAACAACACAAAAAAAACATGAAAAAATATCAGAAGATATTAATAAAATAAAATGTTATGTACTTTTCATTTAAAAAAAAAATGTGTATATATAATTTAATAGGCGAACAACGAAGTCATGTAGTGTTCACATCAAACTTTTTTTAAATTAGATTTATAACGGAAATTAAATCAATTATTTTGTTTCTTATAACAAATTAAATATAAATAAAATTTTTAATTTTCTTATTTATTTTTATCTAAATTATATATACAGAGTGATTCAGGAGGATAGGGCAATACTTTGACAACTCATTCTAAAGGGTAAAAATAAGAAAAAAGTTCACATAAACATAGGTCCGTAAACGCTTCGTTAGCGAGTTATACAAGGTGAAAGATTTCGCCCGGGTTCGGTTCCTCCGGATAAATTAAGGCTTTCTGAAATTCTGGGAAGGTCAATTAAGGGGCAAATTCAATTGTTTCTATGGTTTTTGAGCTGGGAAATCGAAAAAAATAGGTCCCAGAACTGTATCTCTCTTAGTTTCTAAGATATCCCATGTAAAACGCCAAATATAGGGTCAAAAAATACATTTTTTTAAGTTTGATGTACAATAACGTTGTTAAATTGGCAATAAATAATACATTTTTTAAAGATAAATTGTAGAGAATTTAGTTATAAGAAGATTGATGTAAATAATGTCAACAGAAATATGTATATATTATATGGTTGAGATAACTTATATAATTTAATTTATAATGTTTTTATTTACTGAACATACAGTGTTTACATACTACTGTTTAATTATCACTGCTATAATTAACATCGGAGACAGAGGCTTAATGGGTCACTGTTACCAACGTGGGGAAATTATTCTTTAATCAAACAATGAACAAAGTTGAATATCATATTTTTATATTCATCCATTAGTAACCAGTTACAGAATACAATTTCTATTATAATTAATTATCGGTAACTTAACATTATTATTTCAAATTAAATTTCTTTGATTTTCGTAAAACTTAAAAAAATTAACAAAACTATGATCGAAATTAAATAAGTAAAAAAAAACATATTTATTCTGATCGGAACAATCAGAATAAAATATAATAAATACATTATTTACTTCAGGTCAATATAAGATAAATTTAAATACAGAAATAAATTATTAGATAAAAAATATATGTGTTAACTTAAGAAAACAGACAATCAAGAAAAACAAATTAATTACTGCGACTGGTTTTCAAAAAAATTGTCGATGGACAGATAGACCCCGATGCTGTATTTAATGTTAGACGAGGCAATATTTCATTTATCCGAGAATTTTAATTCGAACAATATCAAATAACGGATGAGTGAAAATCCTTACCAGGTGTTTGAGCGTCCAATTCACGATGAGAAAATTGCTGTATAGTTTGCTGTTTTTGGTAATCGTATAGCGGGACCAAAATTTATTAACCGAACTTTCATTTCTTAATCCTGTTTAACCTTCGGTATTACCGTTCAGATAATACTTCAGAGGATATGCATCAGTGTAAATGAAGTATAGTCTTGTACAGTTTGACAGTTCCTGAGGTGTGTGGTTAAACCCAACTACAAAAGAGCACCGGTATCCATGATCTAGTATTCAAATCCGTATAAAAGTAACTGCCTTTACTAGGATTTAAACCTTAGAACTCTTGACTTCGAAATCAGCTGATTTTCGATGACGAGTTAACTACTAGACCAGCCGATGGGCTCCAAATAATTATCTACAAAACCGAATCGGACGTTTAAATGAAATTATATATTTTATTATATGAAAAGGTTAAAAAAATAATACTTATTTTATTTATCGTTACATTAAAACACTGGATAAATAAAATGGTGAACAATTTAAAAAAAAAAATTATATAGGTATTCCAGGAATACAACGAAATATTAAAAATGAAATAACTGTTCCAGCATTTTCCTGATTTGATCCGTAGAAACCATTGAAAAACCAGTGACCTTTTATCCTTTACCCTTTACTAGGCAGTAGCATCATAAAATGTATAATCATAAAATAAAAAATAAAACTAGTCAATGTATACTATATATTTTTTTTTTGTCTTCAGTCATTTGACTGGTTTGATGCAGCTCTCCAAGATTCCCTATCTAGTGCTAGTCGTTTTATTTCAGTATACCCTCTACATCCTACATCCCTAACAATTTGTTTTACATATTTCAAACGTGGCCTGCCTACACAATTTTTCCCTGTATTTTTACCTGTCCTTCCAATATTAAAGCGACTATTCCAGGATGCCTTAATATGTGGCCTACAAGTCTGTCTCTTCTTTTAACTATATTTTTCCAAATGCTTCTTTCTTCATCTATTTGCCGCAATACCTCTTCATTTGTCACTTTATCCACCCATCTGATTTTTAACATTCTCCTATAGCACCACATTTCAAAAGCTTCAAAATGGGAGAAACAATATTGAGATCTGAATTTAAGAGAGCATTAAAAGATTTAAATGGCAGAAAGGCTCCTGGAATAGACGGAATACCTGTATAATTACTGCGCAGTGCAGGTGAGGAAGCGATTGATAGATTATAGAATCTGGTGTGTAATATTTATGAAAAAGGGGAATTTCCGTCAGACTTCAAAAAAAGTGTTATAGTAATGATACCGAAGAAAGCAGGGGCAGATAAATGTGAAGAATACAGAACAATTAGTTTAACTAGTCATGCATCAAAAATGTCAACTAGAATTCTATACAGAAGAATTGAGAGGAGAGTGGAGGAAGTGTTAAGAGAAGACCAATTTGGTTTCAGGAAAAGTATAGGGACAAGGGAAGCAATTTTAGGCCTCAGATTAATAGTAGAAGGAAGATTAAAGAAAAACAAACCAACATGCTTGGCGTTTATAGACCTAGAAAAGGCATTCGATAACGTAGACTGGAATAAAATGTTCAGCATTTTAAAAATAATTAGGGTTCAAATGCAGAGATAGAAGAACAATTGCTAACGTGTACAGGAACCAAACAGCAACAGTAACAATTGAAGAACATAAGAAAGAAGCCGTAATAAGAAAGGGAGTCCGACAAGGATGTTCCCTATCTCCGTTACTTTTTAATCTTTACATGGAACTAGCAGTTAATGATGTTAAAGAACAATTTAGATTCGGAGTAATAGTACAAGGTAAAAAGATAAAGATGCTACGATTTGCTGATGATATAGAAATTCTAGCCGAGAGTAAAAAGGATTTAGAAGAAACAATGAACGGCATAGATGAAGTCCTACGCAAGAACTATCGCATGAAAATAAACAAGAACAAAACAAAAGTAATAAAATGTAGTAGAAATAACAAAGATGGACCACTGAATGTGAAAATAGGAGGAGAAAAGATTATGGAGGTAGAAGAATTTTGTTATTTGGGAAGTAGAATTACTAAAGATGGACGAAGCAGGAGCGATATAAAATGCCGAATAGCACAAGCTAAACGAGCCTTCAGTAAGAAATATAATTTGTTTACATCAAAAATTAATTTAAATGTCAGGAAAGGATTTTTGAAAGTGTATGTTTGGAGTGTCGCTTTATGTGGAAGTGAAATTTGGACGATTGGAGTATCTGAGAAGAAAAGATTAGAAGCTTTTGAAATGTGGCGCTATAGGAGAATGTTAAAAATCAGATGGGTGGATAAAGTGACAAATGAAGAGGTATTGCGGCAAATAGATGAAGAAAGAAGCATTTGGAAAAATATAGTTAAAAGAAGAGACAGACTTATAGGCCACATACTAAGGCATCCTGGAATAGTCGCTTTAATATTGGAAGGACAGGTAAAAATACAGGGAAAAATTGTGTAGGCAGGCCACGTTTGAAATATGTAAAACAAATTGTTAGGGATGTAGGATGTAGAGGGTATACTGAAATGAAACGACTAGCACTAGATAGGGAATTTTGGAGAGCTGCATCAAACCAGTCAAATGACTGAAGACAAAAAAAAAAAAATTAACATATAATGATAATTTTACAATAAACTTCATCTTGCTTTACTCCCACTTCAAAAAAGAAATCTTAGGTAATTTTTTTTCATGTATATTTATTTTTTTTACTATATAAGAATAAATAAACAATGACGGGAAATTATTTTAATTTTGTTGTCAGTTTTTTTAAAAATTAGTATTATGATTTAAAAACTCTTTGAAGAATAATATTGCTTTTATAATTAAAAAAATATCGTTTAGTATTACCTCAAATAAATCGGTAGGACAACAGTCTTTTTGACTGATGGATTATTAAAACTGACAAAGAAAGTAAAATAAGATTCTTAATCTTAACCGAAATATTGTGTTGAGTTATTCGAACACAGTTCTGTTGTATAAATCCACCGGGTTGGTCTAGTGGTGAACGCGTCTTCCCAAATCAGCTGATTTGAAGTCGAGAGTTCCAGCGTTTAAGTCCTAGTAAAGCCAGCTATTTTTACACGGATTTGAATACTAAATCGTGGATACCGGTATTTTTTGGTGGTTGGGTTTCAATTAACCATACATCTCAGGAATGGTCGAGCTGAGAATGTACAATACTACACTTCATTTACACTCATACATATCATCCTCTGAAGTATTATCTGAACGGTAGTTACCGGAGGCTAAACAGGAAAAAGAAAGAAAGAAAAGTTCTGTTGTATAAAGTGGCGGCTCGTGTATAGGCACTGTGGAACTGCAGCACCCCCTATTTCCACTTGATATTATGAATAACATTTAATATAATGAGTCCTTTTTTCATTAGTTCTTTCTTTATACTTGTTCAATACATAATCCTTAAGCTTAATGTCAGTAGCCAACCCCTAGTTTATGAAAAAGATACAAAAATCGTTGTATGGAACTGTGCGCTTCACAGTTCCAGCAGCGTGGTATTTGGCTGTTGCGCGCATGCGCGAATAGAAAGCTGCACGCGAGGCTGCAAGGGAGAGAGAGAGAAAGCAATGTCGCTCCCGCAGTTCCGACCCTGGCGTGCTAGTGGAAGGTAGTTTTTTTTTTACTCCGCGTGTGTATGGAACGTTCCTTGTTCGTTCCCTTTTCTAGTTTAGTCGGTGAAAGGAATATGAAAGCGGTTTAGTTGTTTTTTTCAGTAGCGATCAGAAGATGGTGGAAAGCAAGGGCTCTTTGATCGCCAAATCTGCCCAGAAACATGCTGGAAAGGCGAAAGAGAAGGTAATTAGTAAAAACTAATTATGTATTTGTTTCTGTGTACATAGAAATTTAAATTAAGAAATAGTTAGACTATAATGTTTTTAAGTGGACATTTTATTAAGTTATTATCAATAATACTAAACTATATTATCTGTATTGACATTTTATTATTTATTCGGTTAAACCGAATTTTTAAGGATATTGTGCTTAAAAACCGTGTACCATATTCTTCAATGTGATAAAATGTAGAATTAGATTATTATCCTGCTTCCAGCTATTCTACTCGATTCATTTTTTTTCGGTTGTTTTATTTTACAGAAAACTTTAACCATGAACTTGAAAAGGCCCAGAAAAAAGTTTTCTGGAGTAGCACCCCCACTAATTTTAGCTACGAGCCGCCACTGGTTGTATAGTTTGATAGTTTATTAGTTATACTTTTTATGATTGGTTCGCTATCGATTATAAAAAAATTTAAGCGGGCGTATTTTAGCTATTCTGTATTTCTGTGATGCATATAAAATTTAACCCAGTGATTTAGGAATAAATATTCACTCTTTAATTTATTTATTAAGCTTATTATGGGATACTTGTTATTCTTAAGAATACTGTGTTATTTTTTAAATGATATTTGACTCTTCTCTACCTTCATTATGGAATTTTATGTGTACTGTACAGAGAGTTCAGAAAGTTTCTATGTACTGGAATTATGAAAATATAATGACGAAACTTCCTTAATTGTTACTTTGTATTTTATTGCATTACTTTATAGAAACGGATAATACAATAACCAGAATAATTTATAAATACAGAGTGTCCCATATAAAACGCAACCTAACCTTATATTGGTAGGTAATGTCATAATAAAAAGGCATGTGTAAATGTAAATGTAAATTTTATTATTACCATCCATTACCTTACATTTAGAGTAAATGTTGGAAGTGGCCGCCATCTTCTTGAATACAAGCTTCAATTCTTTTTACAGCGTTTCTTGCAATTTTTTTCAAAGTTTGTGGCTGGATATTTAATACAGCTTGTTCAATATTGACTTTCAATCGTTCAAGTGTTCTTGGTTTGTTGCTGTAGGCTTTTTCTTTGAGGTAACCCCGTAGAAAAAAATCCGTCGCAGTCAAATCTGGAGATCTTGGTGGCTACAAGCGTCGACCGATAACACGATTACCAAAGAATTCCTCAACGAAATCAGTAGTTGAACCTGCGTAGTGCGATGTCGCACCGTCATGTTGTAGCCAGCAGTGTCTGTCTTCCTTTTCCAAGAGAGCGATGAACTTTAAATAAAATATCCTGATATCGTTCTGCATTAATGGTGGACTCGAAAAAAATAGGACCGATTATTTTCTTCCGCGATATCGCGCACCACACACCCAACTTCTGCGGGTGTAATTGTTTTTCGTGATAAACGTGGGGATTTTCAGCGCTCCAAATTCTACTGTTTTGGCTGTTTACGTAGCCATTCAAATGAAACCGTGCTTCATCTGTGAAAAATAACGAATCCATAACATTAATTCCCTCACGCAGAAATCGACGAAACCGTTGACAATATTGTAGCCGTTTTTCTTTGGCGGGCTCAAGAAGATGATGAACCGTTTGAATGCGATAAGGTCGTATTTGTAATTGTTTGGTCTCCCGATGAACAGTTGATTTAGACAAATTAATTTCAGCAGACAAACGTCTGATCGATTTATTTGGCGAGGCGAGTAATCGGTCTTTGATTTCAGTGTCTGTATCTGTATTCAACGACGCAGATCTTTTGTGTTCCTTGTTATTAACAGAACCGGTCTCTCTAAATTTTGCGACTAACCTTAATACTGATGTTTTGTTTGGAGCTGGTTTATCTGGGTACTTATGGCGAAACAAATCTTGCACTGCAACCAACAATTTCGTACTGAAGTACGACTCAACAATGAAAACACGTTCATCTAGCGAAAACACCATCTTGTCTCTAGCAATACACTGAACGTTATGATTGCATTGTTGTTACTATCGGTAGTGTTCTACTGCGACCCCGTGATGTTCAGATGTTGGACGAGTCCATTTCAGTAACGAGTAAGGGAGTAAGCTTGACTTTTGAAATTTCATGGATGAGTGATTGATGGGTTGCGTTTTATATGCGACATTCTGTATTTGTGTTCCTCTACCGAAAGAACCATTACGTTCTCGCAACTATTCATTCCGATAAACGAAACAACACGGAACGAAACGAAGCATTTCACTCATAACTCAACAACTGATATCTTGGTTTATTACTGAGAAACGCCCAACGAAACCACAGGACAACCAACCTAACGCCGCAGGAATAGAATGCGCCACATAATTTTAAACCATACTGCACAACGACTTTCCGAACACGCTGTACAAGAAAAATTAATTTAGTTTATGTAGATTGATTATGGATAAGATAAAGAGTTTTAAAATAGACTGGTTTAGTTTATTCAAAATCTAGCAGAACCATGGACATAGTTGTCGAGCTATTTATTAAAACATCTAGATTTCATAATAGTGAATTAAAACTGTTGGTTACTATAAAAACTGGAATATATAAGACAGTTTGTAGAATGAAGCAGATATTTTGAGTTAAACGATTAGAAGAAAAAATTAAATGAAGATTGCTTCAAACCAAAAAAAAAATGCAATTTTGATTAATATGAAACTTCACTTTTTTTTAAATGAAAAAAAATTAAATTTATAAAATAAGTTACAAGGGATTAAATAAATGTTATTTATAAGTGTATTATTATTTATATATAGATCTTTTTTTTAAAAGTATTTTATCAACTCTCAGATAAGCGATGTGAATTTAATTAAAGTTACGGAACTACGCAACATATTTAAATAAATTATTAATTATTCATTACACCTAAGAGAACTATATATAAGCGAATTTCAAATTAAAATAAAATCATACAAATTCTTGGGGGTATTCCATTTTATTTCAAAAAATGATCAATGCATCACTATTTTTGATTTTGGTGATATTTGGTATATTACTACCCACCTTGTAAAGGCCAAAAAATATTTTTGTATTTTAAAAGATTGCTTTCTTGACTAATAGACTTTTCTTTTTCCTGTTTAGCCTCCGGTAATTACCGTTCAGATAATACTTCAGAGGATGAATGAGAATGATATGTATGAGTATAAATGAAGTGTAGTCTTGTTCAGTCTTAGTTCGACCATTCGTGAAATGTGTGGTTAATTGAAACTCAACCACCAAAGAACACCGGTATCCACGATTTAGTATTTAAATCCGTGTAAAAATAGCTTACTTTACTAGGACTTGAACGCTAGAATCTTGACTAATAAACTACTATTATCTAACACGCCAACAGGTAAAAACAGTCATTTTCGTCACTTTTTTCATAGCTGTAACATTCGTATTTTACATCGTACAAAGGTCAAAGACGGGTTTTTGGAAAGAGTAAAGATGAAACTTCATCGACATGTACTTAAAATTCATGACATGTACAAAATCAATTATTGTAATGTTTACCGAAATTACGTTTAAATATTGTGATTTTCTTCGTATCTTGGGCCCAAAATAAATAATGAAGGGCTTAGAGTAACAGGCCTGTTTTTTTCCCGTTTAAATCTTAGGTATCAGTAGTACGAATAAAAAAAAATGGACTGTTACTGAGCGTCCTTCATTAAAAAAATTGGCCACCAAATCATAAGATTTTGAAAATAACTCATATTATACCCCAAAAATCACTTGTGGGACATGTGTAATTTTTACAGCAGTTAAGTACCTTTTATGTACTGTAAAACCATATAAAATTTATTTTGTTACTTAAAAAGCTTGACGATTAACGAAGCCAACAAAACCGCTAAAAACACTGTTCCTTCTAACCGTAAACAACGCATCCAAAAATACGATGCTATGTGCTTTTTCAGATTATAAAAATTATAAAACTGAACTCGTTAGAATGAATATATTGATAATTAATAAATAGTCAATTACAGAATGATAAATAATAATTACAAAATTATAACAATTCAAATACATTAAAATGTTGTTGAATTCACTTTTACCTTATTTTACTCCTGCTAATGAAAGTTATGAATAAATCTTGCTCTTTTTAATTACAAACTTAATTAACATTATACAGTGCTCCTGGCATTTTTTTATTGAGTAGATCTGATAAGTCCTCATTCATCTTTGATGTAATGTTGTGTCCTCTTCCAGTAGTTGATAGAAAAATCACTGAAGGCGTGAGAATCTTTAAAATATTTTCCAGTTGAACCCATGTTTGATTATCCCTCAATAATTCCTTGAATGAAGTGCCAGGACCTTGCGAATGGAAAAAGTGTATTCGATATTCCTCTTAATTTTCATGTATTTTGACTTCGGTCACTTTGCCTAACCACCACTGGCCATTGTAGACGCAGCAGACATAATTTTTATATTTTGGCTTTGGTATACTTATAAAGCAATCAGAAAGTCTTTGTGTACAGATACAAACTTAAATGTTTCTGAGTCAGAGGTCGCCCGGACTTTCAGAATACATTTCTGACTTGTTAGAACAACTGTGAAAGGATGTTGTTTGTGGGACTGTTGTGATTACCTGATAACGAGAACTGAGGTATTCTTTAAACTCTTGAGCATCTTTATTAGAGCACAAGATAAATGTTATACTTTTAATATTGTCTCAACAATTTGATTGTTGACTGTCCTTTGAAGGCTTGCTTTAGTCACAGTCCTTTTTACACTTCCTCCAATACCATCACATGGTCCTTTTCCATTGGATGAGGCAAAAAAATGCCATTCAGTTCTGATTTAAAATCTTCTTGATGGTAGCACAAATTTATGAATTTTTTTTTTGTTTTTATACTGAGCTAAGGAGCCATAAAAAAAAAACAAAAAAAAAATGTTTAACTTGTAGTAACAGTGTTTTTACTTTATTTATAATTTGCTTTTGAATGCAAAGGAACAATGTAGTATTGTGTTTCAAGTACTCACTAGTCAGACAGTAGTTTTGGTTTTGTAATTTTCCTTTTTTTTTAAATATATGAGAAATGGATGCATTGTGGCGTAAGTTTTTGACCGGTGATATGACTTCATCCTGTGTGGTACAGGACTTCATCCTGTACCACAAAAGGAAAGTTGTGAGTGAAGTTTCTCATTACTATCACCTACCAAGTTTTCCTTTTTAATGTTGAGGAAATTGGGTTGTTTCTTTGCAACAAAATGCTGCCTTTTTAGATTATTTAAATTTTCAGTAAGTTGATCTAAATACTCTTGAAATGGAAGAATTTGAGTAGTCAGTTCACAATGGTCAACAGAAATCCACTGTTTGAAGATGATTTCAGAATCAAAATCATCCCAGCTCTCTTGCAGTAATCTGACCACTTCGTGGACATTTTTCACGCTGTGACAGTATGCATGTTCCATTTTCTATTTTACATACTATGGTTGAAAGGAGAATTTTATAATCGAATTTCTTTTTTAGAGCAGATAATATGAGTTTTACCTACCAGCCAGAATACAAAATTTAGGTCTTAAATCAGCAAATTTTAAAAAACCAATTTTTAAATTATGTTTTTCTTTGAAGGCTATGTACAATTCTTTTACGTTACATAAGATAAGCCTTTTTTGAATATTAATTTTCTTACCATCAGCTTGTCTTAGAGAAATACAATCCTTCTTGCCTGGTATCATTTGGCTGTACTCATCATTCTGGTAAAAATCTTATACACATTTAATAACATTTTCATCAATTACTTGACCGGGTTTCTTTTTACCAATTTGTGGCAAAATTCCACTTATTTTAACTAATTGTTTGGATTGACGTGCTAAATACTGACTACTCATTTTGAATGCTCTAGCTGCTTGGTAATAAACTTAAAATATTAACTTTTCCCCGAGTTGATGTTACTGTTTCCATTTTATCCTTTATTTTAATGATTAATTCTTCACATTCCCTAGTTAAATCAGCATAATTTGGTGGTACTAAATTGATTTCTTCTATAGAAATATTTAAATCAAAGGAATCGTTTAATTTATTGGTAACTGATTAGACTATTTTAGTAACTTCATTTTTTTAAATTGGTTCCTTTATGCTGCTCAATAATTTTTGAACCTTAACAGAGGAAATGCCAAGAGCTGAATTAGCTTTATTCACCGACTTGACTGTAACACATTGAGGCTCAAATATATCTTGACATTCCGGTTCGCTTTCTGTATCATCTTGTGGTTTTTGTATTTTGTTTCAGCATTTTGTACACAGTGCTTTGCCTGGAATTAATTTTAAATTTGGACTGCTTATTGAAAGTGTAAAAGAGATTTCTTAACCGGTTTGGTGTGACAGCTAAAAAAGTCAGAGTAACTTTTCCCATTAATATAAAAATATTTATCTAAATATTCGGTTTTATGAAAGGTACAGATATTTTTAGTTTCACTACATTCACTTCTTAAAGATATCAATGTTATTTGCTGTTCAGTAAACTCTTAAGTATCGTTCAATACTGAAGATCTATTGTAAGTCAATTTGTAACATATTATTTCAGTGTGAATGTCAATTGAACACTCCATAATCTGTTTTTATAATATCCAAGGGTTCTTACAACAATACAGTTAGTATAAATTATAAAACTACCAATTGCACCTCACTTTGTCTTATCCCAATTTCTTTACAGCTAAAATAAAATTTTCTCTAATTAATAAATTAAAAAATAAACGATATTGCATAAAAGATGAGTTCACTGCTAATAAAATTTCTTTATAAACAAGTGCACATCACCTAACCACATTATTAACACTAGCAACAATATAACACATCACACTGAAATCAAAACAGTGCCTTCTACAATGATTACATCCGGGATTACCCAAACATTCATGTCCATGCATGTCTATTCACGTTTGTGTTTAAACATGAGTTTGCGTGTATAAATCATACTTTGAGTTATCTAGAATATAAGTTAACTCATTATAGACATATCAAAATATGTTGTATAGGCCTACGTTGTTACCTAAAAAAAAACATGCTGTGAATTTTTTGGATACATTGTTCACGATTAGAAGAAATGGTGTTTTTAGCGGTGTGATTACTTCTTCATTACTCGTCAGTGCCTTATAATAACAAAATAAATTTTACATGATTTTTAAGTACATAAAATGTACTTACTCCTGTAAAAATTTCAGAATTTTTCACTTGTCCCACATGTGGTTTTTGGACCCCAAAATCGAAACATTTTCAAAATCTTAGGATTTGGCTGCCATTTTTTTTTTTAATGAAGGACACTCGGTATAACAGTGTTCTTTTTTTATAAATACCACTAGTACCTAAATTTTAAAAGGTAAAAAACAGGCCTATTTCCCTAAACCCTTCATTATTTATTTTGGGCCCAAAATTAAAAAAAAAAAAATGTATTAACATAATTTCAGTAAACATTACAAGATTTGGCTATGAAACAAAATTTTGAGTACATACATTGAAGTTCCTTCTTTCCTCTTTCCAAAAAAGCCTTTTTGACCTCTGTATGATGTAAAACAAGAATGCTACACTTCATAGAAAAAGTGACGAAAATGGCTGTTTTTACTTGTTGGCAACTAAGAAAATAGACCTAATACTCAAGAAAAAAATTTTTTAAATATAAAAAAATATTTTTTGGTCACTATAAGGTGGGTAGTTATCATATACCAAATATCATCAAAATAAAAAATAGTGATGAAATAAAATTTTTGAAAATTTTTTGAATTAAAAAGGAATATCGCTTGCATTTACAAGAATATGGTTTTATAACACTCCCCCTCTATTTTATAAATGCACACATTTTTCTCAGGCCGTAATTTATAATTTACAAATTAATATTTAAAAAAATTTACTTCTAATTAAAAAAAAAAACCAAACATTCTAGATACACAAAAAAATTTGAGCCTTCAGTAAGAAATATAATTTGTTTACATCAAAAATTAATTTAAATGTCAGGAAAAGATTTTTGAAAGTGTATGTTTGGAGTGTCGCTTTATATGGAAGTGAAACTTGGACGATCGGAGTATCTGAGAAGAAAAGATTAGAAGCTTTTGAAATGTGGTGCTATAAGAGAATGTTAAAAATCAGATGGGTGGATAAAGTGACAAATGAAGAGGTATTGCGACAAATAGATGAAGAAAGAAGCATTTGGAAAAATATAGTTAAAAGAAGAGACAGACTTATAGGCCACATACTAAGGCATCCTGGAATAGTCGCTTTAATATTGGAAGGACAGGTAGAAGGAAAAAATTGTGTAGGCAGGCCACGTTTGGAATATGTAAAACAAATTGTTAGGGATGTAGGATGTAGAGGGTATACTGAAATGAAACGATTAGCACTAGATAGGGAATCTTGGAGAGCTGCATCAAATCAGTCAAATGACTGAAGACAAAAAAAAAAAAAAAAAATTTCAACTGACCGATAAAAAATCTATGATATTAAAAAGTACATTAAAATATTTGTTTTATTTTTCCAAAAACGTTTATTTGAAGAATATTTAAAATTGAAAATCATAAAAAAATCCGATTTAGAGATTTTTTATGATTACTTCATCATCGAAACTGTACATGGGAATACGTACGTAACAGAAATTTTGTATCGAAAATTAGATGGATCGATTAAAAATACGATACCAAGATAAATAGCATGGGCGAAAAAATTTTGGGAGACGTTTTTACGAAACGAACTTGGTTGGTTGATGTTCCATACGCAAAAGTATTCAGTTTAATTTTTTAATTTTTTGTACGAAGTATATTGAGATCGCGAAAAATTTCAGATTTCAACAGAAATATCCATCTTAACCATCCCTGAATTCATCTTGACTAGTTTGGGCGTGACGTCTATACGTACGTAAGTATGTATTTATGTATGTACATACGTATCTCACATAATTCAAAAAACGATTAGTCATAGTTTATGAAATTACGGATTTATGGCTGTTGTAAACATCTAGTTGTGCACCTCCCCTTTTGACTGCGATCGACTGAACCAAAAGTATCCAACAAACTTTTTTTTTGTCTTCAGTCATTTGACTGGTTTGATGCAGCTCTCCAAGATTCCCTATCTAGTGCTAGTCGTTTCATTTCAGTATACCCCCTACATCCTACATCCCTAACAATTTGTTTTACATATTCCAAACGTGGTCTGCCTACACAATTTTTTCCTTCTACCTGTCCTTCCAATATTAAAGCGACTATTCCAGGATGCCTTAGTATGTGGCCTATAAGTCTGTCTCTTCTTTTAACTATATTTTTCCAAATGCTTCATTCTTCATCTATTTGCCGCAATACATCTTCATTTGTCGCTTTATCCACCCATCTGATTTTTAACATTCTCCTATAGCACCGCATTTCAGAGGCTTCTAATCTTTTCTTCTCAGATACTCCGATCGTCCAAGTGTCACTTCCATATAAAGCGACACTCCAAACATACACTTTCAAAAATATTTTCCTGACATTTAAATTAATTTTTGATGTAAACAAATTATATTTCTTACTGAAGGCTCGTTTAGCTTGTGCTATTCGGCATCTTATATCGCTCCTGCTTCGTCCATCTTTAGTAATTCTACTTCCCAAATAACAAAATTCTTCTACCTCCATAATCTTTTCTCCTCCTATTTTCACATTCAGTGGTCCATCTTTGTTATTTCTACTACATTTCATTACTTTTGTTTTGTTCTTGTTTATTTTCATGCGATAGTTCTTACGTAGGACTTCATCTATGCCGTTCATTGTTTCTTCTAAATCCTTTTTATTCTCGGCTAGAATTACTATATCATCAGCAAATCGTAGCATCTTTGTCTTTTCACCTTGTACTGTTACTCCGAATCTAAATTGTTCTTTAACATCATTAACTGCTAGTTCCATGTAACGATTAAAAAGTAACGGAGATAGGGAACATCCTTGTCGGACTCCCTTTCTTATTACGATTTCTTTCTTATGTTCTTCAATTATTATTGTTGCTGTTTGGTTCCGGTACATGTTAGCAATTGTTCTTCTATCTCTGTATTTGAACCCTAATTTTTTTTAAATGCTGAACATTTTATTTCAGTCTACGTTATCGAATGCCTTTTCTAGGTCTATAAACGCCAAGCATGTTGGTTTTGTTTTTCTTTAATCTTCCTTCTACTACTAATCTGAGGCCTAAAATTGCTTCCCTTGTCCCTATACTTTTCCTGAAACCAAATTGGTCTTCTCCTAACACTTCTTCCACTCTCCTCTCAATTCTTCTGTATAGAATTCTAGTTAAGATTTTATAATCTACAAACTTATATAATCCCCAAAAATTTGGATTTTGGACTTTCTTCTTAACTGCAGTAATAAGCCCACATTGAGAGCTTTTCAACGATATATCATAAGTGGTATTTATTTTCATTGGTTCCAGAGTTATAGCCAATTTTAATAATGAAATATTTGGATCTTGCAAGGAAAAGGCAGATCGAATCGAATCACGACTTTAATTTATTTATTTAATTAATTTTTTAATTAAATATTTCATTTTTGAATAATTATTAACCCGTGATTGTAAAAATATAATTACTCAATAATAATAATAAAAAAGAATATGAAAAAACCAGAAGTTATTAGTTAAATAAAATTTTATATACTTTTAAAATAGTATATGTGTAATTTAATAGGCATTATTACATATGTGTATATGTAATAGATTTGGTGAAATATCTGATTAGTTAATACTAATTGAAAATTACAATTTATAATCCTCTTATTTTTGAATTTCCTAGTTTAATTTATGTTTAATTTTATGTAATTATTCTGGAGTTTCTGTTAAATTTTATCTGCATTAAAGGTAACTACAGAGTGACTGAAAAATAAACCCTAACAAGAACAACACATACACTTAGACATGCCCGATCTTTAATAAATTTCAGAAAATTCTTATCTTTTAATTCATTACTCCTCTGATAGTGTCAGACAATATTCTCCCTAAGTCCGAGTTGATTATCCTTTGGTATATTTGTTTTTTGTTGCCAATCATTTAATCGCTCTTTGGTTTGGTGTAATTCTTCTGTTCTTAATTTGTGTATACGTTCTCTAGTTTTCAAATTTTCTCTCTCTTTATATTCATCATCCTCTTTTAATCTTTTTATTCTTTCCTTGATCTTAACGTTTTCTTCCTCTTTATATTTGTCTTATTTAATTCATCATTAACATATACGCAAAATGATGTTAAAAGTTAATTATTTACAGTTAATTTATACCAATTGTAATAATGTTAATTGTATAAATAAATTATTAACCTCTGATTTTTAAGATAAATTGGAATTCAATAAGTTATTAATGAAATAACATTTTAGGTACTTTTCTTTTTTTTTTTAAATGTGTATATGTAATTTAATAGTCGTAAAAAGAAGTCATGTGGTGTCCACATCAGATTTTTTAGTTAATAATTTGATAAATAGAAAAAATTTAACTTTTTGAAGTTGAAATTTAAAACTATTCTACACATCTTCCATGCTCACCAGATTTGACGATCTTCGATTTACACTTTTTACTACTATTAAATATAAATATTAATTATATTCATTTCATCACGAATGATGAACTATGAAGAAATCAGTGAAGTCATAGATCAAGGAAAGACGTCAAACTACTTCATTTATGGAATGAGAAAACTGGTTTAACGATGGGTAGCTACAATGATTACATGAAAAAAAACAAAAGTAAGTGTTTGTTGCATATAAATTGTAGTTAATTAAATACTTGTTTTATTGTACTAATTCTTTTCATTTCTAACTTATGAGTGTACATTACACTTCAGCTATCTTTCGTACCTATGAAGACTTTCCAATTACGTGAATGTAACGATTTAACTGGTTTTGGTTAGTACGAGTAAAATTCTTAATCGATTGAACTAAACGGATTGAGGAAGACCGGTGGCGGTGAGAGGGGGAGAGAGAGAGACGAAGAATGTTAGTTGCAAGTTTAAAATGTAATTGCACGTTCTCTAACTATGATGGAAGTATCATTTTTTTAAAGTTTCTTTGAGTGTCAGAGATCAAAAACGAAGGACAGGTTCTATCCTTTTTTTTTGTAAATCTTTTTTTCATCAGAAAAAAATTGATTTTATTTCTATGTTGCTAATGGTGTTGTCTATGAAAATCGATGATGAAGTTAATCCAAAATTATCAAAAAATTTGCATTCCAAAAAAAAAAATATTATACAATCTGATGACCTTACTAACTAAACAATCCCTTAACGTATTTTAAAATAAAGTTTTTTTTTAAATAAAGAAAACAAATTTATTTAATAATAACTACAAAGATATTACACAGTATATAATTTAAACAAGACACACATAATTCGTTGTCCGTGCACGGATTTTCAAATTTAAAAAATTCTTTTAGATAATAAATTAAATATACAGAGTGTCTCACGAAGAAAAAAAATTTCAGAACATGTTCTACTGGTAAAAATAATGAAAAACGTTCATATAAATATAGTTTGGAAATGGTTTTATTTTCGTGGGCTAGCGAAAGATTTTGCCCGGATTTCAGCTCTTCTAATAAAAAGATGTCTACTTTAATTTTTGAGAACCAAATAAAGTAAAGAAGGTGGTTTTTTTATATAATTTAAGTTAGAAAATAGGATAAAACAGATCCCAGAACTGTAACTCCAGTAGTTTTTATGCGAGTGTGTAAAAATAGAAGTAGTTTTGGTAAGGGTATGAGTAAAGTTTTTAATCGATTGTACTAAATGGATTGAAAATAACCGGAAGAGAGAGAAAATAAAGATACATTATAGGTAAAAGTTTGGTTTCATAAAGTTTTCTCTTAAAAGCCTCTGAAGGAAAACTGGATTTTTTGTGGTATCCTTCACACCTCTTAACAAATTTTGGAAAAAATGAATATGATTGATTAATTCCCCTCCCCACACATATATTGAAATATTTGAAACAAATTTGAAAAAAAATTGGTTCAGCCATATACGTATATATGTTTTTTTTGATCTAGATCATTCGTTCTCAAAGTGTGCGATAACGCCCCCTTGTGGGTGCTGAAGACCTTCAGGAGGGTGATAGAAGGTCCACAGAAAATTTGGGGCGTTTAGGCGGTCTAGGAAGGCGATGGAGATTTAAAAAAAAAGGCAAAAATTGTGTTTTCGTGACATTTCAAACTAAAATTAAATACCAATTATACTAACACAAAAAATTAAAGGGACACCTAAATTTTATGATAAACAATGATTGTATTCAAACTAAGAGAGGTTATCTCTAAAGTAAAGCCCGTTTCATTGTAAAAAAATTTATTCTGAAAACTTTATAAATATTTTTTATTTCCTTAAACTACATACCTTATACTACTTTTCTATATAATCGCCATATGAATTAAGATATTTATGCTAGCGATACACCAGCTTCAATATACCCTCGTCGTATTCTTTTTCGCCACTCCATGTACTACCGATTAACAGCATCTTTGAATTCAAAATCACCCGCGAATCGCTTATCGCTCAAAAGTTCTTTCAATTTCCCAAACAAATGGTTATCAGAAGGAGTTAAGTCCGGACTATATGGTGGGTGATCGTAAATTTCCCATTCAAATTTTCTTAGTAAATCACGTGTCGGACCCGCAACATGTGGACCTGCATTATCGTGCGGCAGGACGACGCCGTCGGTCAGCCGCCCATGTCGCCAATTTTGAATGGTGCGCCGTAACGTACGTAAAGTTTTGCAGTAGGCTTCTGTATTTATAGTCGTTCCACTCGGCATGAAATCGATCAGCAGTTTGCCAAACCGATCTCAGAAGACTTTCTTTTCTTTTGTTTGTTTTACCTCCGGGTCCGCAGTCAAGCAATTCATTCCGCAGAGGATGAGATGAATGTTTTGTAGCGTGTGTTAAAAATGCCATGGCTGACCGCTGTGGCCATCCGTTTGCGTAAAAATGGCTACGGTTTGACCTTTGTCGATCTGGTTGGTGATTGAGGATGACGCAATTCGCTTGACTGCCGTTTTCTGTCTGGCGTATAATACGAAATCCATGTTTCATCGCCAGTAATAATTGAATTAAGAAACTCATCACGTTTTCCTGTGTACCGCATCAAAAATTTCAAAGTAGATCCCATTAGGATTTTTTTTTGTGTTCCGTTAAGACGTGCTCCACCCAACGAGCACAAACCTTTCTAAAGTTTAAATGGTCATGAACAATGCGACCGATAATAGTTCTTGAAAAATTAGGAAAAAAAGGGCCAGGTCGGAAATCGTTGAGCGAAAATCTTTTCTGATTTAATCATCGACGCGTTTCAATAAGTCTTCGATGATTATCGAGGGCCTCCCCGAACGTTCTTCAACGTGCACATTAATTCTGTTATTTCTAAACCTTTTACACTATTTTCGGACCATCCTTTCGTTATCACCGAACACAACAACCAACTGCCATAAATTTTACCCGGCATAACGTTTTGTTGGTTTAAACAATCAAAGATACTACAATGCGACAACTTACTGACAGCAATGCAGTATGTGCATTGCTAGCGTGGCCATGAATGATAAAGGTTCGCCAACCTTAAGGAGAGAAATTTCCCCGCGGTCTTTACTTTTAGAAATATCCCTCGTACTATAACTTTGTAACCAAGAGGCTTGGAGAGACGAGTAAAAAGAATAAATAAAGCTTGAGTACTCTACTTTTTGAACGTACACTTCAGATTTCAAAATCATTAAATTAAAAAAAAAAAAATCTGTGACAATAACGGTTTTAAAAATTTGAAAGTTTTTCTTCATGTTTGATCGGGCGCATGGGGGAAACGAAATTTTTTCAGTAAACTGCATTAAAATCGTGTAAATGGTTAAGACTTTAGCATTAATTTCTTCTTTGTATGTCTCTCTACGATTTTTCTTAACCGAAATATTACACTTTAAAGACAAAAGCCACTTTTTATTAAAGTTTAAAAATTTTGGGTCGCGCTAGAAAATGTTTGATTCCCAGTGTGGGCGGTGAGCGAAAAAGTTTGAAAATCAATGGTCTAGATGAACTAGTGGACCATAAAAGTCGTATTTGCAAAAAAATACCGATATCCCATTTTTGACATTATCACAATACTTCCCCCTTTAACGTCACTATTCTAGCTATATTGGCCGAGAAAGTAAAAAATCAAGCATTAAGAATAAAGTTAATTGTAAGCGAGTTTCAAAGATATGTGGTTTTTATTGTGGATTCCTTTCTAGATAATATATTAGAACTCGTAATCAGGGAAACCAGCTATACACAACGTCGTTTTTTTTTTGTTTTTTTTTAATAAACTGCCATGACCTTCATTGATTTTAATCTAAGATACTCAAATTTCCAAATAAAATTATATAAGCGAATAAATTATTTAAAAAAAATATCGTATATATGCAAATAAAAATTATTTTTTTCCTACTGATTTAGGTAATAGTGAGATAAAAGATTTTGTGAATGAATTGGTGCAGTGTAGTCTGTGATTATATAATATTGCATCAAATCACCTTATACTGGAATTGAAATATATACAACGCATGAAATGTAAAATATATATTTATATAGATTGTTACATTATAATAAATCATGTTTTTATTAGATTTTTTTTTTTGTCTTCAGTCATTTGACTGGTTTGATGCAGCTCTCCAAGATTCCCTATCTAGTGCTAGTCGTTTCATTTCGGTATACCCCCTACATCCTACATCCCTAACAATTTGTTTTACATATTCTAAACGTGGCCTGCCTACACAATTTTTTCCTTCTACCTGTCCTTCCAATATTAAAGCGACTATTCCAGGATGCCTTAGTATGTGGCCTATAAGTCTGTCTCTTCTTTTAACTATATTTTTCCAAATGCTTCTTTCATCATCTATTTGCCGCAAGACCTCTTCATTTGTCACTTTATCCACCCATCTGATTTTTAAAATTCTCCTATAGCACCGCATTTCAAAAGCTTCTAATCTTTTTTCTCAGTTATTCCGATCGTCCAAGTTTCACTTCCATATAAAACGACACTCCAAACATATACTTTCAGAAATATTTTCCTGATATTTAAATTAATTTTTGATGTAAACAAATTGTATTTCTTACTGAAGGCTTGTTTCACTTGTGCTATTCGGCATTTTATATCGCTCCTGCTTCGTCCATCTTTAGTAATTCTACTTCCCAAATAACAAACTTCTTCTACTTCCACAATCTTTTCTCCTCCTATTTTCACATTCAGTGGTCCATCTTTGTTATTTCTAATACATTTCATTACTTTTATTTTGTTCTTGTTTATTTTCATGCGATAGTTCTTGCGTAGTACTTCATCTATGCCGTTCATTGTTTCTTCTAAATCCTTTTTACTTTCGGCTAGAATTACTACATCATCATCAAATCCGTAGCATCTTTATCTTTTCACCTTGTACTGTTACTCCGAATCTAAATTGTTCTTTAACATCATTAACTGCTAGTTCCATGTAAAGATTAAAAAGTAACGGGGTTAGTTTTTATATTTATTAGATAAATCATAAATAAAAAAACCAAAAGGTAATAACAAATGCGATTAAAGTCCAAATTAATTATTAAATAATATTAAGGAAAATGCGATAACTATAAAAAATTATTATAAAATAATTCATCATTCAGATGTCGCTATTGAAAATTATTTTAAGCAACATATTTAAGTACACGTTGAACAGAACGCAAATAAATCGTATTTGTACAGACTTTTCGAAGAAAAGTACCGATTACTTTCGGTCGCACGGTGGAATTGAAGCGTGAAATTTAATTTTCTTTACGTTTTGAGGTATAAGGAGTACGAAAATACCACTCACTTAAAATTTAATTTCTACTATTACATCGATTTCAATGAAATTTAGATATGTTGTAGTTGTGTATCTGAAATTATGCTAGTGAAAATTTTATGAGATTGATTCAATTACGCTAAATTTAAGGTCGACAACAGACACTCTGTTGTCGACCTTAAATTAAAATGACCTCAATTTGAGGTTTGTTGTAGAAGTAATATAACTTAAATTTGACTGTGTAGTAGTGTATTTTATATATGCTCATATGCAGTAGGTCACAGTGGTAAGCGAATTGAAACACGATGCTTGTGTATAGGGTCTACTAGTTAATAGAAAGTATGTTGCGCGATGTACTTTGAAAATCAGTGCGTTTCTGACTGCGAAATAATGAGGGTATCGGAAACGATAAGTTCGTTCGTATTCTTGCGCAAAACTGCGCAGAAGTTTTTTTAAATTTTGTTACTTCGTTGTACGAAGTATTGTGATCGCGAAAAATTTCGGTTTCCAGATTTCAACGGAAATATCATTTTTGACCATCCCTGAATCCATTTTGACTAGTTTCGGCGTGATGTCTGTACGTACGTATGTATCTCGTATAACTCAAAAACGATTAGCCGATTTTTTTTCTTAACTGTAGTAATAAGCTCTCACTGAGAGCTTTTCAACGATATATCATAAGTGGTACTTATTTTCATTGGTTCCAGAGTTATAGCCGAATAAAATGCTAATTAATGAAATATTTGAATCTGGAGAAGGCACGTCAGACTTCATCTCTTTTTATTTTTTAATAATTTTTTTTTTTATTTAAATATATTTATATATAATAACAAAAAAAAGAAAAGAAAAAATATCATAAATTTTTAATAAATAAACTTTTATGTATTTTTTCATTAAAAAAAAAACCTGTATAAACGTAATTTAATATGCGCGTAAAGGGAAGTCATGTGTTGTCTACATCAGATTTTTTTAATTATTATAACTTAAAAATTCATCAAGGGTAATATTGTTTTCATAAAATTTTATTTTTAATATATTACTGTTAAAAATTTTGAAATGGTTCGGTAATTTAGTAAAAACGGCAACGGAAGTATAATAAGAATTTTTCTTGTAAACCGAATTATTTTTTAAATGTATGATAACAGTTCCGTTGTCTAGTTTAGTCAAAAGTGGATGATATTGCTTCTTTTTTAAGAATAAAAAAATCTAATCTTTTCAGAATAAAAATCTTTGTAGTACATATTGTACATATTTTCTAAATATCGAACGAACTACACGTCGATAACTACTTACGGTTGCCAGAATGAGCTGACAGCTGATTTTAATAATTTTTTTTTAAACTTCGTATTTTTATATAAGATGTAATAGAGAGTGTTGTCAAAGTCATGTGACCTTATGGAAGACTTCTTCCTTCTTTTGTTGTAGGTTTAATCGAGAAAAATAAGGAAAAATGGGTTATACAATCAGATGTGCCAGTTATGACCAGACCCAGAATGCCTTCGCAGAAAAGTACGGTGTAGATGGAACAAACAAGTCCTCCATAAAAAGGCTGTAAAACAAGTTCCAGAAAAGAAAGGTAATGTGGCAGAAGCAGCCAAAAGTTATCGATCGAAAGTACTAACACCAGAAAAGTAGATCGTCGTGCAAGCTGCATATTCTGTTAGTCCCAAGAAGTCTAGTCTCTCCGTTGGTTATGCTCACACGGCATTGCGCCAAGTGCTTAAAGATGAATCCCTACAGAATTCTTGTTGTTCGCGAATTGTTACAATCTCAACCCCATAAGGAAAGACACCCACTTTGTGACGCTTCTTGACGCCACTCCCTACCCCCCCTCACCCGTTCTAATGAGGGGCCAGACACTGGAAAAAGTGCAGTTTTCTGTAACTGGTTCATGTCATCTGTAACGCCAGATGGGGAAGAACTCGGTGATTGGTTTAGCTCTGACAAGAAATGTTTCCTCCACCTTGATGGATACGTAAATGCACAGAACTCATGCAGTTGGTGTACGGAAAATCCACATCAGCTGTACGAGTCTCCTCTGCACGGACAAAAAGTGGATATTTTGCGTGCAATGTCACGTAGGTGCATATTCATACATTCTTTCACGGCACAGTAAAATAGTGAGCGATACATACAGATGGTGCAATATTTGTAAACATTGTACCTGCAGACCGGGTAAAGTACACGTGGTTTCACCAGGAAAATGCTACAACCAATACCTCTATGACTTTCTTGGATCAGTGTTTTCATGGACAAGTGATTTCGAAGGGATTGTTGGCCTCCTCAGTCTCCTGATTTTTTCTTGTGGGGACACTTTAAGAATGCTGCTTAGAAAACTCATCCTCACACCATTACCGAATCGCAGAACGAAATTTTCAATAAACATTACATGTGTTAAACAGTATGCAACGTTGTATTCAATTATGTGAATCGCACAATGGAGGCTGCTTTCAACAATTATTGTAACTTATTTTCCCATAAGGTTGCATCACTTTTTGAACACACTTTATCATTGATTCTCAAACTTTTTCGCCCACCGTCCACATTTAGAATTAAAGATTTTCTAGCGCTCACAAACTTTTAAACTTACCATCTGTTAAAGATGATAATTGAAATTGCTGTTTTTAAGACGCGCTCTTAATAACAGAAATCACAATTATCAATTATTGTTTTTAAACGTGGCATATCCTATTTCTCAGTTGAAACTTACATTTTAAATGAGAACAACTGAAAAGCATATTTTATCAAATTTGGAAGTATTTTTATTAAAATTGCTTTCAAAAAAATTACAATTGTATCCATATAGTTATATAACAACAATAGTGATAGCATATTCAATATAACAATAAAATAACTAAAATAAAGCTTTCATTTGAAAAATTACACTTACATTAATGTGAAGGATGAATCTGATGTGTTTTAACGAGTTTGTTAATATCAGGCTCGAATTTACTTAAAAGCAGCCGTAAGTCGCCGCGTTCGGTAACATGCGGCCGATTCTCATTTTGGTTAGCAACGTTGTTACAGCACTAAATCCACGTTCAGAGAAATACGACGATGGGAATGCTACCAGAAATCGTTGAACAACCGACCCTAATCCAGGATATAATTGCGGGATTGGCTTTGCAGCCAAAATTCTTGGTAGCCATACGTAATTTTTGCCTTTTTTTTTTTTTAATCAGACATCACCTTCCTAGACCGCCTGAATGCCCCCCCCCCCCCACAGATTTCTGTGGGCCTTCTACCGTCCCTCCTGAAGGCCACCAGTGCCCACAAGGGGGCGTTATCGCCAACTTTAATAACAAATACTCTGTATTATAATTAATAATTTAATGTAATATATTTTAAATTAATAATGTTCTTTTTTTAATTTATGTGTGATCTTTCAATGTAGTAAATAAATAAATAAAGATAGGGTACGCCTAGAAAAACACTTCCCATGTAAAGCGCAAATATAAAACGCCTGTCTCTTAACAAGAATGTATTTATAAAGAAACAAATACGTTTTTTCTTCTTATGTTTTCAAATATTTTTTTTTAATTTCTCGTGAAAATGCTTTGAATATTATAATATAAAACTATATATTATTTTTATACAGGATGTCCCATATAAAACGCACGCAACTCATCAATCACTCATCCATGAAATTTCAAAAGTGAAGCCTACTCCCCTACTCGTTACTGAAATGGACTCGTCCAACATCTGAACAACGCGGCGACGCAGTAGAACACTACCGATAGTAACAACAATGCGATCATAACGTTCAGTGTATTGCTAGAGACAATATGGTGTCTTCGCTAGATGAACATGATTTCATTGTCGAGTCGTACTTCAGTACGTAATCAGCACTTGCAGTGGAAGATTTGTTTCGCCATAAGTACCCGGATAAACCAGCTCCTAACAAAACATCAGTATTACGGTTAGTTGCAAAATTTAGAGAGACCGGTTCTGTTAATAACAAGGAACACAAAAGATCTGCGTCGGTGTTGAATACAGATACAGTCACTGAAATCAAAGACCGATTACTCGCCTCGCCAAATAAATCGATCAGACGTTTGTCTGCTGAAATTAATTTGTCTAAATCAACTGTTCATCGGGAGACCAAACGATTACAATTACGACCTTATCGCATTCAAACGGTTCATCGACTTCTTGAGCCCGACAAAGAAAAACGGCTACAATATTGTCAACGGTTCCGTCGATTTCTGCGTGAGGGAATTAATGTTATGGATTCGTTATTTTTCACAGATGAAGCACGGTTTCATTTGAATAGCTACGTAAACAGCCAAAACAGTAGAATTTGGAGCGCTGAAAATCCCCACGTTTATCACGAAAAACAATTACACCCGCAGAAGTTGGGTGTGTCAGTAGAATTTGGAGCGCTGAAAATCCCCACGTTTATCACGAAAAACAATTACACCCGCAGAAGTCGGGCGTGTGGTGCGCGATATCGCGGGAGAAAATAATCGGCCCTATTTTTTTCGAGTCCACCATTAATGCAGAACGATATCAGGATATTTTATTTAAAGTTCATCGCTCTCTTGGAAAAGGAAGACAGACACTGCTGGCTACAACATGACGGTGCGACATCGCACTACGGAGGTTCAACTTCTGATTTCGTTTGATTTTGGTAATCGTGTTATCGGTCGAGGCTTGTGGCCACCAAGATCTCCAGATTTGACTGTGGCGGATTTTTTTCTACGGGGTTACCTCAAAGAAAAAGCCTACAGCAACAAACCACGAACACTTGAACAATTGAACAAGTCAATATTGAACAAGCTGTATTAAATATCCAGCCACAAACTTTGAAAAAAGTTGCAAGAAACGCTGTAAAAAGAATTGAAGCTAGTATTCAAGAAGATGGCGGCCACTTCCAACATTTACTCTGAATGTAAAGTAATGGATGGTAATAATAAAAATTACATTTACATTTACACATGTCTTTTTATTATTTCAATACCTACCAATATAAAGTTGGGTTGCGTTTTATATGGGACACGCTATACTTAAAAAATCCAGTAATAAGCAATGATAAGCACGTAAAAAAATTTTATAAAATTTAGTTTTTCAATTTAAAAAAAATTCATTTAATTTATTTTGAAAAAAAAACGAGATGGCCGAAGTAACTTAAAGAAAGAGCATCAAAATCAATCTATTTGTTGAAAAGTAAGGCTTAAACATAGAAAAAATTAATTAAGTACGGTCGACTTGAGAACTTTTTTTGAAGTATTTTTAACAAAACATTCCATAGTAATTTGTCGAGCAGTAAAATTAGCATAAATTTTAATATGGTGATCGTCCACCGTGATGAAATTAACGTATTTTATAGCTAATATATAAAAACCCGCTTGCCTACAATTGAAATCGAGGCGTTAAGCGCTTTCGGAATTAAATTCCATCTTCAGGAACTATCATATTCATCGTATTTATAACATAATTAAAACTTCACAAGTATATTTTAAGAAAATGGTGACATTTGCGTAAAACATAACAGTTGGTGGTCATCATATATTTAAAATTATGTCAACGTAAACGTCCCGTCAATTTTCTTTTAACAAAACAATTGAGACCACCAAATTAATAGGACGTTCACGTTGAGATAATTTTAAACATTTTTTGAACAACTGTTATGTTTTAACCAAATATCACGATTTTATAATGTACATGTGAAGTTTTAATTATGTTATAAACAGGACGAATATATGAGTTCCTGAAGATGGAATTTAATTCCGAAAGCGCTTGAACGCGGCGAATTTGAATTCGATACGTTCCCTAGCCGCTATCCCTAACGTTTTTTACATCTTTTAAAAATTAATCGTAATTGTGTCGTCATTCCTTTTAAGTCTTTTACTTTGTTGCCTATTCTTGAAATAATTTTTCTTATCGTATTCAAAGGTTATTCTCTCAAATCCTCAGAAATAATTCTCAATTTTTCAGAATTAAACTCTTAAATTTTGTACCTTAATTTACCTTAATTTTACCTTAATTTTTTGTACCAACAATTGATCGTTAGTAAGCGATTTTTTGTTTATTAATTACAATTATATACTTATACCAACGGGACTTGGTTAACAAAATTATTATAAATTAATGTATCTACCCTAAACCAGCAAAGTTTTGGATTCAAGTCCCCTGGTTAGGACTGTATTTTTTATAAAATAATAAAAATTGTACGGTCATCAGAATTGAACGCCAAGAGGTAATTAGTAAGAAAGTGGTTAAGCTAGCTTGAAATGCAACTGCAGGACTGGATATGAGCAAGATCTTTTTCTCTAATCGAGAACAACACGAAGGCCATACAAGCGGCTACTTTTTACAGCATTGCAACATAGCGCGACATAATAATTGAAACATTACATTATTATTAACTTTATAATTTTAAACAATGCTTATAAAAAAAAGTTAACTACCCTCTTAAAAAAAATTTAAGAGTTTAATTCTGAAAAATTCAGAATTATTTCTGACTATTTGAGAGAAAAACCAATGAATACGATAAAAAAAATTATTTCAAAAATAGGTAACAAATTAAAAGGAATGACGACGCAATTACAATTACTTTTAAAGAGTTAATAGACGTAAAAAACGCTAGGGATAAACTGAATTTAAAATACATCGATCAGATAATTTGATAGATAAACTGAACAGGACAGCTGTTGCATTGACTACTCGAAATTAAACGGACTCTTTGAAAAACAGCTGAAACACAAACCTAGCATTGATAAAAAATAAAAATAATACGAAAAGAAGACAAAATTCATTTCTTATTTGTCATAAAAAAAATTCTGATGTGGTCATCACATGACTTCCTTGTACGCCCATTAAATTACATATACACATCTTTTTTTTTTAAATGAAAAGTATATAAAATTTTATTTCATTAATAACTTCACATATTTTTTCATTTTTAAAAATTTTTTTATTGTGAATAAAATAATTTTTTTTTTGACTAAAAAGAAAAGCGTAGTAAAAAAAAATGAGTATAAAAAGACGTTTGATTGGAATCAACTGAACCAAAAGTTCCAAAAAAGTCCAAAATCCAAAAAAAATTTGGATTCTGTACTATTTCTTAACTGCAATAATAAGCCCTCATTGTGAGCTTTTCAACGATATATCATAAGTGGTACTTATTATTATTGCTTTCAGAGTTATAGCCAAATTTTTTTTTTTTGTCTTCAGTCATTTGACTGGTTTGATGCAGCTCTCCAAGATTCCCTATGTAGTGCTAGTCGTTTCATTTCAGTATACCCTCTACATCCTACATCCCTAACAATTTGTTTTACATATTCCAAACGTGGTCTGCCTACACAATTTTTTCCTTCTACCTGTCCTTCCAATATTAAAGCGACTATTCCAGAATGGCTTAATATGTGTCCTATAAGTGCGTTTCTTCTTTTAACTATATTTTTCCAAATGCTTCATTCTTCATCTATTTGCCGCAATACCTCTTCATTTGTCGCTTTATCCACCCATCTGATTTTTAACATTCTCCTATAGCACCGCATTTCAAAAGCTTCTAATCGTTTCTTCTCAGATACTCCGATCGTCCAAGTTTCACTTCCATATAAAGCGACACTCCAAACATACACTTTCAAAAATTTTTTCCTGACATTTAAATTAATTTTTGATGTAAACAAATTATAT
The DNA here is from genome assembly GCF_047948215.1 of Lycorma delicatula. Lineage (NCBI taxonomy): Eukaryota > Metazoa > Arthropoda > Insecta > Hemiptera > Fulgoridae > Lycorma > Lycorma delicatula. The sequence continues at coordinate 52,540,207 of NC_134466.1, forward strand.
TTCTTACTGAAGGCTCGTTTAGCTTGTGCTATTCGGCATTTTATATCGCTCCTGCTTCGTCCATCTTTAGTAATTCTACTTCCCAAATAACAAAATTCTTCTACCTCCATAATCTTTTCTTTAAGTAAATCGTGTATGCTACTCTTTGCTGGGATACAGGCGTTCGGAAATTTTTCTTCTCTAATTTTTTACAATAAATAATTATTCAATAATAACAATGAAAAAAAAAAAATGAAAAAATCAGTTATCTTTAGCGAAATAAAATTTTATGTACTTTTTAAAGTGTGTATATGTAATTTAATAGGCATTATTATATATTGTATATATGTAATCCGGTTTACAATGAAATTGTAAACCGTACGGTAACAATCTCGCAGATATCATTTCTTCCGCTCAAAAAAACAAAAATTTCTATAAATAGAATTGTTTTTAACAAAACGATACTGATATCAAAAAATTAATCAAAAAAAGGTAAGACACTATATTTATATTTATATTATCAAAATCTGTTATTGATTTAGAATTTTTTTTTAAATGCATGTAATAGACAATAGATATACAATAATGGATAATAAACAATGTTTAAGCGTTCCATATAATAGCAAAAAATAGAAAAATTTGTTACAAAATTCTTACCGGCCCAATTTTTTTTATTAAACAATGAATAATCATAAGAATTGTATTGTTTCTGTAAATGTGATATGTATTACATATAAAAAAATTCGGGCCGGTTAGAGTTTTGTAACAAATTTTTCTATTTTTTGCTTATTACATGGAACGGTTAAACATTGTTTATTATCTATTACTGTATTTACTGCTATTACGTATATTTAACATGTATTTTTTTTTTAAAGAAAATTCGGTACTTATGTATTAACGCCACCGCAGCTACAGCTTTATTTAAAAACGAAGTAGTCAATCGGATTTCGGTGGAAAATGAACAGTCTCTTTATTAATTTTAATAAATGGTTATTTATATTTATTTATTTTATAAATATAATCTAACCAAACTTAACCTACGCTCGCTAACCTTGACTAATTAACACCGAAATTTTTTGAGTATTTATATAATAAATTCAGTAATTATTGCAATTATTTATTATTTAAATAATCAAAACACTCCTGTTAATTAGTCAAGGTTAGCGAGCGAAGCGAGCGTAGGTTAAATTAAATAAATTAATAAAGAAACTGTTCATTTTCCACCGAAATCCGATTGACTACTTTGTTTTTAAATAAATCTGTAGCTGCGGTGGCGTTAATACGTAAGTACCGAAAATTCTAAATTAATAACAGATTTTGATAATAGAAATGTAGTGTCTTACCTTTTTTGAGTAATCGTTTTGTTGAAAATAGTTTTATTTATATTACATAAATTTTTGTTTTTTTGAGCGGAAGAAATGATATCTGCGAGATTCTTACCGTACGGTTTACAATTTCATTGTAATTTTTTTGGATATCACTGCGTTTTGTTACTCTTTTATTTTTTTATGAATTACTGATTATTATCTTATGGATTTATTATTAAAATTTATTGTATTTTTAGAAAAAAAATATATATATATATTTTTTAATTTCGCCAATTTTTTTTGTTGATAGTCATATCATTCACATCATAGCATATTTTTCATTTTTTAATAAAACTAGTATAATGACCTTCACGAATCGAAGATCCGTGGTGTAATATTGCACTTATTACTTTGTAAGTGCAACCCTAGATTTTTATCGTTAAATTTGATTTTACCAATCGAATTTATTTCTGTTTTATTTATTCCTTTTTTAATAATACTAGTATAATCTCTTGTAAACTAATACTTTTATTTTTAAAAAAAAAAGAAGTTATGAGAATTAAAAAAATTGTTTCATCTACAATATTCTCATTTACATAACAGCATTTACAATTAAAACAAGGTGTAGTATATTTTCTTTTAAATTCTATTATTTCAAGTACATTATCAAGTTTTTGTACGCTACATAGTTCATAGTACAAAACAAAAGTAATGAAATGTAGTAGAAATAACAAAGATTGACCACTGAATGTGAAAATAGGAGGAGAAAAGATTATGGAGGTAGAAGAATTTTGTTATTTGGGAGGTAGAATTACTAAAGATGGACGAAGCAGGAGCGATATAAAATGCCGAATAGCACAAGCTAAACGAGCCTTCAGTAAGAAATATAATTTGTTTACATCAAAAATTAATTTAAATGTCAGGAAAATATTTTTGAAAGTGTATGTTTGGAGTGTCGCTTTATATGGAAGTGAAACTTGGACGATCGGAGTATCCGAGAAGAAAAGATTAGAAGCTTTTGAAATGCGGTGCTATAGGAAAATGTTAAAAATCAGATGGGTGGATAGAGTGACAAATGAAGAGGTATTGCGGCAAATAGATGAAGAAAGAAGCGTTTGGAAAAATATAGTTAAAAGAAGAGACAGACTTATAGGCCACATACTAAGGCATCCTGGAATAGTCGCTTTAATATTGGAAGGACAGGTAGAAGGAAAAAATTGTGTAGGCAGGCCACGTTTGGAATATGTAAAACAAATTGTTAGGGATGTAGGTTGTAGAGGGTATACTGAAATGAAACGACTAGCTCTAGATAGGGAATCTTGTAGAGCTGCATCAAACCAGTCAAATGACTGAAGACAAAAAAAAAACAAAAAAAACATAGTACTATCAAATACTGCTACCGAGCGACGTGATTCGTAAAAGTATATTAAAAAATGAAGAAAAAACGTATTCGAGTGTCGTGCTTCATCAAATGGAAGAAAAAACGTTGTATAACAAAATTCGAGGTATTTTTTTTAAAGTATTCTTTATTATTAATCTAACTGAACTGAAATGTGTTGTTTTACGCTTATTTTATTTCCTCATTTTCATTTCAAGTAGGCCACGCAAAATTATAAATTTTACAGAGTTTAACCATATTTTCCCTTAATTTTTTTTTGAAGCGTAATTTATTTAAAATTAAGGGCGATAGAAAAACTGTATTTACAGATCTGTAATGTACGCAAAAAAGCGATTCAAGAAATGGCATCTCACACTTAGAGAAACATTAAATTTTCTTTTATATATCAGTGTAATTATTCAATAATCACAATTAAAAAAAATATACGAAAATAATCAGAAGTTATTAGTAAAATAAAATTTTATGTACTTTCAAAGATGTATACATGTAATAGACTTGGTGAAACATCTGATTATTTAATACTAACCGAAAATTACAATTTAGAATCCCATTATTTTTGGATTTTCTAGTTTAATTTCTGTTTAATTTTATCTACATTAAAGTTAACTACAGAGTGAATAAAAAATAGACCCTCATAAAAACATACATGGTCTCATAAACACTGAGGCATATATGGCCGATGAAGAATTACAAAAATTCTTCTCTTCTAGTTCATTACTCCTGTGTTATTGTCGGACAATATTCTCCCTAAGTCGGAGTTGATCATCATTTCGTATTGTCAATCATTTAATCGCTCTTCGATTTGATATAATTAATTATTCTGATCTTAATTTGTGTACACGTTCTCTAGTTTTAGCAATTGTATAAACTGTCCACTTTATTAAAGAATTGGAAGCTCGTCTTTCACTTTCAAATGAAATAAGTTTAAATAAAGTGCAGCAAAAAATGTGTTATGTAATTTAACAGGCGAACAAGGAAATCATGTGGTGTCCACATCAGATTTTTTTAATTTATTTACCTTATTTCATACGTTTTTATTTAAATAATTAATATGGACTTTAAAGACATCTATTTCTTCATCGTATAATTTGTGTTTAAATTTTATCTTATACTGACGTGATCTACATAATATATTTTTATTTTTCGATCAAAATAAACGTTTATTTATTTATTTATTCTAAAGGATAATTATAACGAAGTCGAAACTGTTACATTACAAAGTTGTTAGAAATATATGCTAAAATTAAATATATTTTATTCTACGAGATTATGAGTAATAATTTGTATCTTTATTTTATGAAAAATAAAAATTTATCACAGTAATAAATTATTTTAGTTAGGTAAACATTATGAATAAATAAATAAAATTAGTTTAATTATTATTTTTCATATTAAAGGTAACGGAAATATTTTTAAAATTTCAGTCTAATATTCAATATTTTAGAAATTTTAGAAAATCAAAAAGCTACCACGATTTTCACAGTAAATCGATGAAACAAGAGATAAATATTAAATATTAAAAAGATATGACTGCCAAAAATAACATTGCTGACATTGCGTAGTAAGAAACAAGTGGAACGCTGAATGGAGGAGTTTAAATACAAAATTAAACTCGGTTAAAACTTCTCCTTATAAATGGAAAAGCGACTTTAAGTTGACTCGCCGTGAACAAGTAGCGGTGACCAGACTTAGAATCGGTCACACGCGATTAACAAATTTATATTTGTTAACCGGCGAAGTGAGACCAATGTGCGGTGTTTGTAATAAAACACTGACAATCAAGCATCTAATAGAAGAATGTACCATATATGAGGACCTCAGAAAGAGGTTCCGTCTTAGAAATAATATTAGTGCTGATCTGGATAATGGAAATGAAGAAAATATAGTTGCATTTTTACACGCCAGTGGACTTCTTAAAAGTCTATAAAATGGAAGTTTAAAGCTGTGGTAAAAGATACTCTAAGCGGTAGTTTTATGTATACATATAAGGGAGTCTCGAAGCGTGGCACGTGTAGTGACGGGAGGTAGCCCTCTTGCCTAGGCCATTTTGGCTCACCTGCATTCAAGAGCAGTGAGTCGGGGTGTGTCCGATGATGGCATGGGGGACCCTCAAGGGTGGATTGAGGGCGCGAGGCTATGGGTGTACGCTGTGCATGCCTATGGCCTGATATAAGAAGGATTCAACTGCCACGGCACCCTGGCACGACTGATATACTGCTCAACGGCGGTTCTGGTCGTCCCGAGGGTGCTTAAACAAACTATAAATGAGACTTCGTAGAAGAAAGAAAGAAAGATATGGTATTGATAAGTTTAATTTTAATTTCATGGTCTTTTGAGAACTTATCTCAAATTTTAATATTGGGGCTCTTTACACCCCGTAAGTGTTTGTGATTGTCCTTGTCTTTTATGTTTTAATGTTTATTGTGAAGTTTGTGTTTTTACATAAAATGTAAGGGCCCTTTACACCCTTACATATGACGATCCTGATGGAGATAATAATTTCTTTTAAAGAATGTGACGAGGGCTAATGACCTTAGCAGTCGATGCCCGTAACAATTCAGTTAAAAAAAAAAAAAAAAAAAACATTGCTGACAAATATTACTCTTTAATATAGTATAATTACTGATATAGTATAATTTTAAAGAGCAATAACAATTTTATAAACAGTATTTGTATATAGTATAATATTTTTTCAATTTTTTTAAATTTATAATATATATATATATATATAGCCTATGACAGTCCCAGTAACGTAAGGATTCCAACGTAGAGTCATACATCTAAATCGGTTCAGCGGTTGATCTGCTACGGTAGAACAAATACGTATATACCCTAAATACATACACTCCTTTTCGACAATCGTATAATAAATTATTACAGTATAAATCACTGGGAGTATTTTTTTCAAGTAAATTAAAAATATATTATTTTTTCAAAGGTCTATATTTTTATTGTTCTAAAAACAGTTGTTTTTAATTTTTACAAATTCCCAAGATTGTTTTTTTAAGTTTTTTACTAATAAAGTAAACGTAAAAGTGGAACTAGTGGGAAATTTTAAATACCTAGGAGATACCATAATGAGAAAATAAACCGGCAAGAAAGAACTGAGAAACTTAAAAAATCATTAATAACCATCCAAAATATATACAATAAAAAATTCCTATCGACAAAAACTATAATCAGACATTACTAAACAGTAATTCTTCCAGAAATAGAATACGCCAGCGAGACTCTCTTCGTACCATACAAAATTGGAGAAGTAGAAAGGATCGAAAAGATAGAAAAGAAGATACTCAGGAAACGCATAAACAAGAAAAACATAGTAGAAGCACAGAAGAGAATAATCCCAAATGAAGTATATAAAATAATAACCCCGCTAACAAATTTTTTCAGGAAAAAAATAATTTCATTCTTGGGGCACCTAATTAGAGCAGAAAACACCAGACTTGCAAACCATATAATTAACTTATAATGGAAAAGAACAACAAAACCGAAATGGATAAAGGAAGTCCGAAAAGATATGAAAGAGTTGAGAATCTCCAAAGAAGATGTAATCACAAAATCTGGAAAATACGACAAACTAATTAAAACTAATATCATAACATTTGAACCTAAAATCAAAAAGAAATCCAACAGGGTGTATTCAGACGAGGACATGCGCCAAAGATCAGAACGCCTCAAAAGGATGTAGGCAAAAAAAAAGAAGCAAGAATAAAACAACTCGCACGAATCGGAAATAAGAAGAACCTATTACAAAATGAACTGGCCCAGAAATTGAACTAAACTGATCATATAAGGTCGTAAAAGGAACAAAAAAAAGTAAATATTTTTTTGTTTTTCAAAGACTTTATTAAATCAATTTTCTGAGAATAAAATTTTCTATACGTTTTGATAATAAAATTTACGCATTTATTAGTCGTTTAACAAAGTTACTGTACTTCAAATCTAAAAAATTTTTTCGTCTCCAAATTTTTGTGTTTTGGATATCAATTACGAGAAATGTAGCTTTGTTTTTGTATAGTGTTGTAATTTTAACTGTAATGTACACTTTTATTCTATTTATCAGGTTAAAAAACATAAAAAAACCATCAAGTTTACCTCTACTACATAGAAATTTCACCGGCAGAATTGAAATCCGCACAAAATTAGCTAGCCGTAGTAACTCGATAACAAAGCGTTTTCTAACATATGAACCTTTTTCCTTATTTCAAGCTCTAAAATCAGTTTCCAGATTATTTCCCTTTTGAATCACCTCCACATATCTGCATATATATATATATTTATATATATATGTATATATATGGAGGATAATATTGTTTTAAATTTATAACGTATGTATATCATAAAGCCTATGACAGTCCCAGTAACGTAAGGATTTGAACGTGGAGTCATATATCTAAATCGGTTCAGCGGTTGATCTGCTACGGTAGAACAATTATGCGTATACCCTAAATACATACACAGTCAAAAAAAGTCAAAATTATACGACAGTCAAAAAAGGAGTTTTTTGATTGTCGTATAATAAATTATTAGAGTAAAAACCACTGTGAATATTTTTTACTGAAACACAGTATTAGTATTACTATTAGTTTTTTTTTTAACTGAAACAGTTAACTTAAATACATAATTAAGTTTTATTTCATAGTTAGTTTTCAATAAGTTTCGAATAAATAATTTGTGTCTTAATGACTATTGTTGTATTAACTACTCTACATGTTATAATTAATGCTCTGCATGGTTTATTAAATAAATACTTTTAATATCTAACCAATATTATTTCATCTTTTATATTATTTCAAAAAGAGATTTGATCAAATCACTTACATTCTTTAGGGAAATCACCCCACAGAGTTGTAATTTTAACATCTTCAATGAATTGATCATCTACCTTAGGAATTTGATAAAATCTACGTTTTCATCATTTCCCTCTAACATGTATACCTGAAACACATTATACTCCTTTCTATGGGCAGTCGTACTGCCCCAACATAATAAATATTACGGTATTAATCATTTTGTTAAAATTAAAAAATTCTTTGTATTATAATTAATAAAAAGTAAAATTAAAATAATTAATATTAAGTTATTTTTGCCATGGGAAAATAAAATGAAATTTTTTATTTACAAAAAATAGTATGCTGATCGGGATTCGAATACGAGTTCTCCAGATGAAAGACCGTGTCACTCCACTATAAAAATTTATTTTTTATTTTAGTGCTCGGAATAATTTTCCGAATTATTATTAATAAATACTCTGCGCGCGCGCACAGACTGTTCACGGTGTTGACGAAATACCCACACACTAGTAAAATAATTGTAAACTCTATTTTAAATTCTATAAAGTATAAAAAGAAATATTAAATTTAATTATAGGATTTTGTTAATCGTTTCTAAAATCTTTAAACAATTTACATAAATTTTTTTACAAAGGTGTATATATACATATATATTTGTATAAAAAAAAAGAGTGTTAATGTACTATAAAGTTCACTTACCCCATTTGCATTAGTATGTTTATTTAAAGTTGAATATTCAAGACTGTCTTCAAGAAAAGTCATAATTAACTAGTTAATGGTTATATTTTAAAAATAATTCCTCAATATTTTCATTCTGAATCGTGAATCTGACTAGAATCTAAAAAGGAACAAAAAAGGAAAGAAGTCTTAAAAGAATCCCTCATTTCAACAAAACAAAAAAAAAACACAACTCTAACTACACAAATAGAATACAATAACATGTATACTAGAATAGATACGAAGCACAAGATCAAATGACCGTAAGCATATAAAAAACAGTTTCAATTTATCGGTTACATAACAAAATACAAGATCACATGGTACGGTATACTAAAGAATTATGTACAGAATCCATACACACCTCACACGTACGTTCAACGACACACACACAAACTGAAGGGAAACGGCTGTCTAGTTATGTCAGGTTAGCGAAGTAAAAAGTAAGGTCGAAAACAAAATAATTTCCCTTTACCTGCACAAAAATTTCCCTACCGTTACAAATAATTACAAACCGGTACTTATCATTTTCTTTTTGTTTTTGTTTTTTTTTATTTTACTTACTTATTGAAGTAACATGATTATAAATAAAACTAAAAGGAACAAAAATTCGTTAATACATCAACAAATCAGATTAAAAATTTATCAGAAAATTATTTTAAGTAATATACTTTAAAATTAATGCTTTATTTGTCAACCGATTTCATAAATAACGTGCGCACACACAAACGCGCGCGTTTGTGTGTGTGCGCGCATAAATAATTAACTAATTATTTAAAAATTTATGATTTCACTTTTACAATGGTCAATTTTTCTTTTTCAGGCAGTTAATTTTATGCCAACAGCAAATTAATGCAGGTCAACGTCTGTCTCGTTTATTTATAATGCAAAATACTTAACAAACAAGTTGTACTTGTTTAAAAATTTAATATTATTATTATTATTATTATTATATTATTATAGTTAAGTTATATCAATTAAAACAATTTTCCATTAATAAATAAATATTTTAATAATTAAAATCAGTTAATATTGTGTGACAATGATGAAAGATTCTTTTGTGTCTATTTTTACCTACACACATATATATATATATATATATATATATATATATATATATATATATATATATATATATACAGGGTGTCCCATATAAAACGCAACCCATCAATCACTCATCCATGAAATTTCAAAAGTCAAGCCTACTCCCTTAATCTGAAATGGACTCGTCCAACATCTGACCATCGCGGGGTCGCAGTAGAACACTACCGATAGTAACAACAATGCAATCATAAAGTTTAGTGTATTGCTAGAGAGAAGATGGTGTTTTCGCTAGATGAACGTGTTTTCATTGTTGAGTCGTACTTCAGTACGAAATCAGTAGTTGCAGTGCAAGATTTGTTTCGCGATAAGTACCCGGATAAACCAGCTCCTAACAAAACATCAGTATTAAGGTAGTTGCAAAATTTAGAGAGATCGGTTCTGTTAATAACAAGGAACACAAAAGATCTGCGTCGGTGTTGAATACAGATACAGTCACTGAAATCAAAGACCGATTACTCGCCTCGCCAAATAAATCGATCAGACATTCGTCTGCTGAAATTAATTAGTCTAAATCAACTGTTCATCGGGCAACCAAACAATTACAATTACGACCTTATCGCATTCAAACGGTTCATCGACTTTTTGAGCCAGACAAAGAAAAACGGCTACAATATTGTCAACGGTTCCGTCGATTTCTGCGTGAGGGAATTAACGTTATGGATTCTTTATTTTTTACAGATGAAGCACGGTTTTATTTGGACGGCTACGTAAACAGCCAAAACAGTAGAATTTGGAGTGCTGAAAATCTCCACGTTTATCACGAAAAACAATTACACCCGCAGAAGTTAGGCGTGTGGTGCGCGATATCGCGGAAGAAAATAATCGGTCCTATTTTTTTCGAGTACACCATTAATGCAGAACGATATCAGGATATTTTATTTCAGTTCATCGCACTCTTGGAAGAGGAAGACAGACACTGCCGGCTACAACATGACGGTGCGACATCGCACTACGCAGGTTCAACTACTGATTTCGTTGAGGAATTCTTTGGTAATCGTGTTATCGGTCGAGGCTTGTGGCCACCAAGATCTCCAGATTTGACTGCGGCGGATTTTTTCTACGGGGTTACCTCAAAGAAAAATCTTACAGCAACAAACTACGAACACTTGAACGATTGAAAGTCAATATTGAACAAGCTGTATTAAATATCCAGCCACAAACTTTGAAAAACGTTGCAAGAAACGCTGTAAAAAGAATTGAAGCTTGTATTCAAGAAGATGGCGGCTACTTCCAACACTTACTCTAAATGTAAGGTAATGGATGATAATAATAAAAATTACATTTTCATTTACACATGCCTTTTTATTATTTCAATACCTACCAATATAAAGTTGGGTTGCGTTTTACATGGGACCCCCTATATATAAATATATATATATTGATATATTGACAGTCTTGTATAAGTACCTGAAATTCTAATTAAATGTAGTTGGATGAAGGAGATAAGATGTACATTTTTTAATTTATAACTATTCTTATTATTATTAAACTATATTATTTAAATTTGTTTTCTGAATTATGTGTACATGTTTGTCTGTAATCTTGTATTTATGCAAAGACATATAATAATATAATTTTTTAACATAATTAAAACACCCGTATTACTCTTATTTTTATGAACTAATGATTATATGAACTAATGATTAAGTATTACTATGAACTATTGATTAAATTTTTAATTTGTATTTAAATTTTTAATTTATATCTAACGTATATATATTTTTTATGTACTACTGTGTAATATACAAAGGCTATAGTAGCTGTCCTATTGCACAAAAAATACTAACAAGTAAATAAATTATTATTATTATTATTACGAAGAGTTTCCAAAAATATCAAGTAAAAAAAAAAACAAAAAAAAAAAACAATTTGATTAATATAGATCTCGTTGTATAAATTTTTCAATGTTACGAAAATATTAGCTCTCACCTGATGCGGTTGTAGATAAATGTACCTTCCAAGTATAAAATGTAATTATTTTTATTATCTGAATTACTGGATTGAATGAAGCATTGTATATAATGCACTTTTCCATTACAAGAAAAGAAGAGTATTAATGTTTTATTAGCTAATATACCGTACATAAAGCAACTAAAATACAGGATTATCATAAAAGAATGGTGCGGTTTTTAACATGGTTTAAATTAAAACAGAATTACTTACAGTTTATGTTTTTCATTTTTCAAATTTGTCGTCTCAAAAATTTTTTATATAATTAATAAATTTCAATATGTGCGCCCTCAGTCGCTCGACAAATGTCAAAACGATACTCAACTTCTCTCCAAACATTACTGTTCAACACAGATTTGAATACTAGATCGTGGATACCGGTGTTCTTTGGTGGTTGGGTTTCAATTAATCAAATATCTCAGGAATTGTCGAACTGAGACTGTACAAGACTACTACACTTCATTTACACTCATACATATCATCCTCATTCATCCTCTGAAGAATTATCTAAACGGTAGTTACCGGAGGCTAAACAGGAAAAGAGAGAGGTTATATTGATATAGTGCCCGATACGTTATTACATGGAATCAACATAATCTAATCAAACACAACTTACGCTCGCTTCGCTCGCTAACCACATCTGATTAACGTTAAAAATAAAAATTATATACAATAAATTATACGTATAGGTGATTTTACGCAAACAATTAGATTTCAGTAGGGGACCCGTATAACCGATATTCTTTTTTTGTACACCCTGTAAATCCATATTACTGTTTCAGATCTTTTTTCTCAAATCAATTTTAATAATACCTTGTAGAGTTAACTACACCAACTATCACACATACTACCTTATTGGCTATGCTACAAAACTATTTAAGTAACGGAAAACTTATTGTTAACATTAAAGAAAAATATAGTGATAGATACGAAACGGATAGTGGCGTGCCTCAAGGGTCTATCTTGGGCCCAACACTTTTTAATCTGTACGTTAATGATATGTCTAGCGCGATCTCTAATTCACGTCTTTTGCAATACGCTGATGATAGTGTTTTAGCATTTGGACATAAGCGATTGGAAGAAGCAGAGTTTTTAATGCAAGAAGATTTTAATAATCTATTAAAGTGGCTTCATGACAAAGGCCTAATTATTAACGCTAAAAAAACTGCTGTTTTACATGTAAGATCTCCTTATCTTCGATCCCAAAGACCGATAAAAATTATTTGTCATACATGTGACTGTATAAAAAATTACCACATAAACTGTAATTGTGAACATCTCCAGAATGCTGACAAATACAAATATTTGGGTGTACATTTTGACTCTTTTTTTAGATGGGATTACCATATAAAACATATATGTAAAAATTTAAGAGTGGTTGCTATGCAATTCCACCACATCTCACCCCTATTACCGATTCACTGTAAACGCTTACTCTATTCATCCTTGTTTGAATCTGTTATACGATACGGCTTGACAGCATGGGGATCAGCCGCAGATTATCTCATAAATAAAATAAATTTAATACAAAATAGGGTCCTCAAAGATATTACTCTTTATGATTCTGATAACAATTATGACACTAATTTAAATAATCTTACAAGGTTTATGTCAGCTAGAGGTCTATTTAAATTCTTAATTATTTTTAAGAACTTTTACAACAGTGAATACAGGGTAAATGTAGAAAGTGGACACAATTTGAGAGCAATGAGCTTTATCACAGATAGATATAATAATACTTACGGTAAACGATTAAAGAAGTACGTTGTTCCTGCATTACTTAATTCTTTACCAAATCACCTCAATAATGTAAAAATGAAAAAAAAAAATGATTTTAAAAAACGTCTCATTGAGTGGGCATTAACTATAACGTAATAGGTACTAACAGGATTCATGTTGGATTTATACTGGCAGTTCAGGCAATTATAACATGATTATAGTTATTATTTTAATGTTGATAATTACTGTAAATCAATAAATAATGTATTGTTGAATGGTTAAAGCTTAGTTATTTATTTTCTTTATGTAATTGTTGCAACAAGATATTAATTGTGTAATTAGTTGTTGTACAGTTTTGTTTCTTAAATATAGTTTTAGTTATTAAATCTAATACATAACAAATACTAAAGAAATAATTTGTTCATTAGTTTTTAAATATATAGTTTAATTTTGTTAAATTAATTTTTATAATTGTACCACTATTATAACTATTATAAAACTAATAATATCTTTAGTTGTTACATAAAATTGGTTATTGCATTAACCACTTAATAATGTAATAATAATTTTTTAGTATATCTGTCGACAGACTTAGGTCTGACGGATGATCATGTAAGTTTTAAATTGTAAATAAATAAATAATAAATAAATACAAAAGTATATTCTTCCCGGTACAATCATTGTTAGCGATTTCATAAATCCGACACGGGAGCTCATACATTTGCCCAAAACAGCTGATAACAACTCTACTGCCATTACCGATCCAGATGAAGAATAATGACGTAATTTCATTCCTCCGACTTTTGAAACTTGTATTTTTATTAATTATATATAATATATTTTTCAACGTACTTCAATTTGAAAAAGATAACATTGTGGACGTTTAGGCTACAATTACCAAAAATTACCCAATATTTCTTCTTTTTTTTCTAAGAAGAGGATTGTAACCCTTCGAATGTGGACAACGGGTCAAGTTACAATATTCAACGTGTCCCACGAAGAAACTTTCAGGACATGTTCTACTGGTAAAAATAATGGAAAGAGTTTATATAAACATAGGTATGGAAACGCTTTTTTTTCGAGTTACGTCTAGATAAAAGATTTCGCCCGGATTTCAGCCCTTCTAATAAAAAGAAGCTCTACTATAATTTTTGGAAACCAAATTAAGAAATAAAGTTAGTGGTTTCTTTTGTAATTTGAGCTGGAAAATTGGATAAAACAGGTCCCAAAACTCCAGTAATTTTTAAGATATCCGACGTAAAACACAAAATTTGGTGTCGAAAACAAGTTTTTTTAGGTTTGTAGTCCAATAGCTTTATCAAATAAATGCGGAAGATTTAGTGGTAAAACTTGTAGAGAATTTAATTGTGAGAAAATTAAAGTAAACCCAAAATATGTTGAAATTGAAGCCGCTACGTTGAAAAGTAGTAAACATAGTTTTCATAAATAAATAAATAATAAAGTTTGTACACATTTTTCATTTTTGTTTTTATTTCAAAGTATTATACTGAAAATTAAAAGTAAAAAAAAAAAAATTTACATATATTTTTCAGATGTGGGGAATAAATTTTAAGAAAAGGTTTTTCTAAAAATATTCATATATAGGGTTAAACTTAAAATTTGGTTATGTAATTTGCTTATGTAAAATTTTCTGTAAATCTAACACCCCCTTCCATGAAGGCTAAAATACGAAAAAAGAATTTTCAATAAACCTTTCTGTATTTTAGGTCCGAGGTCTTTATCTATGAAATGTAGACATTTTTTTAAATCTCTATATGCGAAATATAAATTATCAAAAATTGTTGTAGAAATTTTTTAACCGCAGGGTGAGAGAACAAAGGAACAAAAAACATATATTTATATTTTAAGAGATGGGGGTTAAATTTTGAAAAAAAGTATACTATTTATATATGAGATTTAGATAACAAATTTATCCAAGTAAAGTTTTTTTCTAAAATACCTCTGCAGAAAATCGAAATTGGTTTTTTGTTCTATCCAGTGGCGGCTCGCGTATAGGCACTGTGGAACTGCAGCACCCCTATTTCCAATTGATATTTCAATAATATTTGATATAATGAGTTCATTTTTCTTTCATTCTATCTTTATACTTGTACAATATATAATCCTTAAGCATAATATTAGTAGCCATCCCCAAGTTGAAGAAAAAGATACAACAATTTTTGTATGGAACTGTGCGCTTCACAGTTCCAGCGGCGTGGTGTTTGGCTGTTGTGCGCATGCGCACATAGGAAGCTGCACGCGAGGCTGAAAGGGAAAGATAGCACTGTCACTTCCGCAGTGCCGACCTTGGAGTGCTGGTGGAAGGTAGTTGTTTTTTGCTCCGCGTGTGTATGGAACGTTCCTCGTTCGTTCCCTTTTCTAGTTTAGTTGGTGGAAGGAATATGAAAGCGGTTTAGTTGTTTTTTCAATAGCCGATCAGAAGATAGCGGAAAGCAAGGGCTGTTTGATTGCCAAATCTTCTTTTTTTTTTGAAGTGGAGGAAACCCATTTACGGGCGCAGAAGCAGTGTCGGACTCGTTAACAGGTTCCGCAAGCTGTTACAGAAAATGCATATGTATTCCTGCGCACTACCGACTAACCTCCACCCCCGGTGACCCCACCGGTAATAAAGCATTACTTCATCAGGGGGGGGTGTAAGCGCTCATACCCACATTCGGTCTCCATAAGCAAACATCATCCATACCACATCACTACACGCACACACTGCACAAAGGAGGAAAACATCTAGAAAAATAGCACACCTAACAGGTACTAAGACGTACCACACACATTTATACATTCATACAATCAAGCCAACACAAGACAAGCGCACAACAATCAAGAAGACATGGCCACAAGACATAACTTATCCAATAAAGCACTCTAAATAGTTAATTAAGTTTCCACAATCTCACCCAGAGTACACAAACCCACTATCTAACACATACACACATAACTCAACTACTTACCAACTTATCACTTACCCTGATTGCCAAAATCAGGGTGCCTGATTGTCCAAAAACACGCTGGAAGGGCGAAAGAATAGGTAATTAGTAAAAACGTATTACGAACGTATTTGTTTCTGTGGACATAGAAATTTAAATTAAGTACCGTTGAACTATAGTGTTTTTAAGCGGACATTTTATTAAGTTATTATCTAATAATACTAAAAAATATCATCTGTATTGACATTTTATTATTTATTCAATTAAACACAATACGGTTTTTAAGCACAATGTGCTTCAAAACCGTTTTGAAGCACATTGTGCTTAAAAACCGTGTACCAATATTCTTGAATGTGATAAAGTATAGAATTAAATTATTATCCTGGTTCCAGCTATTCATTTGATTTATTTTTTTTCGATTCTTTTTTTTACAGAAAATTTTAACCACGGCCTTTAAAAGGCCCAGAAAAATTTTTTTCAAGAGGAGAAAAAGGTTTTCTGGACAACACCCCCCCCCCCGCCCTAATTTTAGCTACGAGTCGCCACTGGTTCTATCCCTCCATCACTTTAATTTTTAAAAAAATTTAATTTTGAAAAAAATAACATGATCAGTGATCCATATATAGAAATATTTTAACCAAATTTGAAGAAAATCGATTAGGTCAATCTTGAGATATACGACCAAAAAATAGTGCATTATTTACATACATATATGTTTTTTGTCTTTTATGTTTTTTTTGTCTATATTATCTAGTTGGACCCTAAAACGTAAAGATTTGTAAAAAACCCGATACCACATTTATGACATGATCTCCACCATACATTCCCCTTTAATGTAGCTATTCTAGTTATATTCTCCGGGAAAGTAATATCAAAATACATATTTTTTTCTAAATTTAATTTTCCGAAACCATTTTTAGTCAACGAATCAAAATTAGTAAATGACAAAACGCTTTAAAATTCAATACATTATTTCTGTTTAAGCATCACGTCTAATTTAATAAGGATTTATTTGGATATACGCATTTTAAGCAAACATCTGAATTTATATAAAAATATACAAATGAATATTCTGATTTATACAAAAACCTTTTTTCTGTTCATTACTTTCCCGTTAGCTCTAGAAGGAAAAATATTGTAATCGTTCCAATTTGGGCATATGTGGTTTTCGTCGGATCTAGACGTTTTGACACCTAATGAACCCAAAAATTGGTTCGAAATTTTCTGGATGTTAATGTTCGTATGTACGTGTGTGTGTGTGTTCGGTGTTTGCTTCTAAATCACTTTATATCTCTACAACTACTGAATCGATTTTGATCAAACTTAGCCAGATTACTTTTATATATGATTGATGCCATTAAATTTTCAAATGAAAAGTTCAAGGAGGTGAGGCTGTAGATCAAGGTCACCGTCATTATTATGACATTTCGCCTAATTAAGGTCATATTTTTTTTAGATACATTTGTTAACAGTTAGAAAATAATAATATATGCAAAAAAGAATTTTGAAAAATCGCAAGCCCACCCGAAAAACTGTATAATAAACAAGCGGCTAAGTGTTCTCAATTTGCGTCATTATAACCGCTCTCACCACTAGGAGCGCTAGTGTATCACTGACGTACAACTATTGTAGTCGTCTGCTATGTTTTGACGTCACAGGTGAGCGGTAGAATTAAATAAATGAATAATATTTCAAGTCTAATAAAGTAATTCAGTCTGGTTGGGTCGCCCGGTTGACTCGGAATCTGGTTCGTTAAGCCTCGCGTCTGCCGACCGTACAATCGAAATTTATTTTATGTAAGTTGTGAAATTACATTAGTTTAGCTAGTACCGTCAAACCCGCGCGAATTAAATACAGTATGCGCGCGGGCTTTAGTTAGAATTATTGAATTAAATAAACGAAAAATTATTATAATTATTGAATTAAATAAACGAAAAATTATTATAATTAATAAAATGATAAATATTTTAAATTAAGTTGTTGTAAGTCGTTCATCAGAAACAAGCCACAGTTGTAGAACTGTGGGTTTTTTTAAAAACTGTGTAAAGCCAGAACAGGTATAATTTGTTGCTAAAGAACTCTACAAATACACATACTTATGAAATCTAACCTAACCTAACCTAACGTAAGGGGAATATCCCTTCTGAAGTTTAAAGTTTCAAGTTTACAGCACTTCCGGTCTCGGCACGCTTTCCAACCCCTTTTCATTTATGGATTAACGAATCGTTCATTAAAGAATTTTTGTTTCCTTTGCCTTAAATACGTTTATACTATTATATTTATGCAAAATTTCAATTTTCTTGCTATATAGAAATACTATGTACATTTAATTTTTATTTTTATTAATTGATTTTGTTTCTAAATATTTTCCAATATTCTTATTTCGGTTTAAATTTATGTTACACTATTTTTCTGCTAGTTTTAGTGTATTTTATTTTTAATAAAATTCAAATTTCTTAAACTTTTCTTCATATTACGTTGACATTAATAGATTTTTTCAGAATTAAATTATGTACAAAATTTTTTAAACAAATTTTACTTGGGACGGGATTTTTGGCCGTATATTTTCCGTATGAAGACAATTCACTTGCGTGTATTTTGAGTGCGCATATTTTTAAATACTTACATTAGTACCGTTTCAGAAATTAGTTTTAATTTTTTATTATAATGTTGAATAATTTATCAAGTATAACGAGCAATTAATTATAAACTTATGTTCTTATTCTTCAATGAGTTCCGTTATACGATTTTACTGGAACTGTTTGGCGTGATAGTAAAAAATAAAACTGATGTAGACACTACATGACTTTCCTGTACGCCTATTAAATTACATATACACATTTTTTTTTTAAATGAGAAGTACAAAAAAAATTTATTTCATTAATAACATCTGATATTTTTTCTTTTTTTTTATAGTTATTATTGAGTAATTATTTATCGTACAGATTTTTTCACAATTCAAGGTTAATAATTATTAATAAATCAATATATTTAAATTAAAAAAAGAAAGGAAATGAATTATGATTCGAACCGATGTGCCTTCCCCTTGCAAGATTCCAAAATTTTCATTAATTAAAAATTTATTTGGCTATAACTCTGGAACCAATGAAAAAAAGTACCACTTATGATATATCTGTAAAAAGCTCTCAATGAGGGCAAATAGTACTGCAGTTAAGAAAAAGTAAAAAATCCAAATTTGTTTAGATTTTGGGCTTTTGATTCAATCGATTGCAATCAAAAAGGAAGGGGCAAAACTAGACAGTTCTAAATCAAAAATTTCCCAACATCCTCGGCTGATTGTTTTTGAGTTATACGAGATACATTTTTTTTTTTTTTATCCCTACATCCCTGGGCCGGACATCCAATTAAGCATACTCGGCCCAGGGACGTTTCCTTCCGACTCTAAGGAGGTCTACCCATCCACTGGCTTAACATACGGCACGACAGGTCAACCTCCCCGGTTCTGGATCTTTTGTGCCTGCCTCTAATCCCCGGCGGGGGAAACAGGGCCCGGCTATGCCGTTCCCCGCCCCCCTACCAGGAACCGGGTCTCGGTCATTATGCCTTGCCTCAAGCCAAAGGTGCCAGCACCAAGGGCGCAAGCACCCCCAGAAAACCAACACCATCTGCCGGGTCTCGGTCTTAACTTAACCCCTCGCGAAGACTTTCCCATGGAGTCCCCGTCCCCTCACAGGAACCCGTACACCTAAACATACGGGTCCTCCGAGACGGGAGGAGACGGGTCCTCCATCCTTCCCTACAATTAGCACTCTAGTAACCCCGGCGTCGATATTCCTCCACCTTCGTACGGAGAACTGTTCTCGCGAAGTTTGCGAACCATTTCCAGTTATTTTCAGAGGCCAACATCCACTCCACAAGATTTCCCATCATAATGCGTTCATCTACTAATCGTTGGCGGTTTTGCGCCCATCTATGGCACTCGAACAGTATGTTCGGCGTCATCTACGCCCTGACAATATTGACAAACAGGCGAATCCTTCTTATCAATTCTATTCAGGTAGGTGCTGAAAGAGCCATGGCCAGACATTAATCGGGTAATGTGGTAATCCATATCACCGTGACGCCGGTCCAGCCAGTTATCTAATTCATGTATTAGTCGCCTGGTCCACTCTGCTACTGATGACTCGGTACAGACCGTCTTCCACTCATTCCTGACCACCTCTTCTGCTTCAATTTTATTATGACCAGCCGCCCTTAGCCTCCTACCTTTGACTTGTAGGTAAATTGGCGAAACTGATGCCAAAACACATAACGCGTTTTACGACATTGTACGGTAACCTGTCACTACACCTAATAGCGCCGCCCGATGCATACTTGTCAGTTTTTGTCTGTTTCTTTGTATATTTACAGCATCAGCCCGTATTGATGCCGCGTATAGTACAGACGACACCATCGCAGACGTGATGAGCCTCCTTCTTGACGTTCTAGGTACTGTGTGTCCAACAAACAGCCCCCTGATCGCTTTTACTGTCGACGAAGCCTTCTTGCATACCATTTCTATATGCCTGCCAAACTTTAGATTCTTATCTAGCACAACCCCCAGATATTTTGTGCTAGTAAAATACGAGATACATACGTACGTACAGACGTCACGCCGAAACCAGTCAAAATGGATTCAGAGATGGTCAAAAAGGATATTTCCGTTGAAATCTGAAAACCGAAATTTTTCGCGATCACAATACTTCCTTTACTTCGTACAAAGAAATAAAAACTATTTAACCCACTGGGTTGGTCTAGTGGTAAATTTTTCGTAAATCATGTGATTTCAAAGTCGAGAATTTTCAGGTTCAAATCCTAATAATAGTAATTATTTGTATTCGGATTTGAATCGTGAATATCGGTGTTCTTTGGAGATGAGGTTTCAATTAACCATACATCTCAAGAATGGTCGGTTTATGTTTATTCAAGACTACAAATTTACCGATATAATTACATTACACAGATAAGTCGTTAATGAAATGATTTTAATTGTTAATGGGACTATAAATAAAAAGTTTTATAAAAATATTTTTAATTTTCTTTTCTTAAAAAAAATTAATAAATAAATAACTAAAACAAACAAAAGAAAATAATTCGTATTAAAGAGTAAAAAATAATTTCGTTTTCAAGATTACATTTAAAAACATTTTCCGTGTAATTTCTATGCTTAACCTCCTTATCTTTCTTAGCTTCATTCTTTTATTATATGCTGATGCGTTTCGAAACCACTTATCGTCAAAACTTATTATACTAATGCTTTATATTTCTGTTAGTCCTTATATAGAGTTTAGTCAACGCCTCTCCCTATATCGATGTCAAACCTTATGTAGCTTTATTTTTGCTTATTTGTTATTACGGGTTATGCGTACTTATATTTTCATTTTATTTATCTCTTTCCTGTTTTCAATAAATCAGGTTCTTGAAAAGGACATCCACTTGATTTGTTCATTTATGATTGTTTTATTATTACTTTTTAATTTAAAGATTTGTAAATGCTCTCTCTTCTTCTTTTGACATGAACAGAGAATGATGAACATGAGAGCGCACGTATCCTATGATTTTTTTTAATATTTCGTAAATAAAAAAATGGTAATATGACCCTGAACGTCCTCATTCTTAATCTTTTTCAAATTGAAGTATGTTGAAAAATATGTTACATATATTTAATAAAAATAGAAGTTTCAAAAGTCGGAAGAATTAAATTACCTCATTATTCTTCCTCAGAATCTGTAATGACAGTAGCGTTGTTATCAGCTGTTTTTAGCAAATTTATGAACTCCCGTGTCCGGATGTAAGAAATTATATTTGTGGTTCATCGCTAAATGTTGCAAACAATTATATGTCTTCCAATTATTGTACCGGGAAGAATATACTTTCGTATGATAGCCAATAAGGTGGTGTTGTGATAGCTGATGTAGGTAACTCTACAAGGCATTATATTGTTACAATTGATTTGGGGAAAAATATCTGAAACAGTAATTTGGATTTACAAGGTGTACAAAAAAAATATCGGTTATACTGGACTTCCACTGAAATCCAATTGTTTGCGTATATAAAAAATAAAATCATCTATACGTATAACTTATTGTATATAATTTTTAATTTTAACGTTAATCAGACGAGTTTAGCGAGCGAAGCGAACATATATTATGTTTGATTAGATTATGTTGATTCCGTGTAATGACGTATTACGCACTGTATCAATATAACCTTACCAAACATAACCTACGCTTGCTAACTTCGTCTAATTAACGTTAAACATATATATATGTTTTATATATATAAATTTTACCTATTTAGGTGGCCAGTAGACAGCTTCATTGTATTCTGACTATATGATGGAATTGCCCAACTACGCTACTGCCATTACAAATTTTGAGGAAGAATATTGAGGTAATTTCACTCTTCCGACTTTTGAAACTTATATTTTTATTAATTATATAACATATTTTTCAAAATACTTCAATTTCAAAAAAAAAAAGGTTGAGGAATATCAGGGTCATAGTTACCAAAACATTTTTTTTTTTAAGTAATATTGAAAAAAAATATTTTTTATTCTTTAGTACGAATTTATTTCATTTTTATTATTATTATTTTTTTTTTTTTTTTGAAGAAAAGCATGTTTAGAATTTTTTTTATTCTCTGCTTTTTATAGTCATAATTTTATGAAACTATCCAAGCGAGCTTCGCGGACTTGAGGTGTGTCTCTGCCGCACGATATTGCGATTCGCTCTGTCGTTCAAGTGCCAATTGACCTTCACGCAGTTCTGGTGTTTCGTTAGCTCTTACTTGCGTTTTGTATTGGTTATCCAATCTTGCCCGTTTGGCTTCTTTATCTTCATTTACATTCTTCTCTTGGTACTTTTGACGTCCTTTCTCTAACCGGCTCTTTCGCTGAGTCGCTGCCTCTTTCTTCATCGTTGTAGAATTTTGTTTGTTTCGTTTTCATACATGTTTGCCGAGATTCGGTATCTTTCGATAATTCTTATAAAATAATTTCTTAAGAATTATATTATTCCCTTTTTTATTTCCTTCTCTGAACTGAGTTGTTTGAAATCATATTTGAATAAATTAGATTCTCTTAAGTAATAAAATCTCTTCGTAAAGTGTTAATTTTACAACTTTTTTTTAAAAATTGTATTAGTATTTAAACTGACAACCAAGTTTGTACTTTTAGTTGTTTTAACTTTTTTAAAAAACAAAAAAAAATATTTTTATGCAGTTTCATTTTATATTATAACCAGAAGAATTAGTTTCTATTATTATAAATGACACCAGTTATTTATAACTAAATAAAATGATTAGCGTAGATAAATTTAAGACGGTAAATTTACACAAGTTATAATAAAATCCGCTTCAACAGCCATCTGATCTACTCATACTGAATCGACAGTCAAAATTTATCGGATCGATAGCTACAGCCTATCGATTTAGCTCCTTTCCTCAAGATCTTCCCTTTGTATTTATCTGAGATATTTATTGTTTGGATGCAAATGAATGTGTGCAGAACTCCGTGATGGTGTTGCGGTATGGAAGGGGTAGACATTAACCTCGTTCCCGAAAGCAGACCAGATCAGAGAGAGATAGAGTATGTTTTTATTAGAAGCTTATTAAATTTGTGAATCTTTTCTTGATTTTTTTGAGTAAATTGAATTGTAGGACAAAATTATCGTTGTAACGATCAACACTTTGTTTTGTTGGTATGAGAACAGAATTTTTGGTATTTAAAGGCTCAATCGATTAATGATCTGTGTGTATCTAATTGAAGTTAGATATAGGAAGTTTTCGTGTGAAACCTTCGATGTTAGAGGAAGGCGCAGGAATCTCGCTTCCGCGAATCGGTTAATTTGATAGTTGAGGATTGAGCATTATGGTAGGTGGTCGTAGTTGGAACAGGCCATAGGTTTACTTGGCAGTTCTCCCGCCACCACCCCGTTCGGTCGTCTTAAAGCATAAGACCGAATGTCTGTGCCACAAACGGCAACTGACCCTCGAACAGTTTTCTTTCTTTTTCCTGTTTAGCCTCCGGTAACTACCGTTTAGATAATACTTCAGAGGATGAATGAGGATGATATGTATGAGTGTGAATGAAGTGTAGTCTTGTACGTTCTCAGTTCGACCATATCTGAGAAGTGTGGTTAATTGAAACCCAACCACCAAAGAACACCGGTATCCACGATCTAGTATTCAAATCCGTGTAAAAATAGCTGGCTTTACTAGGACTTGAACGCTGGAACTCTCGACTTCCAAATCAGCTGATTTGGGAAGACGCGTTCACCACTAGACCAACCCGGTGGGTTAGCCTCGAACAGTTTAGCGACCAGTATCCTAACATAACTCCTAGAGCTTACCTAACAGCGTGAGCGGAGTAAGCGTGGTTCCATACATCATCGGCTTACGTGTCCCAACTGTTCACTTGTCATATATTTGCTAAAATGGGTAGGCGCACCCCGTCAACTATTAAAAATATATTTGATATCTATAATAAAATTTATTTCGTCTAGGCAGCAATTGGCTACCACGCCTAGGTCGCTGAATATCAGAAAGTACCTGCCTACCATTTTATAGCGCTTGGAGCCATAATAATTGGCTGATGGTCAGCTACACTCAGGGTTAGCTTCCCACGGGAATGCGGTAATAGTCTTTCCCTTAAGCAAACTACGGATGCCGGTGAACAAAGCAACCGCATCTAGGAACTCCCACACGGTCCGACAATGTGGCTCTCGCCACATTGAAAATTGGAAGAGGCCAAACGAAGGCCTCTTCAATCAAAGAAGAATATCTTTATACGAAGGATAGTAAATCCTCAAGACGGGTGATTCCCTACCGGGGTCAGCGGATGTTCTTGCATTATATGTAGACAAATTCATATATATATATATATATATATATAAAATTGACAATGAAATTAATAACGGAATATTGTATTGTCCTCAAAAATATGTCGTTGTGTAAAATTTCCCCATTATACAACGTTCGGAACTGAGTTTAATTAAAATTCCAGCTTTTGAGGAGGACACGGTTGAACCAATGTAAATTAAAGAAAAGTACTTAAAAAGGAAGAGAATTTATAGTTGACCGACATAAATTTTTATAAAATAAATAAACCATAAAAAAATTCAGGTAACTCAAAAGAGAATGGGAGGGACGAATTTGACACCACCAGAAATAGTTTACAAGACGAAACCGAAGCGAAAATTACGAAATCCAAAAGAACTGACCTTCTCAGATGGAAACAGATATGGTGTAAAGAACCAGTCTAAGTGGAAAAAAACAAACACCGATGATAATATATATTATTTTCTGTAAACTATTCTCCAGTTGTCTGACCTGAAACTCCAGTTTACGAGGGTGTCTAATATAAACAGGACTCGCGTCTTGTTCAAGGTACGAAAGTGAATGGGCTGGCGCAGAAAGATAATGTCGACTGAGGTGTGGGGAAAGGATGGGCTCTCTAGCTACATCAGCATTCGCCTCAGTAGCGTCATATCAGAATAAGAGGTCCAATCGTCGATTGCGTAACTATTATCGTGAAGTTTCTCACAAATGATGACATCAAGTACTCCAAGGTTTTAACCAGGCTGGCTGTACAGTTGGGGTATAACAGTGATACCTATTGATGTCTACAATTGAATCAACAAATTTAAAGATCGTGAAGCTGTAGAATATGAAGCACAATATTTTTTTAAGGATCAGTGTGACAGATTCAACGTTCGATCATCCCGTGATCTAACTGAAGATGATCGGGACCTACGGTAAATAAAATCGCTTCAGAAGTAGGTGTTAGTCATGGAGGTGATCGATCTACAATCAGAAAGGACTGCGAGTTCCGCAAAGTCTGTGCAAGGTGGGTTCCGAGGAGCCTTTTTTCCCGAAATCAGAAACAAGTCCGAAAGGAAATTTTCCAAAGACTTATAAATCGATTTCGACGAGAGATAAATAATTGTTTATATCGAATAGTCACATGTAATGAGTCACAGGTTTATCACTAGACTGCCGAGTGGTAATCAGCGAGTTTGGATTAGTACAGGAATACCCTTGCGGATGAAGGCGTAAAAGTTAGAAAAATCAGTTGAAAAAAAACCTCGTAACCGTCTTATGGTAATAGAAAGCCGTATTTTTCATCGATTTCTCCACGAACATCGCACTGTAAATCCTGCGTACTGTTGCCAGTTTTTGAATAAAGTGAAAGTCCACTGCAGGAACAAAAGGCACCGACAGGCGATAAACGATATAATCTCCCTTCACAACAACGCAAAACTTCATGCAGTGCCGTTAACACTCGAAATAAATCGGATGAAATCTACTAGTAAAACTTAAAATATCCGTCGTACAGTAGAAATTTATTCCCCTGCGATTTTTTTGCTTGGGCGATTGAAGGAGGCAGTGGGAGGACATCGATTCCAAAGTGGAAATCAAATAGAGGAGTTCGTGCGCAATTAGTTCGTGACACGTTCTCATACTTTTAATTAAATAAGGACTCATAGCTTACCAAAAATTAGAAAACATGTATACCACTTTAGGGATACTGTGTACAAAAATATGTTTAATATTTTTATTCCCTACTATTAAATGGTAAGA
Source organism: Lycorma delicatula (assembly GCF_047948215.1). Lineage (NCBI taxonomy): Eukaryota > Metazoa > Arthropoda > Insecta > Hemiptera > Fulgoridae > Lycorma > Lycorma delicatula. The sequence continues at coordinate 52,566,704 of NC_134466.1, forward strand.
ATAAAAGTCTGGTTTATATTTGGTTGATCTAGTTTATAACTTACTTAAAAAAATACTACATTATTTATCAAAATTCCAAAAGATTTATTAAAAAAAAAATGACAACACAGTTGTACGACTTTCCTGGAACGCGGCTTTAGCCGCGTTCCAGGAAAGTGGAAAGTGGGTTTTTATGATGCACGACTTAATTAATATTTTTTTCGTTTATTTAAGTCAATGATTCTAACTAAAGCGCGCGCGCGCACCCGTATTTAATTCACGCGGTATGGCGGTACCAGTTGTGTTTTTTTTTTAACTGAACTAATGTAATTTTACAACTTACATAGAACAAAATTCGCTTGTACGGTCGGTGCTACAGATGATCTTGAATTTATGCTTTCTTTTTCCTGTTTAGTTTCCGGGAATCACCGTCAGGTATTATTTCAGAGGATGAATGAGGGTAATATGTATGATTGTAAGTGAAGTGTAATTTTGTAAAGTCTCAATTCGACTATTCCTGAGATATGTGGTTAATTGAAACCCAACCACCAATGAACACCGGTATCCAAGATCTAGTATTCACATCCATATAATAGTAACTGCCTTTACTAAGATTTGAACGTTGGAACTCACGACTTCCAAATCAGCTGATTTGCGAAGACGCGTTCACCACTAGACTAACACGGTGGGTTCTAGAATTTATGCTTACTTGCCTGTTTTTATACTACAGAAGTAATATTAATTATCTTCTTCAGCGTTAAAACGTTTACCACGTAAAACCTTCCCTTACAGAAACCAGATTATTCTTAACGTAACTTTTGATTACAGATCATTAAATAAATCTTTTGTCCCATATTAAGGACACAAATTCCTTAATAATTTTAAAATCTGATCGTGATTCTTTACTTTTGAAAAAACAAAATATCAAACCGTTTTTCCAATTCTGCTGTACTTCTCTTTATTTGGAACTCACCTCTAACAGATCCAATACTCTTAATTTCATTTATAGTGGTTTTTTTTGTCTTCAGTCATTTGACTGATTTGATGCAGCTCTCCACGATTCCTATCTAGTGCTGGTCGTTTTATTTCAGTATACCCCCTACATGCTACATCCCTAACAATTTGTTTTTCATATTCCAAACGTTGCCTGCCTGCACATTTTTTTCCTTCCAGTACTTCCAGTCCTTCCAGGTACAGACTACCTGTCCTTCCAGTATTAAATCGACTATTCAAGGATGCCTTAAAATGTGGCCTATAAGTCTGTCTGTTCTTTTAACCATATTTTTCCAAATTCTTCTTTCTCCATCGATTTGCCGCAACACCTCTTCATTTGTCACTTTATCCACCCATCTGATTTTTAACATTCTCCTATAGCACCGCATTTCAAAAGCTTCTAATCTTTTCTTCTCAGGTACTCCGATCATCCAAGTTTCACTTCAATATAAAGCGACGCTCCAAACATTACTTTCAAAAATCTTTTCTTGACGTTTAAATTTAATTTTTGATATAAAAAATTATATTTCTAATTGAAGGCTCGTTTCGCCTGTTCTATTCGGCATTTTATATCACTCCTGCTTCGTCCATCTTGAGTAATTCTACTTCCCAAATAACAAAATCCTTCTGCCTTCATAATCTTTTCTCTTCCTATTTTTACATTCAGTGGTCCATCTTCGTTATTTCTACTACATTTCATTACTTTCGTTTTGTTCTTGTTTATTTTTATGCGGTAGTTCTTACGTAAGACTTCATCCATGCCGTTCATCGTTCCTTCTAAATCTTTTTTACTCTCAGCTAGAATTACTATATCATCAGCAAATGTAGCATCTTTATCTTTTCATCTTGTACTGTTACTCCGGATCTAAATTGTTCTTTTACATCATTAACTGCTAGTTATAAGTAAAAATTAAAAAGTAACGGAGATAGGGAACATCCACGTCGCACTCTCTTTTTTATTACGGCTTCTTTTTTATGCTCTTCAATTATTACTGTTGCTGTTTGGTTCCTGTACATGTTAGCAATTGAATGACCCTGTATATAAATATTATAAAATAAAAAAAAATCTTTTGCGATATTGTATAAATAAAAAAAGGTAAAAAAAAAAACAAGAAAACACTCAGGGTCTGAAACCTCTCGATTATAATATAGGATATATATATAAAACAATACATAAATATTAATTACCAATTAACATATTATGATAGTATGATTTAATATCAATCTAACTAATTATATTGTTTTATTGACAGAATATATAAATTTATAAATTATATAATTAGTACTTTATAACAAATTAATATAATTATTTGTCTTTTTTATTTATCAACTAAAAACAAAAAAAAACCACAGCAAAAACAGAACTAGATTCCAATTAATAGACAGCATCTGGAAAACAACCTATTAAAATCTAATTTAATTTATATATTTACCGTGTTATAACAGATTACATGCAGTGAATTCAAAATTTAAATGATTTCGAACTGTTTCTATTTTCTTCTAATATTTTGTAGAAAATAAGAGGCTAAGATAAAATATTACAATGGGTTAAAATTTGGATATCAGTTGTTTTTATTGACATTTTATTTATCTTCTTTTGATTCCAAAAAAATGATAAATTCAGGGATCTATCTACAAATATGAATATTTGTGTGTATGTGTGTGTGTTTTAGTGATTATTTTGATTAATATCTGTAATGTAAGGTGAGGGATTTAAAACCGAAGCCAGTGGCGGCTCGAAGCTCATAGTATTGAATATAAATATGACCGCGTTGTGAATCGGCAAGGGACGTAACTCGCAGAATCATGACGAAATTACTAACATATAAACGCAACATCTGTTAATTCTTCACTTACAACTAACTGAGCAGAATGTACTTCTTTCAAGATTTGTATAAATATCTATTTAGTTAGTGGGGGTGCTGTTCTAGAAAAGTTTTTTCTGGGCCTTTTCAAGGCCGTAGTTAAAGTTTTCTGTAGAATAAAAAACTGAAAAAAATGAATCAAATAAAATAGCTGGAAGCAGAATAGTAATCTAATTCTACACTATCACATTCCAGAATATGGTAAACGTAATACCGTTTTTAAGCACAATGTGCTTAAAAACCGTATTCGGTTTAACCGAATAAATAATAGAATGTCAATATAGATAATATTTATTACTATTAATAGATAATAACTTATTAAAATAACCGCTTAGAAACACTACAGTCCAATTGTGTTTAATGTAAAAATTTGTACGTACACAGAAATAATTACATAATTAGTTTTTATTAATCGCCTTCTCTTTCGCCCTTCCAGCGTGTTTTCGGACAGATTTAGCAAAAAGAGCCCTTGCTTTCCGCCATCTACTGATCACAACTAAACCGCTTTCGTATTCCTTCCATTGACTAAACTAGAAAAGGGAACGAACGAGGAACGTTCCGTACACACGCGGAATAAAAAAAAACTACCTTCCAGCAGCTCGCCAGGGTCAGCACTGCGAGAGCGACAGTGCTCTCTCTCCCCCTTGCAGCTACGCGCCGGGAGCCACGCTTTCTATGTGCGCAGCGCACAACATCCAAACACCACGCCTCTCGAACTGTGAAGCGCACAGTTCCATACAAACCGTTTTTTTTCATAAACTGGGGAATGGCTACTGGCATTAAGCTTAAGGATTATATATTCTACAAATATAAAGAAAGAATTAAAGGAAAAAAGCTCATTATATTAAATTTTATCGATAATATCAAGTGGAAATAGGAGATGCTGCAGTTCCACAGTGCCTATACGCGAGCCGCCACTGACCGAACCGATACAAATTAAAACAGATGCATTTTATGAATGAAATTAACTTAAATTAAATTCTGTATTTACGCTAGCAAAAGTTTACATATTTATCATATTTCTTTAACAAAGATGTTCGTAGTTAAAGCCCGTCGCAGATATGCACCTTTGTGTTCGAGTAAACTTATCAAGAGTAACCTGACGCTAAACGTTTTTGTAAATGCCGTTATTTTCTTATCGAGTTGAATGTTCGCTTTCATTTCATCGATTCTATCCTTAAACTCTATTCTTTAAACAGCCCAGAGGAAAAGATGGCAACTAGAAAAATGCGAAAGCCACATTCCCTAAGCTGATAGTTTGTTCTTCTGTAAAAACATACCGCATTAACACCTCCTAGTAAATAGTTCAATGTGTGACACGTTACTCTGTATTATTTTAAGAACCGGATTCTTTTCACGATCTGTTAAATAAACGTATAATTATTCGAAATATTTTACGGTACACTTCTGCATTACAGTCGGCGTATATAGCGATTTTCTTAAGATGGACTCTTTAATATCCGGTATGGATTTTCAATAATCCGAAATGTGCTGTGCGAATTAACGCAACCAGAAAAATGAAACCGTCTGATTCATCATCGGGTCTGTTTGTACACCAAAAATGATACTGAGAAACTAGTTGTAATAATTAAATTGTTTCTGTCTTTCTGTAATATAAAGTTAAGTCATGAAGAATCTTATGACATTTTGGTGTATTTTATACCGTTTTTTGTGATAACCGAGGTAAAGATTTTTTCGGGCCGGCAGAAATTCTTTTTCTTTTTGTGTGCAGGACCGGCATCGATAAATTGTATCAGGAAATACTACCTCATCACCATACAGTCTTTACTCGGCTCTATTGTTTGGTCCATTTAATGAGGCGGTCGCGGTAAAAAGGTTAATGGCGATAACTATCTCAAAGAAAATGTGCAAAATTGGTTCCGACAAAACAAAAAACTTTTTGCATAATAGTTAAATAAGTCGATTGAGAGATGAGACAAATGTATTAATGTTGTTGCTGGAGATTATGATGAAAAGTCAAAAAAATATCACAAAATTAAATAAACTGTTTTATCTCAGAGCAATTTGTGTCTTTAATAAATGAACGATTCTAGTTTATATTTTACCAAAAATTTACATTTTTATTAACTTCTATTTTTAGACAAAACAAGATATCCTTGAATATTAATCGTTTACATTTTTTTATTTCTGGTTTTTGCAAGTAAGATTTCTTATTTCATGAAGTGTTCAAGTTTTTGTGTTAAAGGGAATCAAAAACCGAATATTATCTTATCCTTCTAACATATTTATGCTAATAATAATGAATTGATTTTTTTCTAATACATAACATATTTTTTAACCTGAATATTTTTATTTTATTCTAATTTATTATTATTTTTAAACTTCATTAATGAGAAAATAAAACATGAAATAAAAATCGAAATCGAAAATGTAGTAAAAAATTTACTTCCCCATCGAGTAGAGCTAGAATATTAAAGGGGAAAGTAGGATGATCATCTCAAAAATTGGGCTTCGGAATTTTTTCAAATCTTTACGTATGTATGTACATGTGTCGTAGTGCTTTTGGCCTTGTATCCGAACCGAATTTCTTCAAATTTTGTTCAAATATTTCTTTATATGGGGTAATTGATCGTATTAATCATTTTCAAAATTCTTTATGGAGGTCGGAGGATACGCGAAAAAATCAATTTCGATTTTCTTCAAAGGGGTCTTAAAAAATACATTTTTAAACTAAATGTTTACTTACAATTCATATACAGAGTGTCCCATATAAAACGCAACCCAACCTTATATTGGTAGGTATTGAAATAATAAAAAGGCAGATGTAAATGTAAATGTAATTTTTATTATTACCATCCAATACCTTACATTTAGAGTAAATGTTGGAAGTGGCCGCCATCTTCTTGAATACAAGCTTCAATTCTTTTTACAGCGTTTCTTGCAACTTTTTTCAAAGTTTGTGGCTGGATATTTAATACAGCTTGTTCAATATTGACTTTCAATCGTTCAAGTGTTTGTCGTTTGTTGCTGTAGGCTTTTTCTTTGAGGTAACCCCGTAGAAAAAAATCCGCCCCAGTCAAATCTGGAGATCTTGGTGGCTACAAGCCTCGACCGATAACACGATTAACAAAACATACGAAATGAGAAGTTGAACTTGCGTAGTGCTATGTCGCACCGTCATGTTGTAGCCAGCAGCGTTTGTCTTCCTCTTCCAAGAGTGTGATGAACTGAAATAAAATATCCTGATATCGTTCTGCATTAATGGTGTACTCGAAAAAATAGGACCGATTATTTTCTTCCGCGATATAGCGCACCACACGCCCGACTTCTGCGGGTGTAATTGTTTTTCTTAGTAAACGTGGGGATTTTCAGCGCTCCAAATTCTACTGTTTTGGCTGTTTACGTAGCCATCCAAATAAAACCGTGCTTCATCTGTGAAAAATAACGAATCCATAACAGAACATCCATAACATTAATTCCCTCGCGCAGAAATCGACGGAACCGTTGACAATATTGTAGCCGTTTTTCTTTGTCGGGCTCAAAAAGTCGATGCACCGTTTGAATGCGATAAGGTCGTAATTGTAATAGTTTGGTCGCCCGATGAACAGTCGATTTAGACAAATTAATTTCAGCAGACAAACGTCTGATCGGTTTATTTGGCGAGGCGAGTAATCGGTCTTTGATTTCAGTGACTGTATCTGTATTCAACACCGACGCAGATCTTTTGTGTTCCTTGTTATTAACAGAACCGGTCTCTCTAAATTTTACTACTGACCTTAATACTGATGTTTTGTTAGGAGCTGGTTTATCCGGGTACTTAACGCGAAACAAATCTTGCACTGCAACTACTGATTTCGTACTGAACTACGACTGAACAATGAAAACACGTTCATCTAGCGAAAACACCATGTTGTCTCTAGCAATACACTGAACGTTATGATTGCATTGTTGTTACTATCGGTGGTGTTCTACTGCGTCGCCGCGTTGTTCAGATGTTGGACGAGTCCATTTCAGTAACGAGTAGGGGAGTAAGCTTGACTTTTGAAATTTCATGGATGAGTGATTGATTGGTTGCGTTTTATATGGGACACTCTGTATAAATAGTCCAAAAAAAATGTCAAAAATCAAACCCCTACCTCTTAAAATTGAAAAATAGTTTTTAATTTCTTTTGTTCAATCTACTTTCGGCCTAAATATTTTTTTGAAAGTTTGTACTTCGTATATAGAGTTATCATAAAAGTCTATATATTTTTTTATTTTTAATTATAAACCTCTGAAGCTAAAATGTAAATAATAATTTTTTAACAGTTTTTTTTTTATATAGCTTTTATTGAAAGGGAGTGAAAAATTGTTTTTTAATTTTAATTTTTATTATTAAAACTATTTTTTTTGTACTTTTCTTCGTTATTTAAAGGATGTTTAATATTAAAATAGCTTTAGCCCTTATCTATAATCCAAATCCAAAATAAAATCCAATTTTTTCTTTTTTTTTGTCTTCAGTCATTTGACTGGTTTGTTTGATGCAGCTCTTCTAGATTCCCTATCTAATGCTAGTCGTTTCATTACAGTAAACCCTCTATATCCTACATCCCTAACAATTTGTTTTACACTTTTTTCATTACTTTGATAAAATTACTACTTAATTGTTCAACTTTTTTAACAAATTTTCTCTTTTAATTTTTTTTCTTTTTTTTAGGAATCGTTTCTTTAAAAATAAACTTTTCCTACCCTTTGTAGCGCTAGTGGTAGCATCTCGGCCTTTTCATACGGAGGTCCGTAGTTCGAATCCCTGTCAGGTTTGGCATTTTCACACACGCCAAAGTAATTTTCCCCTACAGTAAGGAAACCTTAAATTCAAAACTTTTTTATATGAAATTTGGAATTTTGATGGTTAAATCTTATTTTTGTAATCATTATAATCAATAAAAAAAAGCTTCGTTGATACAGGGTCCCCCATCCCCAACATTTTTAAAAATTCGGAAATTTTTTTTTTTAAACGTTTATTATGAAATTAAAACTGCAGGTTTTGGAATAAAAATACTATCAAAGGTATTGTATGACTCGACCGGTGTATCCGGTTAAGGTCATACAATATTTTGCCAGGTTTAAAAATTTCATTCACAGGGTTTGTCTAGTGGTAAACGCGTCTTCGCAAATCAGCTGATTTCAAAGTCGAGAGTTTTGAGGTTCAAATCTTAGTTAAGACAGTTACTTTTTAAACTGATTTGAATACTAGATCGTGGATACCGGTGTTCTTTGGTGGTTGGGTTTCAATTAACGACACATCTCAGAAATGGTCGACCTGAGATTGTATAAGACTATACTTCATTTACACTCATACATATCATCCTCAATCATCCTTTGAAGTAATACCTTGTGTGGTTCCGAAGGCTAAACAGAAAAAGTAAGAAAGCTTTAAAAATTTAAGGCTGAAATTAAATTAAAAAATATAAACCTTAGATTTTTTTTTAAATTTAAAACAATTTTTAATTATTATTTTTTACCACAAGTAGTTAATTTAACAACAAGAATAAATGAATTTACAAATGAATAAGTCAACTAATAAAGCAACCTCACCAAAAAAAAAAAATGTTATAAAAAAGAAACAGTTAAAAATTAAAGGTTAAAATGTTGAATGTACAATTTAAATCGTTATGTGATAGCTATCTTTACATAAAAAAATATCATCAAAATTTGCTGATTTGTACAGTAAACAAACTGATGAAATTGGCTCCGTTCCAAAAAAATTATATAAATGAATTATATCACCAATTTCTTACTCTAAAACCGCGAAAGCTATAATTATAAAAATCAAACCAATAAATATAAATAAATTTATTTAAATACCTTCTGTTTATGAGGCATAATAAAGGTACAATGTTATTTATACTGAACACGTTTAACAACAGTATAGAACAAACATTGTCTCAGGAAACCGTTGAGTAAACCAAAATAACACTATGATTATTTAACTTAAATTTAGCGCAATCCATCCGAGAAAAAACACTTCTCTTTACTTTTAACATAAAAATTAATTAAAAATAACTTATTATACAGTAATTATAAAACTGTGATATAATTATAATTATATTATAATTTCATCAAGCAAAAAAGAAAAAAATATTTGTTACCTATTTTTTTCAATATTTCAATATTGTTATTACTGTTATGGTATAAGAAAGACGATATGGTCAAGTATATTAACGATTTTAAGTCAAAATTACAGACCGAAAACGACATGAATACAACACGGACACAAGAACGCAGAATTACAAACGAAATACGACACGACAACGGAGGAAGAAGCGGTAATAGCGAGAAAGAAATCGAAGACGGAAATGATACAACAATTAAAGATAGTCAATGCACCTCCTCCATGGAGATTTATATACAGAAAAATAATAGCATATATAATGACGGACAGAGAGAGAACGCAGCACAAGAACTACATCACCACAGACAAAAAGGGAACTAAGCGCAAGAGAAAAAAATCTGACGTGGACACCACCTGACTTCCTTGTGCGGCTATTAAATTACATATACACATTTTTTTTTAAATGAAAAGTACATAAAATTTTATTTCATTAATAACTTCTGATACTTTTTCAAATATTTTTTTTTTTTTTATTGTTATTATTGACTTATTATTTATTGTAAAACTTTTTACAATCAGAGGTTAATAATTATTAATAAATCAATATATTTAAAATAAATAAAAAAGTCTGATTCGAACCGATGTACCTTGAAAGATCCAAGTATTTCATTAATTAAAATTTTATTTGGCTATAACTCTGGAACCAATGAAAATATCTACCACTTATGATATATCGTTGAAAGGCTGTCAATGAGGGCATATTTCAGCAGTTAAGAAAAAGTCCAAAAACCATTTTTTTTTTTAATTTTGGACTTTTCGGACATTTTTGATTCAGTCGATTGGAATCAAAAGGAAAGGTGCACAACTAGATGTTACAACAGTCCTAAATCCAAAATTTCAGCAACCTACCTTTTTTAGTTATGTGAGATACATATGTAAGTACAGATATCACGCTAAAACTAGTCAAAATGGATTCAGGGATGGTCACAATGGATATTTCCGTTGAAATCTGAAAACCTAAATGTTTCGCGATACAATACTTCCTTTACTTCGTACAAGTATGTAAAACGATAACAAATAAAAACTGAAACTAAACAAATAAGGAAACGAAACAAAAAATACTACAACAGAGATGACATAGAAACAGACGGACATATAGGATTTAATGACAGAAGAGCTGATGACCGAAGATATTTGATGACCTGGAATTTCAAAGGATGATGGAGGAGAAGGAAAGGGAACTGTCACAGATGATAGAATGGGCGGGATATACCTTTATCATCCAGCACAACAACCAAAAAAGAAAACTGGAGAACATCCAGTAAAAGAAACTATAAAACAGAGCACCGTTTGCTACCTTTTACCTCGGAGACCACACAAACGTCATCTACTTCAAAAAAAGACGAAGAAATAGTACCCGAACAAGAAAACGTATTGGCAGATATGTCCAGCTCAACGGTGCAGGACTTACAGAAATGTATGTACAAAAAACTTATAATACAAAAATAATAATTACAGAAAATTAAAAAAATAATAATAAAACAAAAAATTTATAATATTAGTTCATATATTCTATACTGCATCCGTAACGATGCGAGGAGCTTCCATCAATATAGAACTCCCATTAGTTTCGGACTGGACCACTCAGACCTATGCCTCCAGTGTGATGAAGAGGAGACTCCTCTCCACGTATTTTATGAGTGTAAAAGAATTGATGTGAAACGCACGGTAATGCTGCATACACTTAACCGAGCAGATATGTTCAGACCTGAGGAGACACTAGAAGTAATAATTAAGGGAGAGAAGGCATGGAAGGCTGTCGAGGATTATGTTAAAATCAGCACGATGGTGAAGCTTCGCGAGTACGAGGAGTTTCGCAGGGAGAGGAAACGTAAGGGGCACCAGGTTGAACAGATCTGCGGTTAAGTCCCACGGGGGTCCCTGCGAGCCCCGTCGTGATCGCCTTGGCACGGTGAGAAATTATATTTGGCACGGTAATTGAAGAAAATTATATTTTTTAAAAAAAGAAGCGTCTAAAGACAGAGAGGCGCCCTTATGCCTAGGTTGTCTTGGTTCGCTCGCATGCAAGTGTGAGGGGGGGACATTAACCGTCAAATAGTTTAAAATGATAGACTTGAAAATACTTTATGGCATAACCAGAAATTTTTTTTTTTCCAAAAATGAATTGCACAACTTGACCGGCATAGCCGAGAAAGCAATTCATTTCGGAACTTTTTTTAATTGAAAGGGATGTATACTAAATACTTAAGTATTAAAATCTAAGCCTTAAAATCGCCTGCGACAGCTATACCACACGGAAAAAACCTCTAAAACTTGGCATTCGGCCAGTTTACATTAATAAAAGGTGAGCATCACGAACAATGAGAAAGCTAACCATATTTTTTAAATGGGATCCTGCACATCTTGTTAATCCTTTAACAGGAGCAGAATGCAGTCCTACAATTTTATGCCATGAATAATCTTTTTATATAACCATTCAAAGCATTAAAATTATCCTGTAGCAAAGAGCAAAAGTTGTGTATTGCAATTAATAATGGAGAGGGCCGTTCATTGCACCCTCTTGGCATCTTAACGTTCTGTAGTTCGATTCACAGTATAACATTGGTCAAAATTATTGGTTTCCCAGTTGATCAATTTGTCTAATTGGTAACATGTAATCTCGTTTTTTACTTCCTTGTACGAAGTAAAGGAAGGTTTTTGACTATCCCTGAATCATTTTGACAAGTTTCGACGTGTCGTCTGTACGTATGTATCTCGCATAACTCAAAAACGATTAGCCGTAGGATGTTGAAATTTTGGATTTAGAACCGTTGAAACATCCAGTTATGCATTTCCCCTTTTGATTACAATCGACTGAACCAAAGGTGTCCAAAAAAACCCAAAATCCATTTGGATTTTGGACTTTTTCCTAACTGCAATAATTGACATCTTTAAAACGGTATATAATAAGTGGTACTTATTTTCATTGGTTCCAGAGTTATAACCAAATAAAATTTAAATTAATCAACTATTTGGATCTTACAAGCGAAAGACACATCGGTTCAAATTCAACTTCATCTCCTTTTTTTAATTTAAATATATTGATTTATTAATAACTATTAATCTCTGATTGTAAAAAAATTACTTTACAATAAATAATATTCAATAATAACAATAAAAAAAATATATGAAAGAAAAAGTGGTAGCGTCTCAGCCTTTCACCCGGAGGTTCTGGGTTCGAATCTCGATCAGGCATGGAATTTTTTCATACGCTACATTTCCATATCTCACGCACAGGCTTCACGCTTATTGTGGCTTCACGCTTTATAAAAAAACAAAAAAAAAAAATCAGAAGTTATTAGTGAAATAAAATTTGAAGTACTTTTCATTTAAAAAAAAAATGTGTATATATAATTTTATAGACGTACAAGGAAGTCATGTGGTGTTCACATTAGATTTTTAAATAATTAAATAATATTCAATGATTTTTAATAATTTTTAAATATTCAAATCATTTAATTTCTCCACAGTTCAAGATTAAGATTCTATCAGAAAGAATAATTTAACTGTTTTGTCATACGAATTTTGTGTTCTGTAACGTTCCCCGATTTTTTTGGGTTCTCATTCAAAATGTAAACTTTTTTTGTTATTTTTTCATACTTCTTTAGGTCAACGATAATTTTTTTTTTAAATACAATTTATTTTTTATAAAACTCGGAAAGTATGTTAAATAAATTAATATTATGTTCCCGTTTGTATGTCTAATGAGAACTTAGGTACATGAATTTTGCGTTAACAATTCAATTTAGCAAATAGTTAAAATCTGCTTTAAATGAAGGAAATGTTTGCAATAACGTAACACGTTTAGATTGTTAATATTTCTATTACGTTTTTCTAATTTTAATCAGTCTTGTGACTATGACAAATATAGTTATGTAACTTTAGATGTAATATATATTCTATTAAATAAAATCAGTGTTGCCATACCAAGGGAATTTTTTTTTCTAATATCACTAATTTAATCATATTATACTGTATATTTATATAAATTATAATAACATTTATTTATTATTGTTCATAATTATTAGTTGATGCTCAAATAAATTGACATACTTTTCCGAAAAATGACAATGAAAAATGATCCGGTATTCGAACCCAGAATATTTCGAAAGAAAGACAGATTTGCTACCATCGCCTCGTAGGTCGTCATTGGTAATAATAATAATAATAATAATAATATTTTCATTTTTTTAGGCTTGTCATTTCCGTGTTTAACTATACATTTGGCTCCATGACGAAGGCAGTGGAACTACTTAATTCATAATTTTCCTTAAAATTTGTGTGAAATACTTGTTACCTTGAAGATGGTTATGCCAGCTATGGGAGTCATTTCTATCTTAAGTATTTCTTGCTGTAGTAATCCAAAAATAATAGCATCTGTAGTAAATAATAGTAATCTGTAGCAAAAAAAAAAAAATTATAACCACTCTGCTGATTTTCATGGTCAAGCGGTACCATCTCTATTTTTTATTTAGAACTTTCTGAGTTCGAATTCCTATCAGTCAGGTTTTGGTATTCTTTCCCAAACTATACATTTTATATATCATTTCTTATATATATATATATATATATATATATATCCCCTTCTATGAATCATGAGACCTTGCCGTTGGTGAGGGGGCTTGAGTGCTCAGGGATACAGAGTAGCTGGACCGAAGGTGCAACCATATCGGAGAGGTATCTGTTGAGAGCCAGACTAAGGAATGATTCCTGAAAGAGGGCAGCAGCTCTTTCAGTAGTTGTTAGGGGCGTGAGTCACAATGACTTAAACGGCGTATCAACATCACTCAGTCCTCTGAGTACTGCGCAGCTGAAAGCAATGGAAAACTACAGCTGCTTTTTTCCAAGAAAATGTGGCTCTCTGCATTTTCACATATCAATAATGGAGGCGCCTTCCTTGGTAAAATATTCCGGAGGTAAAATAGTCCCCCGTTCGGATCTCCGGGTGGGGACTATTAAGGAAGGGGTCACCAGAAAATTAAAAAATAACATTCTACGAGTCGGAGCGTGGAATGTTAGAAGCTTAAAAAAGGTTGGTAGGCTAGAAAATTTAAAAAGGGAAATGGATAGGGTGAATGTGGATATAGTAGGAATTAGTGAGGTTCGGTGGGAAGAGGAAGGCGACTTTTGGTCAGGTGATTTTAGAGTAATTAACTCAGCGTCAAATAATGGGCAGGCAGGAGTAGGTTTCGTGATGAACAAGAAGATAGGGAGGAGAGTGGAGTATTTCAAAACGCATAGCGATAGAATCATTGTAATAAGGATAAAATCAAAACCTAAACCGACAACGATTGTTAACGTTTATATGCCTACAAGCGCCCATGATGATGATGAGGTAGAGTGTGTATACGAAGAGATTGATGAAGCAATTAAACACGTAAAAGGAGATGAAAATTTAATAATAGTTGGAGATTGGAATGCAAGCATTGGAAAAGGCAAGGAAGGAAATATAGTGGGTGAATACGGGCTGGGCAAAAGGAATGAAAGAGGGGACCGACTTATAGAGTTTTGCACGAAGTATAATTTAGTAATTGCCAACACCCAATTTAAAAATCATAATAGAAGAATATACACTTGGAAAAAGCCAGGCGATACTGCAAGGTATCAGATAGATTATATCATGGTTAAGCAAAGATTTAGAAATCAACTCGTTGACTGCAAAACTTACCCTGGAGCAGACATTGATAGCGACCATAATTTGGTGATAATGAAATGTAGATTGGGGTTTAAAAACCTGAAGAAAAGTTGTCAGATGAATCGGTGGAATTTAGAGAAGCTTGAGGAAGAGGAGGTAAAGAAGATTTTCGAGGAGGACATCGCAAGAGGTCTGAGTAAAAAAGATAAGGTAGAAAATGTAGAAGAAGAATGGGAGAATGTTAAAAAGGAAATTCTTAAATCAGCAGAAGCAAACTTAGGCGGAATAAAGAGAACTGGTAGAAAACCTTGGGTTTCAGAAGATATATTGCAGCTGATGGATGAACGTAGAAAATATAAGAATGCTAATGATGAAGAAAGTAAAAGGAACTATCGGCAATTAAGAAATGCTATAAACAGGAAGTGCAAACTGGCGAAAGAAGAGTGGATTAAAGAAAAGTGTTCAGAAGTGGAAAGAGAAATGAACATTGGTAAAATAGACGGAGCATACAGGAAAGTTAAGGAAAATTTTGGGGTACATAAATTAAAATCTAATAATGTGTTAAACAAAGATGGTACACCTATATATAATACGAAAGGTAAAGTCGATAGATGGGTGGAATATATTGAAGAGTTATACGGAGGAAATGAATTAGAAAATGGTTTTATAGAGGAAGAAGAGGAAGTTGAGGAGGATGAAATGGGAGAAACAATACTGAGATCTGAATTTAAGAGAGCATTAAAAGATTTAAATGGCAGAAAGGCTCCTGGAATAGACGGAATATCTGTAGAATTACTGCGCAGTGCAGGGGAGGAGGCGATTGATAGATTATACAAACTGGTGTGTAATATTTATGAAAAAGGGGAATTTCCGTCAGACTTCAAAAAAAGGGTTATAGTAATGATACCAAAGAAATCAGGGGCAGATAAATGTGAAGAATACAGAACAATTAGTTTAACTAGTCATGCATCAAAAATCTTAACTAGAATTCTATACAGAAGAATTGAGAGGAGAGTAGAGGAAGTGTTAGGAGAAGACCAATTTGGTTTCAGGAAAAGTATAGGGACAAGGGAAGCAATTTTAGGCCTCAGATTAATAGTAGAAGGAAGATTAAAGAAAAACAAACCAACATACTTGGCGTTTATAGACCTAGAAAAGGCATTCGATAACGTAGACTGGAATAAAATGTTCAGCATTTTAAAAAAATTAGGGTTCAAATACAGAGATAGAAGAACAATTGCTAACATGTACAGGAACTAAACAGCAACAGTAGCAATTGAAGAACATAAGAAAGAAGCCATAATAAGAAAGGGAGTCCGACAAGGATGTTCTCTATCCCCGTTACTTTTTAATCTTTACATGGAACTAGCAGTTAATGATGTTAAAGAACAATTTAGATTCGGAGTAACAGTACAAGGTGAAAAGATAAAGATGCTACGATTTGCTGATGATATAGTAATTCTAGCCGAGAGTAAAAAGGATTTAAAAGAAACAATGAACGGCATAGATGAAGTCCTACGCAAGAACTATCGCATGAAAATAAACAAGAACAAAACAAAAGTAATGAAATGTAGTAGAAATAACAAAGATGGACCACTGAATGTGAAAATAGGAGGAGAAAAGATTATGGAGGTAGAAGAATTTTGTTATTTGGGAAGTAGAATTACTAAAGATGGACGAAGCAGGAGCGATATAAAATGCCGAATAGCACAAGCTAAACGAGCCTTCAGTAAGAAATATAAGTTGTTTACATCAAAAATTAATTTAAATGTCAGGAAAAGATTTTTGAAAGTGTATGTTTGGAGTGTCGCTTTATATGGAAGTGAAACTTGGACAATCGGAGTATCTGAGAAGAAAAGGTTAGAAGCTTTTGAAATGTGGTGCTATAGGAGAATGTTAAAAATCAGATGGGTGGATAAAGTGACAAATGAGGAGGTATTGCGGCAAATAGATGAAGAAAGAAGCATTTGGAAAATTATAGTTAAAAGAAGAGACAGACTTATAGGCCACATACTAAGGCATCCTGGAATAGTCGCTTTATGTGTTTTAATACATATAAACAAAAGTAATACATCACGTAACATTCAAAGAACTTGACAATCTCAGAAGGTGCTGCGTAATTTTCTTAAAATGAATTGAATTGTAAATTAAAAGGAAATTCTCTTCATAATACAAACAGTTGTTGGTCATAAGATTCGATCTGACATTGAATAGCGTTTTACTTCATCATCTGTAATAATAAAAAAAAAAAACCATTAACTGGTTAGTTACAGTCCATTTGTTTTTTATAGAATTTCTATAAAAGGTCTGAAAAAAACAAAAAAACAATAAAGCTGTTGCGGTATGCTGAAAACTGTTTTAAATTCAATTATTTCAGTGAATTTAAGATTAGAATATTTTTATATACTGACAAGGTACTTTTTTCTTACTGTTCTTACTGATAACAGATTTTTGAAAGAATGGTCTTTAGTAATGCCAATAAAAATATATTTAAAAAAAATAAATTTAATGTAAAATTAAGTTTAACAAAATTAAATAAATATGAGCTAGAGCAGTGCAGGTGAGGAAGCGATTGATAGATTATACAAACTGGTGTGTAATATTTATGAAAATGGGGAATTTCCATCAGACTTCAAAAAAAGTGTTATAATTATGATACCAAAGAAAGCAGGGGCAGATAAATGTGAAGAATACAGAACAATTAGTTTAACTAGTCATGCATCAAAAATCTTAACTAGAATTTTATACAGAAGAATTGAGAGGAGAGTGGAAGAAGTGTTAGGAGAAGACCAATTTGGTTTCAGGAAAAGTATAGGGACAAGGGAAGCAATTTTAGGCCTCAGATTAATAGTAGAAGGAAGATTAAAGAAAAACAAACCAACATACTTGGCGTTTATAGACCTAGAAAAGGCTTTCGATAACGTAGACTGGAATAAAATGTTCAGCATTTTAAAAAAATTAGGGTTCAAATACAGAGATAGAAGAACAATTGATAACATGTACAGGAACCAAACAGCAACAATAACAATTGAAGAACATAAGAAAGAAGCCCTAATAAGAAAGAAAGTCCGACAAGGATGTTCCCTAACTCCGTTACTTTTTAATCTTTACATGGAACTAGCAGTTAATGATGTTAAAGAACAATTTAGATTCGGAGTAACAGTACAAGGTGAAAAGATAAAGATGCTACGATTTGCTGATGATATAGTAATTCTAGCCGAGAGTAAAAAGGATTTAAAAGAAACAATGAACGGCATAGATGAAGTCCTACGCAAGAACTATCGCATGAAAATAAACAAGAACAAAACAAAAGTAATGAAATGTAGTAGAAATAACAGTCGTTTCATTTCAGTATACCCTCTACATCCTACATCCCTAACAATTTGTTTTACATATTCCAAACGTGGCCTGCCTACACAATTTTTCCCTTCTACCTGTCCTTCCAAAATTAAAGCGACTATTCCAGGATGCCTTAGTATGTGGCCTATAAGTCTGTCTCTTCTTTTAACTATAATTTTCCAAATGCTTCTTTCTTCATCTATTTGCCGCAATACCTCCTCATTTGTCACTTTATCCACCCATCTGATTTTTAACATTCTCCTATAGCACCGCATTTCAAAAGCTTCTAATCTTTTCTTCTCAGATACTCCGATTGTCCAAGTTTCACTTCCATATAAAGCGACACTCCAAACATACACTTTCAAAAATCTTTTCCTGACATTTAAATTAATTTTTGATGTAAACAACTTATATTTCTTACTGAAGGCTCGTTTAGCTTGTGCTATTCGGCATTTTATATCGCTCCTGCTTCGTCCATCTTTAGTAATTCTACTTCCCAAATAACAAAATTCTTCTACCTCCATAATCTTTTCTCCTCCTATTTTCACATTCAGTGGTCCATCTTTGTTATTTCTACTACATTTCATTACTTTTGTTTTGTTCTTGTTTATTTTCATGCGATAGTTCTTGCGTAGGACTTCATCTATGCCGTTCATTGTTTCTTTTAAATCCTTTTTACTCTCGGCTAGAATTACTATGTCATCAGCAAATCGTAGCATCTTTATCTTTTCACCTTGTACTGTTACTCCGAATCTAAATTGTTCTTTAACATCATTAACTGCTAGTTCCATGTAAAGATTAAAAAGTAACGGAGTTAGGGAACATCCTTGTCGGACTTTCTTTCTTATTAGGGCTTCTTTCTTATGTTCTTCAATTGTTATTGTTGCTGTTTGGTTCCTGTACATGTTATCAATTGTTCTTCTATCTCTGTATTTGAACCCTAATTTTTTTAAAATGCTGAACATTTTATTCCAGTCTACGTTATCGAAAGCCTTTTCTAGGTCTATAAACGCCAAGTATGTTGGTTTGTTTTTCTTTAATCTTCCTTCTACTATTAATCTGAGGCCTAAAATTGCTTCCCTTGTCCCTATACTTTTCCTGAAACCAAATTGGTCTTCTCCTAACACTTCTTCCACTCTCCTCTCAATTCTTCTGTATAAAATTCTAGTTAAGATTTTTGATGCATGACTAGTTAAACTAATTGTTCTGTATTCTTCACATTTATCTGCCCCTGCTTTCTTTGGTATCATAATTATAACACTTTTTTTGAAGTCTGATGGAAATTCCCCATTTTCATAAATATTACACACCAGTTTGTATAATCTATCAATCGCTTCCTCACCTGCACTGCTCTAGCTCATATTTATTTAATTTTGTTAAACTTAATTTTACATTAAATTTATTTTTTTTAAATATATTTTTATTGGCATTACTAAAGACCATTCTTTCAAAAATCTGTTATCAGTAAGAACAGTAAGAAAAAAGTACCTTGTCAGTATATAAAAATATTCTAATCTTAAATTCACTGAAATAATTGAATTTAAAACAGTTTTCAGCATACCGCAACAGCTTTATTGTTTTTTTGTTTTTTTCAGACCTTTTATAGAAATTCTATAAAAAACAAATGGACTGTAACTAACCAGTTAATGGTTTTTTTTTTTTATTATTACAGATGATGAAGTAAAACGCTATTCAATGTCAGATCGAATCTTATGACCAACTAGTTTCATAACTGTTTGTATTATGAAGAGAATTTCCTTTTAATTTACAATTCAATTCATTTTAAGAAAATTACGCAGCACCTTCTGAGATTGTCAAGTTCTTTGAATGTTACGTGATGTATTACTTTTGTTTATATGTATTAAAACACATCAAATTGTGATTATTTTTTATTTATCATTGATAAAAATTATAGTGGAGCAAATGCTATCAGGAATAACCTGGTTCAAATCCTGTGTCTGTAACGCAATTTTAATGGAAGTTATAAATTTTGGTTTATTTTTATAAATTTTAATATATTCATTATCATTCATAAAAAGTGTTAATCTTTATCAATAATAGTTAAATTTTATTTTTCTTGTTTATTTTTATTAGTATGATTATATTCTATTTATATATGGTTTTTAACAGTTTATGTTACAAAAATTACATAGTTATCAACACATACTTATATTATTATTTTTAATAATATTGAAAGAAAATGAGATAAATTTTTCAACGTAATCAAAACTAATTAAAAATAACTCAAAAACATCAAAACAAATTCACTTTTCGTAAATAAACAAAAAATGGAAAAAATTAAATGTTATATATGTTGATAAGACTTTTTTACCAGATTTTTTCTAGTTAGTTCAAGCTTAAGTTTTCTGTTTTTACTTGATTCTTAACTGCTGTACAAATTATATTTTTCAAAAAAACAAATTATAAAAGAGAATATATTATTTTTCTGTCGAATATAACTAAATGTGCATTAAAGGGGAAACTATGGTGAACATGTCAAAAATTCGGTATCAGATTTTTCCAAATCTTCATTTTTTAAGGTTTAACTAGTTCATCGAGACCAGAAAGAAACATATCTATTTACGTATGTATGTCGCACTACTTTTGAACTTATATCTCAGGATTGACCAAATTGATTTTCTTCAAATTTAGTACAAATATTTCTATATATGAGGCATTGATCATATTAACTGTGTTTTGTCTTCAATCATTTGACTGGTTTGATACAGTTCTCCAAGATTCCCTATCAAATGCTAGTCGTTTCATTTCGGTATAACTCCTACATCCTACATCCCTAACAAATTGTTTTACATCTCCAAACATTGCCTACCTCCACAATTTTTCCCTTCTACCTGTCCCTCCAATATTAAAGCGATTATTCTCGGATGCCTTAATATGTGGCCTATATGTCTGTCTCTTCTTTTAACTATATTTTTCCAAATGCTTCATTCTTCATCGATTTGTCCCAACACCTCTTCATTTGTCACTTTATCCACCCGTCTGATTTTTAATATTTTCCTGTAGCACCGCATTTCAAAAGCTTCTAATCTTTTCTTTTCAGGTACTCTGATCGTACAAGTTTCACTTCTATATAAAGCTACGCTCCAAACATATACCTTCAAAAATCTTTTTCTGATGTTTAAATTAATTTTTGATGTAAACTAATTATTATTTTATTATTATTATTTTAGAAGGCTCGTTTCACCTGTGCTATTTGGCATTTTATATCGCTCCTGCTTCGTCCATGTTTAGTAATTCTACTTCCCAAATAACAAAATACTTCTACTTCCATAATCTTTTCTCTTCCTATTTTTACATTCAGTGGTTCATATTCGTTATTTCTACTGCATTTCATTACTTTCATTTTGTTCTTGTTTATTTTCATGCGGTAGTTCTTGCATAGGACCTCATCCATGCCGTTCATTGTTCCTGCTAAATCTTTTTTACACTCGGCTAGAATTACTAAATTACCAGAAAATCGTAGCATCTTTATCTTTTCACCTTGTACTGTTACTCCCGATCTAAATTGTTTTTTAACAACATTAACTGCTAGTTCTATGTAAAGATTAAAAAATAACGGGGATAGGGAACATCCTTGTCGGACTTCCTTTCTCATTACAGCTTCTTTCTTATGTTCTTCAATTATTACTGTTGCTGTTTAGTTCCTGTAAAAGCATACACTGATAACAAAAAAAAATTAAAAATGAACCCCACAACTTGAAATTAAACTATATATATTTATTTTTTTTTATGAATTTTGTCCCTTCAGTTTTAAAATTTTTAAACAATTTTTTTAAAGTTTATAACTTCTTACACAGAGCTATCAAGAAATGTTTACAATTATTTTTTTAAAATTATATACCACGAATCTAAAATGCAATTTTTTTTTCTTTTTAGTCTTTATTGAATGAGGGTGTTAGATTAAGAGATAACTTTACTTAAGCAAATTTATTAATCTTAACCTTATATATGAATATTTTTAGAAAAAAATTCTTATAATTATTGTAACATATATTATATTGTAATTATTGTAAATTATTGTAACAGGACCAGGATAACGGATTTCTTCCAATTCAGAAGAAAAGAAAGTAAAAATAATAATGAAAAGTAGAATCCAGAAGGAACTAAAAGGAATTCTTTTCTCAGAGGTCCGTTTAACAATTTATTCTTTGTAATAGAAACAATATTTCCAAAAGCTGTTTGACCAGATGGGTTATCGGATCGGAAAAAGAAGTTATAGAACGTAAGGGCGCGGACGATGAAAATTATTATAACTCAACAATTAAAAAGACAAGTCGAGTAGATAAAAAACTCGGAAGTTTTTTTTATTTTTTCGATCTCAAAGTTTATAAAACTAATTCTGGTAATATTAGCTTATTTAAAAGATTATTTTAGTATTTTTAATGCGACCAAAACTATGCTAAACATATGACATTTTAAGGGTATTTTATTTTACAATTTCGTATAATTTTTTGACGATTTTATTTTTTTACTAGTTTGTTTTATATGTTTTTTTTTTTTTATTATTCTTTTTATAAATATGTAAATTTTTATTTTACACTATTTTAACATTTTTATGATTTTATAGAATAGAAATCATGATATACTTTGCCATCTTTTTTTAAATACTTTTATTACATAAAAGGGTAAACTTTTTGTAGAAAAACAAAACCTACTTGTTTTTTAGAGTTCTACTGAATCGATTTTCTATTTTATCGATTTCTCTGTTGTTCGAAACCTTTCTTGAGTATAATTCAGAAATGTTTAAAATGCAGTTTTTCTTGGAAAATCCATTGGAAAATCTACCTGAATTCTTAACCGTCGAAGATATCGAATAAAGATCTTTTTTGATCGCTTCTTCGAATCACAAACTAGACTACATTACATAAAAAGCATATTTAAAAAAAAAACTTTTTAAAAATTATCTTAAATATTGATGAAGGCCGAAAATAATAAATCTTCGACCTAAGTAGAAACAATGGAAAATTAAATGCCTTTCTTAAAATGTATTCATCTACTTCTCAATTTAATCAATTCCCAACAATTCAAATGTGGTTCATTTTCAAATCAAGCCAATGCTACCTTAGAAGACAAGTTTTACAGAGTTTATTCATTTACTTCCTTCTTTATAAAAGATATTCTATATTAAAAAAATCTTTCAATATGTATGTTAGATTGAAAACAACTATACAAAATGAATGTTGTATGCTAAAAAAAATATATTTTTTAAAACTTTTAAACTCTTAACAATAACAAAAAATCGAAAATAATTTTTAAAAATACAAGAAAAAGTGTATAAAAAAACCATATGAAAGAGGATTCACGACCACTTCCCTGGAAGAATTATCATCTTTCAAACGATCGTGCATATTAAATTGTAATGTTAAGAAATTGTTAACATTTTTCTAGAGCCTTAATGAGCTTTTTAGAGCTTTAATGTTAGTCAAAACACGATTCATATGAACGGTCTATGTACAGTTTTAGGTAGATTTCATAAGAAAGCTACCTATTGTAACGGGTACCATGATTCGAGTTCAGGAAAATTTCGATATATCTTTGCGTTTCACATCCCCCAGACACCAAAACCACCGTCAGTTCAAAACTTTATATATAAAAATATTTCACTTTTTTGTGGACAAGATAACTGCCGTAATTTTGCGCTTATCACTTTCAAATTTAAATATAAAATATATAACGATCCAAAACCTCGGTCTCAGTTTGTTAATGGGCAAAATCGGACCATGAGGTGGAAATGAGGGCTTTTTCGAAAAATATCGCTATAACGTTCTTAAGTAAAATATCGAATTTGTTTAAAGTTCCTATCATTCTTTGGATAAGAGCCTAAAATTTATCTAAGTAATGTTTTTTGATATCACTAACCATTGGTCCAACGAGGTGGAAAAAATGGGGTCTCGAAGACGAAAAAAATCATACCTTCAATAAGCACAGTATCGAATCGGTTTAAAGTGATCGTTAGTCCTCTAATCATTACCTAAAACTTTTGTTTGTAAGAATTTTTGATATGACCAACCCTTACGGCAAGGGATGACCAAAATTTTGGTAGAATTGTAAGAAGATCGGGCTTATCGTATGTTAAACATGTGAAACTTTTTTCACAAGCAACCATTGTTGTATTGAGTAAATTTGAAGTTTTTCTTAGTTTTAAGATGGAAATCTTTTTTATCCCCTACTTAGCACCGGTAAAATCTACCTCCGCCTTCCGGCGTGCCGTAAGGGATTTTTTTTTTTTGATTAATTCTCGTTCAAAAATCTATGAGTTATTTAAATATATTTTTTTTACGGCAAAAATCTTCTTTTTTTAAATATTAAAAATGCAAAGTTGTACTGAAGTAGTGTTTACAATTATAATTAAATTGACTTAAGAACTGTAAACACTATTTAAGTATCCTCAAATTATAATAAATAAAAATAAAAATTTCCTGTTTTTGGTTTGTTTAGTTTATAAAAATCGTAATGTATAAATGATAAGAAACAAATTTTTCTACAGAAAATTAAGAGGTCTATCCTTTTTTATTGGTGCATTATTATTATTATTATTATTATAATTATTATTATTATTATTATTCTCTTGGGCAAGCCCAGTAAAAAGCATCCTGGCCGGCCCATAGGCAAGGCGCAGGAACTATAACTATTGTTCTGACGTGCATTGTATATGGTAACATGAACTATTGAAAACTATGGGTAAAATGTATGAATGAAAGACAAAATACCAGACATAAAAATTTATGAACTGCCAGATGTTAACGGCCATTGTCCCCCGTCTGCAGCTCCATCTGATGACGATCAGGTGGCCCCTCAAGAACAGGCGTTATCCTATCGCTCGAGCTTGTGATGTACCGACGGACCAAGCGGCATGTATCCAGCAACACAGCCTTCTGCACTGGTCGGAACAGATTTGCTGGTGCTCAACAGATCTTAATGAACCATGCAGAGAACGTGGAATCTCTCCCATCGCGCCCAAAACCACCGGGACCACCGTTACGCTCTCCTGGTCCCAAATCTCCCTGACTTGTTCTGCAAGATCCCTATACTTCACTAGTTTTTCCGTGTACTTCTTCACTATGTTGGTGGTCAATGGGATTGTGACATCAATCAGGAAGGTGATTTTTTCCTGCTTCTTGGTCAGAACGATGTCTGGCCTATTATGCTCCACTGTCCTGTCCGTCAGAACAGTACGATCGTAGTACAGTTTATACTGATCGTCCTCTAATACAGGCTGAGGAGCATACTTAAAATACGGGACTGAAACGGAGAGGAGACCCAGGTCCAAAGCGAGTCTCTGATGAAGTATCTTCGCCAGGTTGTTATGTCGGACTGTATATTCCTTTGGAGCTAAAAACTGACACCCGCTAACGACATGTTCGATGGACTCGCTGGTCGATCCACAAAGACGGCACAGGTCAATGGTTACAGCAGGATCCTTGACGACATGCTTTCTGTAGCTGAGTGTGCTGATGACCCTATCCTGTATAGCAAATACAAGGCCCTCCGTCTCAGCAAACAACTCGGCATACTCCAGCCAGGGCACAGACGCATCTCGATCAACCGCTTCATCCATAAGCGCCGCATAGTACCTCCCATGCAACTCCCTCGAACGCCACCTATCCATCACACTGATTTCGGTGAAGGTATCCTCAAGGGGCTGAAATTTCTCATCGCTGAGGCACAGTGGGGTTAGATTACTGTCACTTTTTACTATAACCCCGTGGAGCAAGCTGGATTATTATTATTATTATTTATTCTTTTGCAATAAAGTTCTGTTATATGCCACCAAAATACATAAATAAAAATAAAATTTATGATTTACAACGAAGAGTAAAAAAATTATTCATAAATTTATTTCAAACAAGCTTGCTACTTTTTGATAAATTTTTACTTCACTTATTACTTATACACTTCATTCATTACTTTTTACTTTAGATTTTTTTACTTATTTATTTTTTTTTATTATTACTGAATTATTATTTATGGTAAAACTTTAAAAAAAAATCAAACATTAATAATTATTACTAAATCAGTATATTTAAATTTAAAAAAAAATGTTAAAAAAAGAAGATAAAATCAGATTGAACCGATGTGCCCTCGCCGTGTAAGATCCAAATATTTCATTAATTAAACTTTTATTTGGGTATAACTCTGGAACCAATGAAAATAAGTACCGCTTATCATATTTCGTTGAAAAGCTCTCAATGAGGGCAAGAAAAAGGTCAAAATCCAAATGCATTTGGTGGACTCTTTTGGTTCAGTAGATTGTAATAAAAAAAGGAGGTGCACTATTATATTTTACAACACTCCTAAATCCACAATTTCAATATCCTACGGTTTTTTAGTTATCCGAGATGCAGATGTACGCACAGACGTCACGCCAAAACTAGTCAAAATGGATATTTACAGTGAAATCTGAAAAACGAGATTTTTCGCGATCACAATACTTACTTCGTACAAGGAAGTAAAATATGTACTTACGTAGTAAAGGTATTAAATGTTATTATAAATATTCCTTTAACTATTTAAATGTTTCCTTTTGGAGTACATGCTGACCAATTGGATGGCGAAGCGATGCGTGATGTACGGGCGCGGATAATAAGAACCTTTATCGATAATGCGCTTACCCAATATCGGTTTATCGCTACAATCGGTTTTCCTAAGAGATTTATTGTCAAAGGAAACTGCGTGATTGCCGGTCACGCAACTGATAACATCCGATTGCAAATAATTTATGCAGCATTCACTGACATTAGTATATCATTAACTTATGCGATGGAGGACATCACAAAACAAATAAATATAATAGCCTTTCTTATATTTGTAGTTTTTTAGTGGTCATTTGACTGCAAAGCGATATAATTTACAAACAAAAACTAAAACGCATGCGCATAAATTTCCCTGCGTTATGTTGTAAAGGGCCGTATGCGGTTCAGGAAAAGAAAATATCACAAACTGTGTCAATTGATAGCGAGACGGAAAAAATAAAAACAAAGTAAAAAATCAACATAGAATATCAAATTGTAAAGGAGTTGATTAACCTAAACGGGTAATGTTATTATAAAGAGAGAGGATAATTTTACTTTGAGTGTGATTAAATTCATAGGAAACTCTATCTCGACAAGATGTTTAATCTTGCAACAAACTTTAGCTAAACATTTTCTTCTTCTTAGTTGTGGTCCAGTTACTTTGTGGCTCAGGATCTGAATTGAGATTCTACCAAGAAATCATCAGTACCTTTATCTGAAATTGACACAATGACTGATATCTCCAATATTCCTTCCTCTTCTTGTCCATATTGGTATTTGGTTAACAACCCAGCTTCTTGTAGTTTTAGCATTACCGCTGAAGTTTGTTGTTTACTTGACAACGGTGATGAAAGAGGATTTTTAAGAAACTTCTTTAGAAGCCTCGCACTGTCGAAGTACAATTCCAGCCTTCGACTGTTGACTTGTGCCTTGAATTCTTCTCCAATCACCAGATTGACCAGAAATGGCACAAAAGAAATCTTAGGTCTTTATGTAGCACCTTTCCTTATGTTCAATTTTATTTTATTGTCCTGAAGTTTTAGACTGCAGTCATTTTCTCCCCAAATCTATTTTTTCTTTGTTAGGCTTCTTTGTTGATTACAATTCTTTATTGTCTCCTGGTTTTTCATCGACAATCTTTTCATTCATCATCTGAAATGCTGATTGCAAATATTCATGGCATGAATTGTTTGACAATTTCATCAGTTAGGGTGACAGTACTCTCTGTAGATGTTGCAACCTTGCACAAAAGACTTTTTATGTAGTTCTGCACCGCATAAATTCTTCGCTTCTGAGTAGCTTATCTTTTTTTATTTTTTTCATTTCTTATATTACCACTAATTTTTTATACATTGAGTGAGTCCTTGATCTAGATGAATACTGTTCTGTTCAGTTAATGCTTGTTGGATCCTCATCGCATGGTTTCCCATTATGAGCAATCTTTTCACACACATACAGCTGTGTATCCTGCAAACAAATGATTGTATGATCAGAATACTGCCAATTAAATGAGTCCAATGGAGGTAGAACAAATTCCCTGACATCTAATCTATGAATGCCAGTTCAGATTTTTTTCAGGAGTATCGGCTTTTTAAGCATCACCTCATTCAAGGAGAAGATTCTCCGTTTCTGCTAGTCATCAAACATTTACAGGTAAACTCGCTTTATCCAATTATTTACCCAAAGATTTTTCTTGAGAACAATCCATAAGATTCTGACATGCAATAATATTCTTCGAGAAATTCATGGTCATGTGGGGAAATTTTCATCCAATAATCAATTTTTTGTATATCCAATAATAATTGACGAGTTTGAGTATCGTTAAAGGATTAAAAAATAGTCCGTTTCGCATGTTTTGATGCTCTTAACAGAACTACTGACTGCAGCAGTTATCTTTTTCTGTATGAGAAACAGACTGACATACTGAAATCAACACTTTCTCCTGAAATAATGGATAAAATGCTTTCAATAGGACTCTCTAGAGTCTCCTCAAAGTTTTCAGTATGACCATGAAATGAAATTTTACATTGGTCTTCCATAGTGTAAAATAATATTGCTTTCATCTCCTCAGCTTTTCACTCTCTAAACGTAGCAAAGAGCTGAAAAGACTACTAAGAAGACACAGTATACAGAAAATAACTGAAGGTTGAACCAGATCCAACCCACCTTGAAATACTGTGAGATACCACCTCAGTATTCAGACCTAAACTAACTAGACAGGTACCTGTCTATCTCAAATAAGGAGCAAAGTTGTGTTTGGGTACCCACCAGTAATTTCTAGATCTCTCTTAAACACCGGTATCCCGTTTTCAAATCCAGTGAATTGAAGATGAAATTCAAGAAAATGCAGCACACAGTAAACATGACAGAGAGCTGACTCAATATGTTACTTGGCCATAATCATTACTTTCATTTACCACACTTCCATCATCTGAAACGGCAAAATATAATCTCCTTAGTCTGCTTAAATAAAAGTACATGATGCTAAGCACCAAAAATAGTCATTACACCTTAAACTTGAAACTTACATGTTCTGCTCTGGAAGTGGGAATGGAATTTTGAAGGGTAAGAGGTAAATATGTAATAACTCAGTTTCATTGAAACAGAGTTGTTGAATTGTATCAAAATAAAAAGCAGAATAAATTATACCAGAAAAATTAAAGAAATCTTAAAGTGATATAAATTATTTCAGAAAGCAAAGATTCATTGATAGACTTGTTCTACCCAAATCATTTAGAGGGAGACAGATTAGAAATTAGTGAAGTGTTTTCTGAATTATATGCTTATATAAAACATTATTACAGCCTCCGGAACCACCATAAGGTATTACTTCAGAGGATGAATGAAGATAATAAGAGTGAATGTAAATAAAGTGTAGTCTTGTACAGTCTCAGGTAGACCATTCTTGAAATGTGTAATTAATTGAAACCCAAACACCAAAGGAGACTGGTATCCACAATCTAAAATTCAAATTCATATAAAAGTAATTTTGCCTTTACTAGAATTTGAACCTGACAACTCTCAACTTCGAAATCAGCTGATTACTGATTAGCGATGATGACTTCACCACTAGACCAACCCAGAGGGTAGTAATCAAATCTGCATAAAAGAAACTGCCTTTACTAGGATTTGAACCTTAGAACTCTCAACTTTGATATCAGCTGATTTGCGATGACAAATTCATCGCTAGATGGGTTTCCTTGTCATTACTGTCATACATTGCTACTTGGTTCAATCTCTCTCTCTCTCTCTCTCTCTCTCTCTCTCTCTCTCTCTCTCTCTCTCTCTCTCTCTCTCTCTCTCTCTCTCTCTCTGTGTGTGCGTGTGTGTGTGTGTGTGTGTGTGCGTGTGCGCGTGCGTGCGTGCGTGTGTGTGTGTGTGTGTGTGTGTGCGTGTGTGTGTGTGTGTGTGTGTGTGTGTGTGTGTGTGTGTGTGTGTGTGTGTGTGTGTGTGTGTGTGTGTAGAGATAATACAAGTGGTATACAAATTCAATATTTATTTATAAATAATTTAATCAAAAAGTTAAGGAACAACTTAGTCCCTAGTTTTTTTTTTTTGGAACGTTTTGTTAGAAAGAAGCTAACAAGCAGACTTCAGCCCACTGAGCCTCAATAAAAAACCAATCAACTATTACTGGAAGATACAAATGTGGAACCATGACAGACAATTCTGATGGTACCTGACTGCCTCTGATTGGGGTTGGGATCAATTGAAATAAAAAAATCACTTTTTTTCTTAAACAACAAAGTAATAGTAGCTAACACATTTCTATTTGAACACATTTTCATAAAACTGATTACAATTGACATAATATAAAACCATCCCTATGTTCTTGTTTTTTTTTTCTTGTGATTAAATGTATATCTAACTTATTTGAAAAAAGTTTAATCTTCTCTCAATTGCAACTAATCTTATTTTTATGATTTTCAAATCTCTTCTTTTTTGAAAAGAAAAATATAATAGCAATAACTTTTAATTATATTGAATTAAATCAAAATGAATGAAAATTGATGTTGCATTATATTTTAAACTTAACTCTATTAAATATTTACAAACATTAGCATTAACACTGGTACCACTACCAATTTTTCACCAATCACAATTTTCCATTCTGTTTTTTTTCTCTTTTTTTTATGTAATTTGTTAATTTCAATTTTTATAATGAAATTTATATAGTTTGTTTAAATTAATAAATAAAAAGCTAAACATATAAAAATAAAATCAGAAATATTCTGAATGTTACAAATGTTGAAATTGTTGCAATATGCTAAAAGAAAACAAACTGACCAGACAGTAATTTACAATCTTGCTACACAACCAGTTTTACCTCTTTAAAGCTTAATGAATTAATATATACATTAATTGTTGGCAAAATTCCAGTAAACATTTTTTTTCGTTATTTAAGTAAATCAATAATAATATATCTTATATTAGATCATTGATCTGATTATAGAAAATAAAAAGATCTTTTGAAAATCAGCCTAAAAATATCATAATTGTATGATTTTTCAAAATCAGCTTGTGCATGTGGTAGTAGAATCCCAATTTCATAAACTTCTACGCGTTTTCATTTTAGGTGTTCTCTTAAATTTGAAGTTTTATTGGAAATTTTGAGTTCTTTTTTATATACTTTATATATTACTGTTGTTGGAGAATAATTCTCAAAAAAATTCAAATGCCAGATCGTTTATTCACTTTAAAAAAAAAAAACAGGACGGACAGCAACTTCCAACCCCGTAGGGGGAAGATACCAACCTTGTGACCTTACCGGTCGCCACACCTCCCCCTTCGTTCCAAGCCCTGAGGGGCTTTACCGGAGGTTGTCTTTAGACACTCTAACTGATTATACCTCACAGTCATCAGCCAGGCCTCGGTCGGGATGCCACCGATATAAATGCCTCGGCAGACAATTGCATCAGTAAAATACAAATCAAATTTCACCTTCACGTAGGTCTCAAACAGACATTTTCACATTCAACTTATCATAATTCCCTCAAACCAACGGACCGAAACCGCGGAAGCGTGAACCCCGCGCCTAGTCCAGATTTGACAGCACCGTTCGTGACTGTATATGCTTCAGAAAACCAACGAGTTGAAAGTTAAATCAGTGTTACACTCATACCAATCAAAATTGTGTTTTACGCAACATAGAAAAATTCAGACCTGCACCCAAATAAGTCGACCAATTTAGGTCACCTAACAAGGGGAACGTAACCTCATTCCGGTCCACGCAGGAGCCGGATAAAAACCCCGTATCCCCACCCGGTCCCACATGTAGTCTCGCGCGGCATTTTAAAGTCCAGGACTGCCATCGGCGAAACGAAGCCACGCCCCCGGTTGCACGGGCTACCATACCCCGGCAGCGCGGCCACCCCCACCAGCAGGAGCCCCAAATCGAATCACAAACAACACCAATTTAACAGTGGCACGATGCCAATGCGCCTACCTCCAACCAATCCAATGCCTAGGCCGGAACGCTAGCCATTCACGATCCTACCACGATCGAGTATCTTGATTAAACTCCCTCTGCAGACCTACACATCGCAAAGGCGCGAAGAAACCAGCCACTATAGACCACTCCTCGCGGATCATCCAGTTAATACGGAGATCCAGAAAGGAATGTATTCTCTCAAGTTCCCTAACAGCTCATAAACGTTCGACCTTGTATCGGGAACAGACGTAAAGGACGTGGTCCACTGTATCATCAGTTCCACAATCTGGACATTGACTCAAATTTACCAAACGAAACCTAGCCAAACTCGCCCGAAAGGCTCCATTCCCAGAGAAAAACTGTGTGCTATACCGATTGGGGGAGACCCATCCAATCGTATGTAAATCAGACACTATAGGAAATACACCATGCGTGTAGCATCCTGTGGCGGATTCGTCCCACCTGACCTAAGACGCAAGGCCCCGATCTTCAATCTTCTGCTTTCCTTCTGACGTCAATAGTTTATTTACCTTGGAAATGTAGCGTTCCCTACGCTCATTAGCCAAGATATCTATTGGTTTGACTCCGGCTATAACACAGACTGCCTTGCGTTACTATAACAGCAAGGAAAAGGAGTCGCTGGATCCGCAACAAAATGACGGACAGCAACTACAAACAACTATAACGGAACAGACCAACAAACTTATGATTACGAAAATCAATCGTTTTACTTAAGTATCAGACCTAGTAAACTATGCCAAAAGATAATTATAAAATAAAAAAATAAGAATTAATTGAGTTTTTATTAACGTCCAGCAGACATAAAGAGAGAGCCGGCCTCCGTGGCGCGAGTGGTAGCGTCTCCACTTTTAACCCGGAGGTCCTGGGTTCGAATCCCGGTCAGGCATGGCATTTTTCATACACTACAGATTTCCATCCGGGCTAAATGATCTTAGCAGTCGATTCCCGCACATTTCATTATAAAAGAGCAGAAATTATAATAAACACATCGTACAGTATAAGTTGCAGTAAATAAGGAAATACATCTTTTTTATTTATGCGGATAAAAAGAAACTGTGATGGAATATTAACAGGGGAAGGGAACGATTTATTTGTAATTAATTGCACAATAACGAACAGAGCCAGTGTCAGCTGAGTTGCGGCGCGCCTTTATTTATCTTTTTTTTTTATCCTTTTTTAGCCACACTAGGGCAACCGATAATCGCCTGAGAGACGTTGCCTCGGTTGACGTAATGTGACACGGCGATGTCTAACCACCACCCGTCAGCATTCTCCAGCCATTGAACTATTTATTTTTTATTTACTGTTCCCGACTAACAACTAATATTATTCGAATAACGGTATTATTTACATTAGTTGTGTGTTCCATTAGTGTGTGGACTTGGACATGCCGTCCGATTAATATTAGTAGTCAAAGAGTCGATTATAGAAATTAGTCCCCGATTAATTAGTCGATTAAAAAAATTAGTCTATGGTCCCATATCTACTGTGGAGAGCACACCGACACAATTTGCGATTCTTATAAAGAACAGTTCATGAAGAGAAATAATAATGAGACGCAATAAAAATGTAATATCTTGTTATTGAAATTAATTTATAATCGATTACTTTGTTTCATTTTCCTCTACTTTCATTTTTATTGTAAATTATACTTGGCGTGAAGCAAATCAAATTTCTCTTTGCATCATTTTGGATTATTTGTTTCACAGCCGAATAATAAATAATGAACATTAAAAAAAGCTAGTAATAATAAATTAAATTAAGTAATAAATATATTAACCCACCGGGTTGTTTTAGTGGTGAACGCGTCTTCCCAAATCAGCTGATTAGGTAGCAAGACGAGAGTTCCAGCGTTCAAGTCCTAGTAAAGGCTATCTATCGATCTAATATTCAAACGGATTTGAATATTAGATCGTGGATTCCGGTGTCCTTTGTTGGTTGGGTTTCAATTAATTACACATCTTAGGAATGGTCGAACTGAGACTGTACAAGACTACACTTCATTTACACTAATACATATATCCTCATTCATCCTCTACAGTAATACCTAAACGGTAATTCCTGGAGGCTAAACAGGTAAAAAGTAATAAATATTTAGTAATAGTGTAATATGTTTTTATTATGTAGACAAATAATTTAATATAATTTGTTTACATCAAAAATTAATTTAAATGTCAGGAAAAGATTTTTGAAAGTGTATGTTTGGAGTGTCGCTTTATATGGAAGTGAAACTTGGACAATCGGAGTATCTGAGAAGAAAAGATTAGAAGTTTTTGAAATGTGGTGCTATAGGAGAATGTTAAAAATCAGATGGGTGGATAAAGTGACAAATGAAGAGGTATTGCGGCAAATAGATGAAGAAAGAAGCATTTGGAAAAATATAGTTAAAAGAAGAGACAGACTTATAGGCAACATACTAAGGCATCCTGGAATAGTCGCTTTAATATTGGAAGGACAGGTAGAAGGGAAAAATTGTGTAAGCAGGCCACGTTTGGAGTATGTAAAACAAATTGTTGGGGATGTAGGATGTAGAGGGTATACTGAAATGAAACGACTAGCACTAGATAGGGAATCTTGGAGAGCTGCATCAAACCAGTCAAATGACTGAAGACAAAAAGAATGTAGACAAATTTATTATAGTGATATGTAAATATAATCAGTATTAATGTAAGGGAATTATACTTAGGTAAACCAGTTTCTTCTTTTTGTTCTTTTTTAATAAACAGATAATTTGTTAATAAAAAGTAAAAAATAAAACCTGAATATCGGTATAAAAAAAATAAAAATCAATTAAATATGGATAATTAAACGAAAATCGATGCATGAGCTCACTCGTCGAGTAACGGCGGGTTAATGGAAAAGCCAAATCTAAATCCATCAAAATGCAATTGTCCGCAATTTTTCTTAAGTTTATATTTCCTGGCTTTTCCTATGTGTGAACGAACCGTGTTGTAACGAGTTGAAACAATCGCATAAAATTCATGAAAGACAACGGAAAACAAAAATAATACTGGACGCACATAGTATGGGCGTGTACGAACATGCATAATATGTACAACAATGATTATTTATGATGACATCATATGAATGAAATAACAAGTATTATTAAAACAACTATTATAATGTAGATAAATTAATAACATCAATATTACTACTAGATTTCAGTTAGATAATTAGTAACAGAAACGTATTGAAAATTGTTTTTTATGACGTTTTTTTTAATTTTGATTTTATTTTTTAGATTTTGAGAAAATTTTTTTTCTCTTTATTTATAAAAAATTAAAATACGCTATAATTCTGCGCAATTTTACTTATAAAATATTTATTTCAGTACTTAAAAAATGTATAAATTTAATTTAACATTCCAATTCTGCCCAACAGTAGAAATTCAGTAAGACTTTTCTGTTACTATATTGCACGAAATAAAGGACGCATTGTAATCGCGAAAAATTTCGGTTTTCAAATTTCGACGGAAATATCCATTTTGACCATCCCAGAATCCATTTTGACAAATTTCGCCGTGACGTCTTTTTTTCTTTTTTCTGTTTAGCCTCCGGTAATTACCGTTCAGATAATACTTCAGAGGATGATATGTATGAGTGTAAATGAAGTGTAGTCTTCTACAATCTCAGTTCGATCATTCCTGGAGAAGTGTGCTTAATTGAAACCCAACCACCAAAGAACACCGGTATCCACGATCTAGTAATCAAATCCGTGTAAAAATAACTGACATTACTAGGACTTGAACGCAGGAACTCTCGACTTCCAAATCAGCTGATTTGGGAAAATGCGTTCACCACTAGACCAACCCGGTGTTCGGTGTGACGTATGTGTGTACATAAGTATCTCGCATAACTCAAAAACAATTAGCCGTAGGATGTTGAAATTTTGGATTTAAGACTGTTGTAACATCTAGTTCTGCATCTCTCCTTTTGATTGCAATCGACTGGACCAAAAGTGTCCAAAAAACTTCAAAATCCAAAAAGTTTGAACTTTTTGTTAACTGCAGTAATAAGCCCTGATTGAGAGCTTTTCAACGATATATCATAAGTGGTACTTATTTTCATTGGTTCAAGAGTTGTAGCCTAATAAACTTTTAATCAATGAATGATTTGGATCTTACAAGGGGAAGGCGCATAGGTTCGAATCCGACATCATGTACATTTTTATTTATTTATTTATTTTTTTTTAATTTAAATTATTGATTTATTAATAATTATTAACTTCTGATTGTAAAAAAAAAATTACGATAAATAATAATTCAATAATAACAAAAAAAGAAAAACTATGAAAAAGATGATAAGTTATTAGTGAAATAAAATTTTATATACTTTTCATTTTAATTCAAAACTCTTTACAGCGGTTAATAATTATTAATAAATCAATATATTTCAATTTTTTTAAATATATGTATGATGTCGGGTTCGAACTGATGAGTGCATGGTTACGGATCCGACACATTCTTATTTAAACCACATAACTACATGAGCGACGTGAAACAAAATTGATACATAAACTAATATAAAATGCTGATACGGACACCACAAAAAAATGGGATGCGATGTGACAGGACCGGATGAACACTTCGATAGTCCGTGCCCGGCACGGAGTAAAAAAAAAATGACGCAAAATTGCCACAACAAAATGAAAAAAAAATCACAAAAGTTTCTGAATTAATTAGAAAATATTTTGAAAAAATTCTTAAAAGCAATAAAACAATCTAATTATTATTATGTACTAATGACCACAAAACTTTCAATGCACTACTTCAGTAATCTATATTTATATAAAAAGCAATCTCTCTCTCTCTCTCTCTTTGTGTGTGTGTGTGTGTGTGTGTGTGTGTGCGTTCGTGCGTTGTACCTATAGGTACGAAATTTGACACGAAAATGGCCCAGGACAGGAGTCGAAACACCTCGAAGCTATTTTTTCGATGTTCGAAGTAGGTTTTTCGTTATTCAATGATGTTTTTGTCTTTTTCAGCGAAATTCCTTACTAAAATCGTTGAAAGTCCGGAAGTTAAACAGGTACAGAAGAATTTTTTATACCACCTGAAACGTTATTTAATACCTTCCACAACGAGATTAATTACAAATCTGTATGGTAATTAGACGCTTGTCGGTAATTAATTAAGATAAGATCACTTTTCGGACGAAACGCTATTTTCCCGTAAATTTTATTTGTAAATCGCGGTAAAACCTTCACTATCTGTCATACAAAAACGAATTCTGAAGCTAATTTTTCAGATTACCGTCAAAATGTAATAACTTTGGACAAGATTTCTAAATTTAATTTTTATTTTTAATCTTATTAATCCTTAAAGGTCACCTCGGTGCAAATTTGAACCATCAAAGAATTAAAACTTGAGTTATTTTATTACAGATAAGTATATACATATATTAAACAACCTCATTAAACAAAAAATATATTTTAAAATACAGCAAATGTCTATAAATACTTATTCGAAAAGATTGTTATAAAAACTGCGCCACGCTTTTATTTAACGAAATATTTTCATTAGTTTTAATTTTAAAATTTAATAATTATTACATTTATTTATCGGTTATTTATTTGATATTTATATAATTTATTTTTTTACTTTTCAGTGCATTTTTATATTTGATAATATATTATATTTTTTTGTTTAAAATTCTCAATTTGATTTAATTTTTATTTTATACTTTTTAGAGGGTTTTTCTAATTTGTTTCCTTTTTTTATTAATGTTAATATTAATATTAGTTAAATAAAAGCTTTTTTAAAAAATAATTTTTATATGTAATCAAATATATTTTTGTATTTTTTTTTTGTATTATTTTTTACTTTTTAGTCTTAATGAACAATAAACTTTTTACATCCAAAAAAGATATTCTTAATAATATTTATATCTGAATATTATTGTTTGTTCAAGTTTGTTTGTTTATTAAGACTAAAAAAAAACTAAAAATATTTATTTCTACACATCGAAGTTGTACCTAATTTCAGTCATTTTCGTACGATAGTTCATGAGAAATGAAAATTTTAAGCAACATGCATGAATTTAGCATAGTGGTAATGAGTGGGGGGGGGGGGTCATATAAAAATGCCGACACTGTAGCATTGTATTGTCATCGAAGTTACATACGTGTACCAAATTTCATTGATTTTCATACGATAGATCAAAAGATATAGCAGTTGCAAGATTTGATTATAACTAAAGCAAGTTAAATAAAAGCTTATAATAAAAAGTTCACATATACCTGTTTTTTAGAATGCTTACAGTTTAGTTCCAAAGGGGCGCAATTTTCTACTTTTGCACTGAGCGGCTCAAAGGCTAAATCCGACCCTGAATATGATATCCACCACAATGCTGTTGTGTAATTGTCCACTTTACTAAAGATTGTAGGATCGTATCTCACTTTCAAATGAAATAAGTTTAAATGAAGTGCAGCACAAAAAGTGTATATGTAATTTAATACCCGTACCAGGAGTTATATGGTGTCTACATCAGATTTTTTTTGTGTAGAAGGCCGAAAGTAAATAAAACTTTTATTTTTATCGGTCCATAATAATAAATTATATGTCACATCATTATGAAATAAATATAAAAACATAAATTATAAGACAAAAACAGATATGATTAAAGCTCATATTAATTATTATTTAAATATAAACATATGAAATAATCTTAAGGTAAATATAATAAACAAAAAAAGTATTACAAAAAAATTAACACATTTGAAAACATTAATGAAAATTGTTTTGAGTACATATGTTTGTTCTTGTTGAACGTGATAAGAAAAATCAGATGTTTTTGATATTTTTTTAATTAATATTATTTAAAAATTAAACAGAGTTTCCGGGTACTTTTTCGAAATCCGAAAGCCACTTTTTTCAATTTTTTTTAAACTTAATGTTTGTAAAGAGGACCAATATAGGCATTATTGCTTATAATTATTAATTATAAATATAATCTTTCTTCTTTCTTTTTCCTGTTTTAGCCTCCGGTAATTATCGTTCAGATAATACTTCAGAAGATGAATCAGCGTAAATGAAATGTAGTCGTACAATCTCAGACCATTCCTGAGAAGTGTAGTTAATTGAAACCGAACCCACCAAAGAACACTGGTATCCACGATCTAGTATTCACATCCGTGTAAAAATAACTGACTTTACTAGGACTTGAACGCTGGAACTCTTGACTTTCAAATTAGCTGATTTGGGAAGACGCGTTCACCACTAGACCAACCCGGTAGGTTTATAAATATAATTTTTTTTTTTTAACCTCCGGGTTTACCGTTAGGCATGCTTCAGAGGATGAAATGAATGATTTGTAGCGTGTATCAAAATGCCATGCCTGACCGGGATTCGAACCCGAGACCTCCGGATGAAAGGTCGAGACGCTATCACTCGCGCCACGGAGGCCGGCTTTATAAATATAATTTAACCAAACGTAAACCTATACTCATTAACCTTGATTAGTGAGCGAAGGTTAGCGAGCAAAGCAAGCGTAGGTTAAGTTTGGTTGGATTATTTTTACAATTTTTCTGCAAAAGGTAAAATTTTAGAATTCTTAAAAAATGAAAAATACGTAAGCGTACTTTAAAATGTACGCTAGTCAAGGTTAGCGAGTAAAGGGAGTGTAGGTTAAGTTTTGTTAGATTATATTTATAATTATAAACAATAATGTATTTATTGGACCTCTTACAAGTATTACGTTAAAAAAAAGATTGAAAAAAGTAGCTGTCAGATTCAAAAAAATTACCGATTTCCGTAAAAGAAAATCATTTAATTGTATTTTAAATAAATTCCTGAAAGATTTTTAAACGGTTCGTTAGTTTATTATTAAAAATAGCAACAGAACTAAAATAAAGCCCTTTCGCGTTAAGACGAAATATTGTGTTAAATTATACGAAAAGAGTTTCGTTGTATAGTTTGTAAAGGTGTATAATTGTTATTTTTAAAAATAAATAAATTATTCTTTTTAGAGAAGAAAGCACATTCGTAAATATAAACACACAGGAATTATTTTCTGAATATCGATCTACACGTCGGTTTAATTAAATAATAATTTTTGTAAATTATCAAATAAATTAGGAATTTTTCCAGTCAATAGTCGCTTCTGTGTCTACTTTTAAGCAAAGTTTTTTTATCTATTGCTCTCTGTGTGTGTGTGTGTGTGTGTGCGTGTATATATATATATATATATATATATATATATATGTACGTGATTATTTCATGTTATAATTAATCATTCCTCTGTTTGTATTTAGCTTATATGAGAACTGCGTATTCATTTCTGACGCGTGTGTACGTGGTATGTGCGTGCGAGGGATGAACAAAAAAGAAAGGCAGCTGTTCTTAAAAATTATTTTTATATACATGCAGAAAAAACTCATGTCCTGTATATCGTCTATAAAGAATAAATCTATGTTGTGTCGATGTTAACAATTTAAAACAAAGAACGCCGGTTAGTTAATTTTCAAGGACAAAAATGAGTACGTGCCGTAAGAAATAAGACACATATACTATAGCTTGCAATAAACAACAACATAATGAAAGGGATGAGGGGGTAAAATGAAAATGAATAAAGTGGGGCTAGAAAGACAAGATTATAAAAAATATATATAAGTTTAATCTCTTTAACTGTTTTACAGTAGCAATTGTTCAACTGTGCAATGAAGAAATCAAAATCAACCCTTGTATATTATTTTAAAAGTTTCTAATACATGGATACATGCAAGAGCACTCGAATGCGTATAAAATTATATTTTTGATCAGAAATAAATAATATTTTAAACATAATTAAATATCTGTGATTATATTATATTGAAAAACAGTGGTTTTTTTTTAAATAAAAAGTTATGTTTATAGTGTTTTTTTTTTTAAATAGTAATGTGATCATCATTAACGTTCCGCTGATTTTCGTGGGGAAGTGGTAACGTAAGCCTTTCACCCACAAATTCCCAGGATCGAATCTTATCCAGGAATAGTACTTATTACATATACTAAAACTTTCTATCTCATATTCC
The DNA here is from genome assembly GCF_047948215.1 of Lycorma delicatula. Classification (NCBI taxonomy): domain Eukaryota; kingdom Metazoa; phylum Arthropoda; class Insecta; order Hemiptera; family Fulgoridae; genus Lycorma; species Lycorma delicatula. Next base: position 52,607,625 of record NC_134466.1, read on the forward strand.
CACACACAAACATCTAACTAATGTGGTGCATTAATCATATTAAAAAATATTAATAAATAAATAAATAAAAAGGTGTCTGTTATTACAAGAACTTTCGAAATCGTTCTATTACGTTAGAATGTCCGAATATTTAAATTATCATAATTACAGATACTGAAGCTGTAATATTTAAATAATCCATATTAAAATACACAAAATTATAAACTGCAGTATTTCTTTTCTTAGAATTGTTATTCATGTTTTTATTATAATAGGGAATTAAAATTTATCCAACATTAAACTTATGACAGATTAAAATTTATTCTTAACCTAACTAAATTTAGATTAATCTATTAACATGATTTTTATTAGACATAAATAGTTAAATAATATTAAAAAATAAAATAAAACTAAAAAAATTAAATATAATCTTGGCTATAAACTGTACCTTTATAAAAAAAGAAGATTACTGGTAAATCAAGTAAAAAAAAAATCAGAAAACAACTTCTTCGTGCATATTTCACGTTTTTCTTTTAGAGGAGATTAACAGCTGATTGCTTAAACCATATTAATCCAATTTGAATTTTTTAACGTAAATGTTTTAATAAAATTTATTTTATGAATAATTTAATCTTAAAATATTCAGTTAAAAATAAAAAAGTTATTTTGTCTGGAAAATAATTTATAACCAAATTCATTTTATGTTTACCAATTTTCTTTTATATTAATTAAATAAATTTTTCCGTCTTAGAGGACATAAAATAATATTCTCTTTATTATCAAATTTATTTTCTTACTTTTCCTAATTCAAAAAATAAGTACCGGGTACACAAAACAAAAATTCGCTTCTGTAAAAGATTATTAAAAAAAATGTCTGTTAATTTTTAACTACATTGGCAGTTCTGATGACGTAATGATTTTATTTAATAACATTTTAATACAGGTGAAAAGTAAATAAAATCATTTTGAAATTAGATTCTACTTTTTATTTTAAAATATATAATTCAAATTTATATTTTAAAGTAATCATTTATTTAGGTTTACTTACATTACGTTACCACAGGGTTGTTAAAGTAAGTCAACCACTGTAATACCATTGACCAATCAGAGACACTGAAAAGTAATAGTTATTTGGAAGTTTTTCTAACTCGTACCAATTAGAGATATCGTTCAGTCTCGTCGAAATCGCTTACGTGTTTGTGCGTTATTTCTGTGGTAATTTTGAAGAATTTTCTAGAAAGGAAAACCACACAATTAGGACATTATTTTAAAGTTAGGAACGTTTGATTTAGTTTATTGTATACAACATAGATTTTTTTTTAATACATTGGTATTAGATTAAATTTTTTTTTTTAATTTACGTAGTTTAATGAAATTTGTAAATTAAGATTTCAATGTGGTTTTTTAAAAGCAGGTTGTTAGAGTTGGTATGATGCAACTTTTTACATAGATTGGTTTTTTAAATTTAAATAGCTGTTAAATAATAATTTTACGGTTTATAAAATATGTTTTATTCAAAATACGAAAGATGATGCAATTTTTTGTTTTATGTGGACAATTCAATATGGCGGAAATTTTTACTAAATTAATTGCTGATTAATTTGAAATATGGAACTAAAATGAATTTTATTCAGGAGAAACAAATATAAAATATCTTAATATTTTTTAGTAATTTTATAGGAATTGAGTAATTTTTCTATTATATTTGGTTAGTGCTTGTATAAATATTTAATGTAATTCATAGGTATTGAATAGACATGTTTTTTCTTGCTTTTGGCTACCTTTTTAATGGCTTACTGAAAAGAAGTACCTTAGTACTGTGAATATCTTAGGAACTGTCTGATCTTTCTGTTTGATGTATCTGAATACTTTATTACAGCTGAAACAGGAAATACTTTTCTATTTTCAGTTATTTTTTAGAAACTGTAATAAAAGAAAAAATTACATTATTTTAATTGCTTTTGAATTAGGAAAATTATAATACATAGTTCTTTATCAGAATTTAATACATTTATTTTTTTTTAATTAGTATGTTTTATTTGTATTGTATTTTACTAGAATTTTTGGACTAACCAGATGGTTTAGTGGTTAAATTCATCATTGCAAATTGCCTGATTTTGAAGTTGAGATTTCTAAGGTACAAATCCTTGTAAAAGCAGTTACTTTTATACGGATTTGAATACTAGATCGTGGTTACCGGTGTTCTTTGGTGGTTGGGTTTCAATTAACCACACAACTCAGGAATGGTCGACCTGAGACTGTACAAGACTACACTTTATTTACATTCATACATATCGTCCTCATTCATCCTCTGAAGTAAAACCCTACAGTGGTTCTGGAGGCTAAACAGAAAAATAACTAGTATTTTTAGAAAATTCCACTAAATTTCCAAAAAAAGTAAATGAATTTGCAATGCTAGTTGCTGATCATAAAAGCAATAAATAGAATGTTGTCTAATCTAGCACCTGAGAATGTGGGTGTCATTTATTATATTAACAGATTACTTGAAATCTATTAAAGTTACTTAAAATTACTAAATTATATTATAATTTAAGTTTTAATTATTTTTAACTTTTTTATTTATTTATATAATTTCTCTCATTTTACCTTTCTTTTAAGACTATAATAATTGTGTTATCTCACCACTAGAACAATCAGAATCTTTTTCAATACAGAATCATTGAACCAAATTTTACTCAACAACCCCACATTTTGAGAACTATGTTGTGTCTAATTCTTTGTTAATTCTTTTTTCTTGTGCAATTTTTTTTCAGTAATTTTCTAGAAAAACAACCCAGTGATTATAATTTATTTCCTGCTGCAAATATTTTTCATTATTGCAAATATGTTTTTCATTTATTTCTCAAGAGTTCATAAAAATAATTTTTTTAATTTTAATTAATTATATTAAACTGATTAATTTTAATTAAAGATAATTTTTTAAATTTATTTTTGTTTCCTATATTTCTAATTTTTTCCTGGACATCAGTTGTAGTTAACTGCATTCATTTCCAGATCTCCTGGTTGTACCCACCAAGTTGGTCTAGTGATAGTCTTCCCAAATCAGCCGATTTGGAAGTCAAGAGTTTCAGTGTTCAAGTCCTAGTAAAATCAGTTATTTTTACATGGATTTGAAAACTAGATCGTGGATATCAGTGTTCTTTGGTGGTTGGGTTTCAATTAATCACACACCTCAGGAATGGTAGAACTAAGACTGTACAAGATTACATTTCATTTACACTCATAAATATCATCCTCATTCATCCTCTGAAGTATTATCTGAAAGGTAATTACCGGAGGCTAAACTGGAGAAAGAAATGGTCACTCGATTGTAACCTGGTATAGAATCTTTTGTAAAGTGTTTTATTGCATAATCAACCAAAACTGTTTTAGTTATTTCCCCTAAATTTATTTTATTTTTGCAGTTCACTAATAGATATCAATAGAATATAATACACAAATACATTAAAATTCAAATAAAAATGATTCTAATCCATTTTTAATATTCTGTTTTGATCCATTATTATCAGATTAAATCTTTAATAAATTACCCACCCTACAAATTTCTGAATATTTTAATACAATTAAAAAGATATAAACCATATTTTTTAATTATTTAATCTTACAAGAGAATCTAGATTAAAAGAAAAACACACATCTTTTTTTAATTACCATTTTCATTTTCTTCTCTATTTTTTTCCAAAAAAAAAAATATTTTTGGAAATATTTTTTTAATTTTTGTTGTAGTTTGTAACATTTATAGATAAGGTTTTTGGTGGTTAAGGTTTTTAATGGTATGTGCAATACCTCATCACTTGACTGATATCATTGGTTAGTTAATTATTTTTTTTTAAATCTTTCATTGAAACTATTTATATTTGTTCACTCCAATTTTACATTCTCATTACAATAATTTTATGGAGTTTACTTTAATATCTTTATAGCTATTTGTGGAATGTCTCATTAAACATTATACAGGAAGAAATATACAACTCCATTTTATATTCATTCCTTTAAGCAAGTAATCAAATGACCATATATTAATAGTTCCATTTATTTTCATTTTTTTTTGTCTTCAGTCATTTGACTGGTTTGATGCAGCTCCAAGATTTCCTATTTAATGCCAGTCATTTTATTTTGGTATACCACCTACATCCCTAACAATTTGTTTTACATGCCTGCACAATTTTTCCCGTCTACCTATCCCTCCAATATCAAAGCAATTATTCCAGGATACCTTAAGATGTAGCCTATAAGTCTGTCTCTTCTTTTAGCTATATTTTGCCAAATGCTTCTTTCTTTATCAATTTGCCACAACAACTCTTCATTTGTCACTTTATCCAACCATTTGATTTTTAATATTCTCCTGTACCACCACATTTCAAAAACTTGTAATCTTTTCTTCTCAGGTACTCCGGTCATCCAAGTTTCACTTCCATATAAAGCTACGCTCCAAACATATATATTCAAGAAAGTTTTCCTGACATTTAAATTAATTTTTGATGTTAGAAAATTATATTTTTGATTGAAAGCTCGTTTCGCCTGTGGTATTTGGTATTTTATATTGTACTTCTGCTTCATCCATTTTTAGGAATTCTACTTCCCAAATAGAAAAATTCTTCCATCTCCATAGTCTTTTCTCGTCCTATTTTTATATTCAGTGATCCATCTACATTATTTCTACTGCATTTCATTTAGTTCTTGTTTATTTTCATGTGGTAGTTCTTGCGTAGAACTTCATCCATGCCATTCATTGTTTCTTCTAATACTTTTTTTACTCGGCTAGAATTACTATATCATCAGCAAATCGTAGCATCTTTATCTTTTCATCTTGTACAGTTACTCCAGATCTAAATTGTTTTTTACCTGATTAACTGTAATTTCTATGTAAAGATTAAAAAGTATTGGGATAGGGAACATCCTTGTCTGTAATTATGACAAAAGTAATGTTACGAAAAAGTTATTTTCATAATATTATTTAAATTTTTTATTGTCATACATGAATACTTTCAATATGCCTTTAAAAAAGTTCTACGTGTAATGATAGTATCAAACGGTACTATACTAAACGATACTATAGTGCTTTAGTGTGCTTTAGAATTTTAAATTCTTTAAAACTATTAAGTATTAAAAAATCACTTTGAAAATATTGAAACTTTTTCATTCAAAGGATCTTCACAGTTCACCAGATGACCATTTATCACTAACAATGTTTTAATTTTGTCCTTTGTATGAATTCTCAGTTGCTTTTAATTTACCGTAAACAGTTTTTTTAACAATAATAATAATAATTGTTATTTTCCTAATCTTTTAATCAGATATTTAAATTTAACTTCTTTGGAGAGACAAACATTTTTACTTTATATTACATGTACATATTACATTTACATGCTTTTTATTTGTGCTTATACAGTAATATTATTAATATACATGAAATAATTGTGTAGCTTAACTACATATTATACATATTAAGCTATTATGTTGCATGTTAACCTTTTATGTGGCTTAAAAATATTGCTTACATGTAACTGCTTCATCATAAAAAAAACAAAATGGTTTTAATAACATTAACTAACATTAATTCTAACTTGGTTAACTCAACACTAACTTACTAAATAGTTCATGCATTAAATTAATAACAGGTATTTTATATATATATATATCATTTATTCTGCTGTGTTTAAGTTAAATATTTGCATTTAAGTTTAATGAATTGTCAAGAAACAAGTTAGAATTGTCTCTTCAAAGAGTTAAAATAAAAATATAATTGATTTTAAGGAAAAAGATTATAATAATTTATTGTTAAATGTTTATAAACTATTTAACAGGCTGTTTATATAATTTCACCAGATTCCTTTAAGTTTTTTTTACAAGTTTACATAAATAAGAGGAAACGTGTGATTTGTTTAATTTGTAGTATTGGCTTTTTTAAACATATTACACCAGATTCTGTAAAACATGAAAATAGCCTCTCATATTATTTTTCTTTGCAGTCACTTCCATTTGTTTAATAATAATTTACATAATTGCTTAATTCAAGAATCAAGTTTATCTACAAAATTAAATCCAATTTTTTTCTTTTTTTACAAATTTATTAAAACCTTAAAGGTTTATAAAGGTTTTTATTAAAACCCTTTTTAACAAATTTAAGGATACAACATTCTATCAGATTTTTTAGCTTCCATATAAAAAGAGCTTCAATCCTGCCCTAAATACTTCAAAACATTTGGCATTATGTAAATCTATTTTTGACAGCATCAAATGTTAAGCTAAACAGTATTTGAAAGTATTCTGGTCTCCTGCCTAGAAATATCAAGGAACTCTACAGTCAATAATTTTAGTTACATTTTTCATTTACTTTACTGTTATCTTTTACAGGAATGTTAAAACTAAAAATACACTACATTAAACCTTTTGTACTTGCAACTACAGATACAACCCCAGTCCTCACATTTAAGTTCTCTAAGGCCTTATTATGTTGCCTGCTGTCGATCCACTGAAATTATTAGTTTATTTCTGTAAATTTAGATGTTTTATAAATAATTTTCCCAATTCATGTAAAACTTATTTCAGGTACCTTCTCTTTTATTGTAAGAAATTGGAATTTGTATTTTAATCAGTACCTGTCTCCTAATGTTAATTATACCGCACCTACCACTGATCTCATATATAATTTTCTTATAATTTTACTTCATAACTTTGTTGAATAAGTACTTCTCCATGTATAATTGCATAATATTTAATTTTTTTTTTCTACAATCATACACATAAAAATAATTCCAATAGATATTTAGTATTTATATTATTTAATAATCCATTTTTACTTGGATTGCTTAAATGTATTATTTTCCTATTAAAATTTTATATTCTAGTTCATCAGTCACATATTGTTTGTACTTTCTATCAATAACTTGTATTTATTTATCGTTTACAAATTTTTCAGATAATGATTTTAAATCATTTATGTCAAAAAATATTTTTCTTCATCTTTAAATAGTATAATTTATAGAGTTTTTTTTTTTAATTCCTAACTGGATTGGTCATGTTATGCTGTGAAAATGCATTCTAAAGTCTATCATAAAAGTGATAATTAAGAGGCTTAGATAATAATGCAAACTAGCTGCATAAAAAGAAAAAGGAAAAAAGAAATGTGGAAAATAGAAGTATATTCCTTAAATGTTGAAAACTCTCTGAATATTTATTCCATTGAAAAATTTGTTTTATTATACTGTTGTTCCTAATATAAGGAATAATAGAAAAATTTCCTGTATGTTACATCTATTCCAATTCTTTAATACATTTCTGTTTTCATTGTGAAATAATAAAATCTTCTGGATTAATATATATATTTCCCTGGTTCTGTGTTCTAATTAGGTTTAATTTTTAGGATAACAGTAAAAACAACAAAGATTAGGTGTATTATACAGATAGCAAATTTGATATGCTCTGATACAGTTCAAGGTGTATTATTTTTTTTGTCATCAGGTACCAGATATGATACTATTTTTATTTTTAATATAATTTTCAATTTGGTAATGACATTATAAATACCTATGTTGTATGCAATGAACAGTTCTCGGGAGTGCTGGGTATATAAAATATTTGTTCCGCAACAACCGCGTCGCGTCCGTCTTTCACCATCCCGATATCATTCATCGGGGATCGGTCAGTATTATGGGGGGGGGGGGGAGTGTGATATATGTGTATATTTGTGTGATATATAAATATGTAAATGCTACAAATAGAAGTTGTGTTCATTTTATTAATATTTTCTTTATTTTTGTATTCTACTTTTATGTTTATTTGTGTTTGTCTTTTCAGTTCAACACCTCACAGCCAGTGGCGTAAGTCCTCCTCTTATCTTATAAATCAATTTATAATTTTTTATTTTTTTATTTTTTTTTTAGTATTAAATATTGGGTTTCCAAAATTACCTCACTTTAAAAATTATTTACATCTTATTAAATAAATTATTCATTTAATTAAATTTAATTTTGGAAATATAAAAAATAAGTAATGATATAGTTTCAATTTTTTGAATAGTGGTATATTTAAAAAAAGTAAAATCATGACCTTTAAATCTTGTTCACATAAGATATAATATATATTTATAAAAATATTGATTTTTTATCAATAAAAGAACTTCTGACAGTTTTTATATTAAATTTTATTCAATAAATTTTTTACTTTGATATTTTATTTCACATATTTTTTTTTTAAATTCTTTTTGTAGGTAGTAAACCAAATTAAAGGTCAGAGCATACCTATATTTAATTAATTACAATCTTAAAAGTTTTTCTATTTAATTTTCTTTTATTTAAAATATTTTAAATTTTCAATGCCCCTTTGCTTTTTCTAGTCAGCGTTCAGCCATCTGCCAACTGCTTCAAAGAAGATGCATGCTTGCATGTTAATTTAATTTTTTCAAAATCAGGGTCAGTTGATTCTAGAGGTGCCAAAATAAATTATCTCATTTTACATACTTTTTTTAATTGAAAAAAAAATAACTTACTTGCAATGTGCTTTGTTTGCTATCATTTTATTAACAAAACTTAAACTAAAATGATAATTTGAAAAATGCTTCTAGCATAACAAAAATCTAAATCATTTCAAAATTTAATTATCTTTAGATGTAATATATTTGCCTTGCATATTAAAAAGGCATGAACTGATCCTGGTTTTTTTACAATATAATTATTTTACCTCATTGTACATATTTTTAAATTGGTGAAATTTAAGTGTGATCAATATATAAGTGTGAAATTAAAATGTTATCAAGTTCAAAGTTGAAATTAAAAATTAAAGTTATCTTCAACATCAAAATTTATAAACTACGAATAAAAATGTGACATTTAAAACTGTATAGTTTATCTACCTCGTTACATTCAAGATCTCGTCTACTTTTCACTTGATGCATCCTGCTAGCTTCAGAGTACCAGATTGACTGATTCTTTCAACTGCTCAATGGATTTCATCTTTGGATTAGCTGTGGTGATAAGTGTAAAGTTGTGGAGCCAAATCATAATAAAATTAAGGTACTATTCATATTTTACAACATTCTATATGTATATATATATATATATATATATATATATGTGTATGTGTGTATGTTTATATGTATATATATATATATATATATTTAATGATAATAATGGTATTCATTAAAAGACACTCCATCCATTTATGTAATGATTCCATGACTTATTGTAACACGTTCTGCTTCATCAAAAAAAGCTTAAGCCTTCATACATTCAATGCTCATCAAGATGTCCTCACAACATTCTTTTTATATGCTCACTCAACTGATAGAAAAAAAACATTGGGCTACCTTGATAACAACTGATATTTCAGAGAGTAGATCTATTATGGGTTCATCATGGACCTTAGGCAGAGCCAATCTCTACCATGGTGCACACACTAGCCACCAATCAACTTGTAGTAAAAGTTTAGCTTCAATTAGACAACCAACTAATGGAGCTACTCACTCTGTGGCTTCAATCAGCCAGTATCACTTGTCTTATACCAAGAGTTAGGTCAGGGCATTAGATTAGACCCCAATTTACATCATTGGTAGGTAACTTTCTCTTTTGATACTGCAGTTACTTTTATTTCTAAATTTTAGGCAGGCCAGATCTGCCTAATACCAATTAAATGGCAATTAACATTTGACATTTAATACCAATTAAACGTCATATATGCCACAAAATTTTGTGTGGCAAATTATAATATCAGTATAATAAAGAGAAGCATCAATACAATAAAGAGAAGAAATTTGGTAGTTAAATATCAAGAAATGCCAGTATTTGTTCAGTGCCTAACTTATCTCTGACATATTAATTTCCAATAACTGGTTTTATATTCAATTTGATTTGCTCTGATGCAACCCAGGGTGTATAGTTTTTAATTCTTGTTAACAGGTAGAAAATTTGATAAGCTCTGATGAAATTCAGGGTGTATTATTCTATTTAGATTCTTGCTTAAGATGTAGCAAGTATGCTCTGACACAGTTTAGGGTGTATTAATTTAAATTCTTTATTCTTTTTAATGATTTATCATCTTTTTTTTGGAAATTATAATGTTTTCTGTTGAGAAATTTTAAATGGTATTATAAACTTAAATGTACTTATGCTGTCCAGTATGGACAAACTGGTATATTTAAATTCTGTTTAATACAAGTCCATTTAATTAAAAAAAATAGATATTAAAAAGAATTAAACTTTAATGCAATAAAATAAAATTTAATGCCAACTGAAGTATTGCAAAAACTGGTAATTGGAAATAAGGCAATTTTAACTTATCTAATTACTATGTTTAGGTGTTTTATATTTCATATAATATTACATTTTATTAGCACAGTATATATATATATGAGTACACATATTTATTTTTCTAATATCAGTTTTTTTAAGAATCATAATCCTCTTTACTAATATACAAAATTATATTTATTTGATCAGCTTAAGCACAGAACAATAAATAAAGTAAGATGGTACCTCATTCCATTACACATGGAAAAACGTTTTTGCAAATTTCTTACATCATCAGTTGCATTACATTTTTTCAAATTGTTCACATTAAATTGCATATTACACATAAATATTATAAAATAAAACAATTTTTTTTTTTTTATAAAAAAAAATATATATATATATATATTAACAATAACAAAGTTTTATTCTTTTATCAGAAATAAAAAAAATTAAAATATATATATATATAGTTATATATGTACGTAAATTTGTATGAATTTATTAGATACTGCAGTGAAACTAAACTTAAGTTGTGCATTTCTGAGCTTATGATATTTCAAAAAGATTGTAAATATTCATATTTTTAATAATTCATTAATTTTAACTTTTCTAATAATAGTTTTTGTACTTATCAGTTATTATATCACCTGATTTTTTACATACGTTAATAAAATTGAAATGTAACATAAAAATTATTATTTAACTACATTTTTCTGTTTGCCACCCAATTCATTTACAATGTAAAGAATAGTCATGAAAAGTTACTGAACTTGTGAGATTTCATCATGTAAAGTAAATGAAATAATCAAATTATTGGTACGTCAGGGTCTTAGAAACTTCCAATCTTTTAATTATAGTAAAAATGAATTCTATTTACCAACTTTTATTGATAGTTAATGAGTTTTAACAGATGAAACAAAACAATATTTTCATCTAATATATGGTTAATAGAAGATATAATAAATGCAAATTTAGAAATGGTTTCAGTTGTGTTTTTTTTTTTTGTTTTTGTATAGATTGAAGTTTTGTTTAGGCTTCTGTTGCAACAAAGCAACTGGAAGCCCATATGTCATTGTAAATTTTAAAAATTCCATAAAAGTATACAATGCAGTTTATACTACAAAAAATTTAAATATGACCTAAGAATATGGAAGACTAGTAAACAGAAGATCAGGTGGTGTACCGATATCCAGTAAATTTTGATTTTTGCTATCTTTCAGCAATGACCTTAGTTGAATATTTTACAGCTCAGCTGGGTACATTCATTTACCACACATTCCTGGGGATAAGGAATAGTTTTACTCTTGTCACCTCTCCCGTCTAAGATCAGGAAAAGTTGTTGCTATTCTATGTTACTCTAGTATCTGGAAGTAAAGCAATCTGTTACCATCCACATCTGAAGTGCTTAATTCAAACTAATTTCAGTAATTTTTCTGCTGCTATTCCCAATAAAAGTATTAGTTGATTTCCCAAGGGTCTCTGTGTGAAATAGATCCCCATTGCTTTAAAAAGAGTTTAGCAACATTTCATTGATATCCACTTAGTTTGGAGGAGGGGATGGCTTTTCTTACGAACCTTTCTAGTAAGCGATTCTGTTTCCGAATAAAAAGGTCCATCTCGGGCTGGAGTCTTTAACAAGTAAAGATGGACCATCTAATCATTCTTGACACAATATAAGTAAATATTTTTGTCAGAAAAAGTTCAATATTATCATAATTAAAATGAATTTCCTAATTTAAATAAAAGATTATTAATGTCATAGCCACTAATAGAATTTGTCTTATTTTTGTTTGTTTCAGGTAACTCAACGGTTCATTTAATAATCTAAGGGAGAGCTGCTATGTAAGTGGCCCTCCTTACATTGTGGTACTCCCTTTTACAATAGGATAAGTTTATACTAAAGGTACTTACTTTTGTTATTATTGTTTAATATTATAAAATTTCATATTACAATTAAGTTGTGCAGTTTTAAGTTGATTGTATAATATTAGATAAAATCGCGATATTCCCAGTTCCAGTAGGGTCCACTGATAGGAATTTCCCTGTAGGGATATTTTTGAATATTTGTGTATGTTTCTGTTTCAGGTTCAAATAAATTTTACATTATGATTACTTAGATTAAGCAGTATAGATTAAGTTTTATGAAAGTAGATGTAAAATTTTGTATTCTGTGTATGTTTTTTCAGGTTCAACAGAAATTTTATTTCATAAATACTTAGTTACATTTCATCCGCGGTCCCAATCTCTTATAGGGCCTCAGTAACTTTCTCCATCGATAGTGTATGAAAAGTTTTATGAAAGTAGACATAGTTTTGTATATTGTGTATGTTATTTTTTCGGATTTAACATAAATTTTACATTAAGAGTTCTTAAATTAAGCAGTGTAGATTAAGTTTTATGAAAGTAGATGTAAAGTTTTGTATATTGTGTGTGTTTTTTTCAGGTTAAACATAAATTTTATTTTACTAATACTTAGTAGAGTCATGATCACGTCTTCAATCTCTAATAGGGCCCCAGTAGGTTTCCCCATTGATAGAATATCATTTTCTTTAAATGCGTTTTATATGTTTTTCTTTTTCAACATATATATATATATATATATATATATATATATATATATATATTAAGATTGTTGTATATTAACCCATTTCTCCAACCCCTACCCCAATATGTTCATTTGGCTATGTTTTTGTTTGTTTTTTTATTTATTTCAGGTTTATTAGTGATGTTATATTTAAGATTTCTTAGTTTGAAGCATATTATGTAGGTTAACTTTTTACCATATTAAGAATCCATATTTTCATATATTTTTTTATCCTTTTTATATCATGTTGGTACCAATCTGTTTGCAGGGTGATTTTGAGTTGTAGGTGCAGTACTGGCAACACTTAAATTCATGAAAGTTAGCAAAAAAAAAATGGTTACTGATTACTCAAATGTAATGTTGAAAGTGGAGAATGATTATGGATGCTAAAGAAGATTTTAATTGAAATGATTATATCACAATCATTTCAAATCTGGATTGAATAAAAAGTGAGTGAGTAGCATGCCTATCTCAGTTAAAAAAATATTTAGATGAATTAAATTCTTTTAACAAAACAAATTATCCCAACAAAAAAAATATAATTTTTAAAACTCAGCATATCAAAAATATTTTTTCATCATATATGAGGTCTGGCTATTAAATAACAAAACTAATGCTATAAAATATTTTATTTTAAATTTATACATATTTAATTATTATCACCTTCAATATACCTCCCACCTCTATCCCTACAACACTCCATGCGAATTTTCCATTGTTCAAAATAGTATTGGAAGTCTTCTTCTGTGAGCTCTTTCATGACACATGCCACTTTTTCGTTCACGGTTTCAACGGTCTGAAATCTTGTTCCTTTTAATGTAGATTTGATCTTGGGGAACAGATAAAAGTCACATGGTGCAAGGTCAGGCGAATAAGTCGGATGGCCTAACACTGGAATATTATACTTGGCTAGAAACATTTTGACAAACAATGCAGTGTCAGTTGGTACGTTGTCCTGATGAAGAAACCATGACTTGTTCTTCCATAATTTGGGTTGTTTTTTCTTATTTTCTCATGGAGTTGAGCGACGACCTTGAATAAAGACAAGAATAGTTAAGATGTTCAGATTGGATTAGATTACCAATTTTTTTCAATATTTTTATCCGGTTTTGTGATTAATATTGAAAAGTATGAAATGATCTGTTGTCATAAACTAAAATTTCGTGAACAATTTTAATGAAAAAAATGTTAAATAAGTGTAAATATACTAGTTTTTAAATAAATTCATATTATTGAGAAAAATAATCCATAAACAAAATAAATTAGATTTCTTGATAGATAACAGAAAAGTACAAAAACACATTTGACAGAACACTTTTCAAGGCTATTTAGAACTATTTTAAACGCGATTCCATTATTTCGTTGTTCAATAGTTTATAGCAGTTTATGAAATATGGATTTACTATTACTAGCCAGAGACCCAACAGTAGTAGGGAAAAGGTGAAAGTGCACCGAAGAAACTTATAATGGTTCCATCTACGGAAAGTTCATGGCTATGGTTTTTTGGGAGCTCAGACTATAATTAAGCTAACTTTGTAATTAAAGTCATATATAGATTTTAATTCAACTCTCTTAGATATGTATCGGTTCTCAGTGTAATTAGTTTTTGGTGTGGTTTGCTGGATGGCGGTTTTTTAAAGATATGTTGAAAAAATCCGATGTGGACATCACATGACTTCCTTGTATTTCAGTTAAATTACATATATGCACATTTTTAGAAATACAAAATTTTTATAGGCAGGACTAACAAAGGGAAGTATTATTTATGCTTCACTACTAAAAAGTGCTATTCAGGCTAAATTACCACATATAACTGTAAAACAAGTGCGTTTTTACCAATAATGCTCTTGCACAAAAATCTAGGGTTGTTGCTGCAAAACTCCCTGACCTATACTTTAAAGTGCTTTCAAATGAGCTAGATTTAGTTCCTAGCGATTACTTCTCAAACTTGAAGAAAACTTGCCGGATGAGGATTCACTTCAAACGATGAGGTCAAACATGAGACAACGGCTTATTTTACAAAGTTGGATAAATCATATTATATTGAGGGTATTTAAAATTTGGAAAGTCATTTATGTAAATGTATTAAACTGCAATATTACTTTATTGAAAAATAAAAATTTCTGAAAAATCTTATGGTTTCTTTGTACTCTGCCTTTGTCTAATTTTGAGTGTACTGTAAGCTACTTTTGAGACTAATTGGGAAATTATTAAATGGCAACCATTACCGTTAGCTTATATATACATTAATTTTTCAAATGTATATTACTTTTACATGAGAAGACTTTATAATCAATTATTTAATGAAATATGTAAAGAATGATTGATTATACAATATTATTAAATATCCTTATATTTAATGTTTTACAAGTTTCTTTCTCTGTGATAAAAACTGATCGAGAAGTTGTTAAATATCTTGTATTATTTTTTATTCTAGAAGTAAACTATTATTTATTATTATTATTCTTTAATTATAAGTAATCTATTTTGAAATTTACTGTTACAATTAAACTGATGTGTCTTCCAATTGTATAATGTAAATTTGATTTTCTCCACTATGATCTCCATTATAACTTTAAACTGATAATGATTTATCAGTCAACTAGTGAGCACAGACTTAATTTAATTTTTACTGTAATACCTTGAATCATGGTACAATGCCTTGAAACAAGATGGAATTGCAGGAAAAAATACGACTACGAAGTAAATGAATTTGAGTAAATGAACATGCTAACCATTAAATTACATGATCAATAAATTTTCTTTGTTAGAACGAAGTGGATTTCAAATATCAAAAATCTTAATTAAATGTTAATGTAACACTTTTTTTTCTAATTTTTACTTTTTTGTAGTATTTAATTGTGATTGTTATTTTTTGGACCAATACTGTTTTGCTTTGAAGCGTCTTTATAAAACACTACACCTGTCATTATTATTAAATATTTATTATGATTATATATTTATATATATATATATATCCATTCCTACCTGGAGTATATCATTTCTTGTGGGCTTTGTCAAAAAATTAGAATGAGTTATCGCAATATAAAAATTGGTTGTTACATCATTATTTCATGCTCATAAATAAAAACCATGAATACTTAAATATTTTAACTGATCCATTCATTTATATTTATGAATATGTGCAATCTTTGCAAAAAAGTATAGTTATTTAAAAAATAACAATATCCATCAATATCAAATTGGACAACTGTTTTTATAGAATTAAGTATAATATTTCCATATATCAGAAAGAGCCTTATTATACAACCGTTAGGTTACCATTTTTAATAATAACAGAACTGTTTAAAAGATCCTCACACTAGTTTATATAAAAAATAAATTTTTACAGAATTAAAGTAGTTCTATTGATGAGTTTTTGAATAATTTTTATTAACTAAAGATAAAAAAATCTCCTGAATTGTTACTTGTTTAGTATTCTGTTTCTTATTTGTTTCTTATTTCTGTTTCTTATTTAGTGTTTTCATAAAAACATATTATTTTTCACATACTTATATTTAAAATTATTAATATGGACTTAATCACTTTTATTTTTATTTCATAATTAATTGTGGAACTTCAACAAAATTGATTTTAAGTCCATGTTGAGAAAGGAAGAGGATAAATGGCTGGTTGTTTCTGAGTCTTGATGGAATGCTAAGAAATGTTCTAATTTGCAGATTTATCCACTTATATGACCAGGAAATTCTATTTCAATAAGGGAAGGTAGTGATGAGCACCTAGAAATGTAAAGTTCAATTCTTTCAAAATCAAAGGCTACTTGATAGTAATCAAATAATTGTATGAAATAAAACATTATTTTTTTTTACATGAACTTTTAATGACAAACAAACATATATAAATATACAAAACAGATTTAATATAACTATATTTAAATGGCACACAATTTTTAAAAAATAATTTAAACATTTTTAAATCGTATTATATTAGCCCATACACAAGATAATGATTTGTAATAAAAAAACTCTCATTTGCAGTTTTAGTAGCATTAAAAGACAATTAAAAGGCAATTAATTGCTACAATTGGTAGCATTAATCATTCAGAGAAATATTGCTTTTAGACTGAAATTTGAAGTACTAAAATTAAGCAGAAGTTCTACAATAAATTGCTGTTAAAGGTAGCCTAACTTGCTGAAGGTTTTCAGGGGTGTATTATTTGTTGAGATGAAAAAATTAAATATATCTCATGACTATTTAACAAATAAATAATTATACAAAAAAGCCTAATGATTCTTGTTGAAAATATTCTGCAGCTGAAGATATTCTTGAATTGGATAATATAATTTTTTTCCTTTTTTTTATATTTTAGGTATTTATAACACTTCTTAGTTGTCTTTCCTCTTGAGCCTCTCATAAAGTCAGGATGTTGCCAACATTGCAATTGCTGTTCTCCCATTCTGCCGTCTTCCTAAACTCTTATTTGCTTTTCTTTTTTTTTTTTAATTTTAATCCATTTATCACATCCACCTGCTTTCTTCTCTTATACTGGATAAATTTACAATTAGTATTTATAACTTTTGTATATTTAGTCTAAAATGGCAATTAATAATCAAAAAAAGAAGTTATTTATAACATCCAAACCGAACTAAATATTAAATTTAAATGAAATATAATTAACAACCTTTTGTTTTATTCATTTACATTATGATTCATAATTTGTTGAACCTATCGTTAAAGAAGAAAAATAATTCTATTTTCACTGATGCTACTAAGAAAAAATATGACATGTAAATATAATCTACTAAATACATTTGCATTAGAATAATTCAAGAAATAATTTTATTAGTAAAAAAAGAACTTAAATAATAACAAAATTAAAAAAGTAACACAACTTCTTGGCATTGCATAAAACTGAAAATTTTAGAATTCAATTATTTTGTATTAATGGAAGAAAAAAGTATTTTAAAAAAGTAAATAATTACAACAATTAAAATAAGTTTTAGTAGCATTAAAATGATGTGAAATGATCTTTGAAGGTAGGAGGAAATGACTAAAAACAACAACCCTCAAAGACATCAAAGGATGATCTACATTATGAAATCAAACATTTGTCTAGGGAGAAGAAACCCTAGAACGATCATACTGTCCACCAAAATTTGGGTTTATGTGAGGATTAGAGAACATATCAAAAGACATAGGTAAAAATATTTCAAATAACAATATTGTACACTAATTAAAAACAATTACTTTTAAATAACTTGTTCATGAATCTCTCCTCCTACAACTATGATAAAGTTTAAAGCCATTTTAAATTCTGATATTTTTTCCTGTCTTTGATAGTCAACAATGAGAATTATTTAAAATTTCTCAATAACAAAACAAATTTAATAAAAAAAAATTTTTTTTGTAGCATTTGATGCCATCTTCAGTGACAGGTACAGCTGCTCTTATCCTGGTAACATAAATGATATTTATGGCAGTTTTTTGAGTTAGGCATACTTTTTGAATGTGTTGAAAAATGTAATTGAAATTAAATTGTACCTGTTCATTTATTATAATGGTGTATATTCGTTTGAAGCTTATTTTGATTGATTGATGTTGAACAGTGGGCAATCAAACATTTCCCAAATATTCTGAAAATATGGCTTTATAAAAGTATTTTAGGAATTAAATTGTCACATCTCTTATAATCAAGAAAACACACACACAAACTGTTTTTACTTATTACTACATAAGAAATCTCTTATTATTTCATTTATTTATTTCTAAAGGAAACAAATGGCCAGTGATCTATTACAGTCACTTTAGCATCTTTGATATTCTATTTTTATAATTATAAAATGAAATACGATGTAAACATACATTTTTGAATCAAATGTTTGATTGCAAAATGTAGGCACCATCCTTTGATGTCTCCATGAATGTTGTTCTTAGCATTTTCTTCTTTCTCCCATTCCTAATTTCCAGTTGTTCCATTTTCTTTCTTTTCAAGTTGGCAAAGTGTTAGAAAATTAGCCATTAATTAAGTTAAATTAAATATAAAGCTAAAAATATAGTTTAATTTTATAAATAAATTAAAGATTTGCCTAACTTAATATCAAGATGATAACAACTACTTCAAAAAACTAAAATTAAAATCTAAAAAATGTAAGAATTAGCCAATTCTTTTAAACTACTTGATGAACAATGTAACTAGTTTTATCCTGACAACTTTGTTTTTTAAACAAAATACCTTAACATGATACCAAAACACGAGAACCATTTAGAATAACTCGAGTTAGAATATGTATTAAGGTCCAACTATGTAAATAATAAGCTGATACAAGATACAAATTAGTTTTAGAAACTAAATTATAATAAATATTTAACTTCATGTTTAATTTATAGTTAATTAAATCTAAATTTAATAATTTAAATTATGTTTTTTGAAAATAGTCCTGCCAACTTGATATACACTGAATTTTTCAGTAAATAAAAAATGCCAATCGTAAACAGTATTTTAATCTAGAACCTTCAGGTTAAAAGAAGAAATTCTACAGTTCTACTATGAAGACTTAGCATAAGGGAGGTGTCTCATTTACGGGCTAATGCAATATAAAAAAATTAATCTACTTATAAATAAAATAAATAAACATAGCAAATTAATGTACATATTGTAATATCATTTAAAGATTTCCTAAGATTATTATTAACTAGATTACAAAATAAATTATAAGAAAACATGAATATTTTTAAATAGAATAATCTCAAGGCCTCCTGTCTGTTTATCAAAGAATTCTTTTTCAAAATAACTCTTTTTCTTTATTTAATGGTGATAAGGCAAGCAAAAAAATAACCCAAAAACCGCAAGGAATTTAACAAATATAGTTCATGATTTCTTTTTTAATAATTAAATTGAAGGTATATTCCCACAAAAAAAAAAAATTGCCCAGTGCTAGTGAATATATGGTATTTCTTCAATGTGTACTTAGTGAACAGAAATTGATAAAATTAATAGATAATAATTAAATAAGTAAATTGGACAATACTTAATACTACCAGCATATACTCTTCATTATTTTTTAAAGTTTGGTTCTGATTATCAAAAGAATATTTTTTTATGTTAACAGTAGTATCTAAACTATTACAAAGATTGTTATGTTAACACTATAGATCTCTACAAAGTTGCACTAATGAACACATTGGCTCTCATGAGGATTACCGGTGATTCTCTGAAAAAATAACTCGTAGCTCGTGAGAAACTAAGCTGATCACTCAACCATGTATTTTATTATTCATTATAGCAATTCACAGCCTCTCACTGTTTAATGGCATACTAGTAATACAAATTAATGTCTTCTCGTGGCATTCTCTGGGATCCTCAGATCATTGTTGTTGTAGATGCATCATTTTTAGGTTTTATATATTTTTTAAAATTATTTTTAGTTCATAATTGTAAGTTTTGAATATAATTAGTTAAATTATGAGTTTTTAACTGTAGTTTTAAATTATTTATATAAATAAATAATTTAATTTATAATGAAAAAACAGGCCTATTAATTGAAAACCATGCTTCAAAAAACCATTACATCTGATAATAATGCCACTTTTATTTGAACCACACCTTCTGTCAACAGATGAGTAATAATCGGTCATTCGTATCCATAGTTCACCTATGCTTTGTTGATTGTATTGTTTGTGAGATTATATCGGGATAATTTATAATTATTAAGTTCTATATATTTAAAAATTGGTTTTACTTCCAAGTTATTTTATTTTATATAGTAAATATACTAAACATGTATTTAAAAAAACCATTGTCAACAACAGAATTGCTGACGATTAGTTATATTACAAAAAAAAAAAATTATAGATTCACGGCCAGGAAGTAGTTGGTACTTGGTCTAATAAACGAAATTGTCAAGCAATGAATTGTTCTACAATTCTACAAAATGATTCTGAAGGTAAATGATCTATTTTAATCTTCTGATTTTGAACATGAATATAAAACAGCTAGTTTATTATCCAATAATGATAAAGACTTGCACCAAATAGAAACAGAATTAGAAATAACCTTGATCAAGAAGATAAATGGAATGTGGTACATGTGGTAAAATTACCATTCCACATTTAGTTTACTGTTTTAAGAATTTTATAATAATGAAGATTACCCTGATAATAAAGATGAAACTATTCCTCTTGAAGTATACAAAAGATTTGTGGATGATAATATTCTTTAACTAGTTGTGACAGAAATACATAAAAATTATACAAATTCCGTTTCAACAAACGCAAAAAAACGCATATACAGAACAAGTAAATGGGTTGATACAATTAAAAATTAATTAAAATAGTTTTTTACATAAATTATTTATATGGGTAGTGTGAAGTACCCAAACATGTTACTATTGGAATATAAATATTCATTTAGAAAAGAATTTTCGCGTGAAACCTTCAGAGTTAGAGAAAAGCGCATAGATAGTGCTTCTATGCGCACTATCAATTTATTTGATAGTTGAGGGTTGTAAGTTATGTTAGGTGGTTGTGGGTAGGAGAGGCCATACAAGGGCAATAGTAAGTTATGAAACTACATTGCAGAAATGTCTGCTGAAGCATTTGCATAAGTGGCATCCTGACAAAAGACAAACTGAAGACTGTGTTATCAAGTTTGGAGGCTCTAAAAGATGACCTCTGGTAAAGCCCATCAGGAGTGGAGGCAGTGGTTTGACAATCAGGATTGTCACAAGTGGGTGTCTTCCCTTAAGGGGGTCAGGTTGTATAAAATTAGAAACCTAATTGAATCGATCCAAGAAAAGTTTGTTACACAACATAATCCAGTAGATGAATCCATGATACCTTTATGCAAAAGTTTATTCTTCAGACATTACTTATGTAATAAAAGTCAACAAATATCGTTTAAAAACTTTCATACTGTGTAACTTGATTGATTTATAGGTTTTATGTTGCAATTAACTGTACTCTGTGAAGCTTAAAGGCAGAGTAACAGAGAATGTAGTATTATAATTAACTGAAAGATTCCTACAAGGAGGAGTTCTAATAGTTGAAATTTGTTATACATCTGTAACATTAGCCACTTCATTGTCACAACAAAATACATATTTTAATGCTCATTACATAAAAATCGTAAAGATATAATTTAAAAGGTAAATATTACTAAACAGAACTCTAATGAGATAATAATGCCAAAACAAAAAGACAATAAAAGGGGTGAAATTTCTTTCTAAAAAACATACCATCTAGATGGCTGAAACTGGACATGACAGCTAATGTAATGAACAAGGAAGTAAAGTATTGATCTCTTTGATTAAATAATAGTTAATTTAGTCCACTAAGAAAAACAATATGATCATATTATATTTAAAATACTATTTATATATACAGATATGTTGTGTGGCTTATTTACCATCAGCTTATAAAAAAAAGAAGAGTAACAAACAATGACCCAGTTTTATTGGTTGGTAGTATAATTAGCAGATTAATAAGAGATTTTGATGCTACAAGCATAAAACCCAATCAACTCAATGAAATTATATTCTGCAACAGTAATTAAATGTAATGCATATTTAAAAATATTCTATTAGATTAATGCATTATTTTCTCTTTCTTGATGTAAGTACTTTAACAGAGCAATATAAAATTTCATCGAGCAATAGTTGAATAAATTATTTGTTAAAAAATTAAAATAGTATAAAATAGCACATAACATTTAACAACCTCTTTCAGTCAATTTTGATTAAAAAAATTATATTTTATGATTTGTAATTTTAAAGTAGACAAGACCTGATTGAAAAATGAGTGAGACAAGGATATAGTCAGTTTCCACCTGGCATTTCAATATGGGAATTAAAAATAAATTTGAGAGCTGAGAAATAACTACCCAAAACAAAAATAAGATTTTAAAATTCTATGATGGCATTTTTCATTAAACAAAAAAAAGGTATTACATTAGAAATTGTAATGGATTTATTGGAACAAGAAATTCAGTTTGAACATTTAAAAAAAAAACAAAACAAACATAATGAAATATGCAACAGAAGTTTAAAGCTAAGGTTAAAAGAATACCACAGAAAGAAAGGAATGGAAAGTAAAATAAAACCGCTCAAATACTGATGACAAAAAACAAATAAAATAAATTTTTTTATGATCTGTTTTAAATAATATATTGAATGTATTCTAATAAGCATTAATACAGTGCATTACAAATATATTTGTACAGGGAAAATAAAATAATTGGAGATTACAAAAAGTATTTAAAAATATCTATTATTAACTTATTTCACTGCGAGGATGAATTTTGATAAAATCTTTATGCATTACTAAATATCTAAGGAAAGAAAAACTTAAAAAATGAGTCATGCAACCTGATGGTAGTGCTATTGGAACACCATACATTAATAAACCATTAAAGTTGAACTATGGATGCAGTGAACCTGTATCTAGCATTTACTAGTAGCTAATGAGACTAAGCGGCTAATGCCACATAAAATTAATATTAAAAAAAAACTTAGAGAAAGATTTTTTGTAAAATGAAGCATTATAAAATCTGACTGAAAATTATATTTCAGTGGTTAGTACTAGTAATTAAATTAATCGGTGAGACAATTACGGATTATACAAGGTCTGTTCACAAAATAACCAAGCATTTTTAATTACACGCCAACAGAGAAATTTAGTGACATGCGGTTGGCAGCAGTGTGTTCCGCATAACCTCTTCTAACCACATGTTCTTGGGTTGTTGATATCTTGTTTAATTTTTGTATTATTGTTATGCGAGTCTAATATGTTTTAAGCGTTAGTAGCGATTTTTGTAATGTGTGATTTTCAGGAGCAACATACAACGTAAAATTTTGTGTGAAACTGGGGAAAACTCGCAGAAACGTTCAAATCTTGAAACAAGCTTACAGAGATGATGCTCTGGGTCATACAAAATTTTACGAATGGTTTTCGCAATTTAAAAGTGGTCTTCAGTCAATTGAAGATGACCCTTGACCAGGAAGACTTTTGACTTCAACTGATGACACTTGCATTCAGAAAATCAACAATCCGGTATGTACAAATCGCGGATTGACTGTCAAAGAACTTGCAGTAGAGGTTAGCATCTCAAATGGATCATGCCATGACATTTTGACTGAAAAATTCAACATGTATAGAGTTATAACAAAGTTGTTCCTCGTTTGATGACTGAACAGCAGAAAGAACATCGAGTGAATGTTTGTTGCTATAACTATCGACACATAAGTTGGAACAAAAACTACTAGCATTCAGCAAACAACTGGCATGATACTAGGCCAACAGAAAACATTGTCAGTTTAATATAGATAATATTTATAACTAAAAATACATACAATGCTATTTAATTAAAACTAGTTTAGAATCCCAATTAATATTATTATTTTAAAGTACTTTAAATAATTATTTTCTTTAATAATTTTATTGCTGTAACTTGCAAATTCCAAAGTCGCTGTCGTTAGTGGATTCTAAAAAGCTTGTGTCTGATTCTGAATTCATATTTATCACAAAATTGTTGATGTGTACATTATGTAAACGTTCATTTTCAATGTATTTTTTTTTAACGATGACAATATGCTCATAGACATTGCTCCACTCAGCTTCAGACACTTTATGAAATTCCTCTTCAGCAACTTAAGAACGTCTGACATGTTAAAAGTTGTATTTTTTTTTTTTTAGCTACTTGCCCTTTCACTTGACTCCATATCATTTCAATGGCATTTAAGTCAGGGTGATATGGTGGAAACTGTAGAACTATGTGACCATAATTTTCGAAAATGTCGTTATTAGAAATTTCTTTTGATTTTCTTTGTTAGTTTTATATCATATATGCAGTCTTTGTCATAGCAGGAGACCGTTAATTTGTTGTTCAGCTAACCATTTTACCATATCGTGTTTTAAAAAATTAGAATTTGGCTACTTTTGTAGCAGAACATTGTGATACGATGTGTTATTTATATTTAATACAATGACTGACCCAGGTGACAAGTTGGGAATACACTTTTCCCATAACCATTTTGTGTACTTTTTGATTTGTGAAAATCTCCTTTCTTATTTGACTCATACATAAGTAAAGCATTGTTAATGAATCCTTATTACAGTTGACATGAACAAGTACTAATAGTGAGTCCTTGGATACTGGTGTTTTCAGTCCCTCATGAAGGTTTGTTGTGTCTATCCATAACTTTGGTGTTGCATGACTACTGTGAATGTAGGTTTCATCTCTGTATAAAATCAGTCTTCCTTCTTCACGGAACAGGGAAATTTGTTGTGGAAATTTCATTCTTTGCATTTTAATAATGTCAAGCCATTTTATCAGTATTCTCCGGTTGTCTTCTGCTTTTTCCGATCTAAATCCCATTTTACATAATATTCTCTTTAAAGACTTTCACTCCCTTTGAAATTAATTATACTTTCGTGGGCTTTTTGCATAATTCTCTTCACAGTAGGAATACATTTTTCTGTTACATAAAATTTATTTATTAAACACCTCAAAGCATACATGTCAAACAAATCTAAATTGCACATAGTACTGGAGCGATTTACATGTTTACGTGATGAAATGAACACAGATGGCTTCTCAGTTTCATTTGATTTCCCTTCTGCTATAATTATTTGGACCGTTTGTCTTGATACTTTTGTCGCTTAAACAATCATATTCAGTACTTCAGTTTTCCTCACTATTCCAGTTCCGGCACTGTTTTGTAAAAAGAAATTGTAAACATTGAATACAATTTCCCTCTCTTGACTATGAACTATTGTACCTTTTCCTCCTAACTTGGGCATTTTAAAAGAAAATAACGGTATTGAAATATTAAAAATTTACATGACTGAATTTATGACAAAGCCTTAAATGAAAACAATGCAACAAATAGTAAAAATAAATCACAGCTATTCACTTCATTAAATAAAATATACATCGCAATAAATGTTTCTGTAATATCCACTTCTAGAACATAATTAAAAGCAATGTGTGACATATGATTCTTCACAGTGCAATGATTAGAGTAGATTAAAAATAAGTAAATAAAATTCTTAGAATTCCATGTTGTGTTTACAACAATTCATAAACAGCACATTAGTCATGTTCGAATCATGAATGAGTTTACTATTATTAGTTGCAATACAACAGGAAGTATCACATCAATATATAATTTAGAGTAAAACTCAACAATTATATATATAATAAGTTTATGAAACCTGTTTTTTATATAATACCACAAAAGACATATATAAAATAACAATGTTTTTATTCAGCTAATAGCAGAGGCCAATGCATGCAAAATGGTAATACATAGGCTTTCAGTCCCTGCGCCAACATATGTGCCGGTGAATCTTAAATACTTGAACAAACCAATGACGATGAAACATTCATGCAGAGGATCATAACCTGAGGCTAAAATTGGGTTTACGGCTATGATATTGAGACAGATGTTCAATCATCACAATGGAAGATAAAGGATCTCCACACCCCAAAAAAGCATGTTAGTCTCGATCCAATGTCAAAGTGATGCCCTCTGTTTTTTAAATTATTGTGCATTTTGAAGTCTTGCCTCAAGGTGAAATAGTGAACCGTGCTTACTACCAAGGCATTTTACAACGGTTATGTGAAAAAATCTGCAAAAGAGACCAGAGTTGTGGTGAGACAACTCGTAGTTCCTTCACCACGACAGTGGGCCTGCACACTCAGCTTTGTTAATTCATCAGTCTTGTGCCAAAAATCAGATGACTGTCCTCTATTAGCCTCGCTACTCACCAGATCTATCTCCTTGTGATTTTTTCTTATTTCCAAATCAAAATCAGTGATGAAAGCACGCCTTTTTGAGACTATTGATTGTATTAAAGCAAATTCGTCACAGACTTTAAAGGTCATTTCAAATGAAGCTGCCGAGGACTGCTTCTTGAAGTGGAAATACCGCTAGGAAAATTGTGTGAATAGGGGAAGGGAGTACTTTGAAGGAGACAAGGACCAATAATCTGTAAAATTAATAAAAAACATTAAAAAAATAAAGTTCGGTTATTTTCTGAACAGACCTCGTATAACAACATTAATTGTTTCTGTCATCACTGTAATAATGAGCCGCTAGGCAGCCAAACCATATTTATTAATTTAATTTATAATACATGATGTTTCTCCTTTTATTTTTTAAGTAAATTAAAAGTTTCAAAGGATTACATTTTAATTAATTAAATGATAAAATTTGGAAAAATTTAACAATTATTTTTCCATGCATAATATTTTCTAAAACCGTATCATTATATAATATATATATATATTATGGTTCAAAATGTTGATTTTTTATTTAAGGATGCATCCTATTTTTATTATATATATATATATATATATATATTTATAATGAACAACCTCATTGCTTTTTAAATTTATTTTGTTTGTCCTCTTCCATAATTAAATAAAAATGATTGGTTTTTTAACATTCTTATTTATTATCTTATTAATGCAGAACCAATTATACAAAATATGACTGAAAGAAAACAGATATGTCTTCTCTTTCCTATATTTACAATTAATAATTTTTTAATAAGTAGCCAAAAAATGTGTTTATAACTCTTTTAATGAAGCCATCCATGATTGTTATTAACATACTTATTACATATATTGTAATGAAAGTCTGACTCTCTTTAAGAGCCCCAAAGAATTTTTATAATTTTTTTTGTTAACTCCCGGATTTTTTTGTTAATTTATTTCTCTTTTGGGTTTTTAGTTTTTGTTAACTTATTTTTGGGTGGGAAGCCACCCATCTCTTAACAAATAAATCTATCTTTTATTTTTAATTTCCATCGATGTATGTCTAATTTTTGTTTTTCTTTCAATTTAACTTCTTATATTTATAATTTATTTTACTGCTACAATAAACTTGTAGTAATTAATATTTTATATCATTAGCATAACAGTTTCTTTTTTTTAATTAACATTTTTACCTCAAATCCTATCATTATTTATCAATATAAATGTGAATGAAATTTATTTTTAACAAACTTCATACTTTATAATATATATATATAAATTAAGCAAAGCATTCAGTTTATTTTTTTACTGATTATATCAATATAGATGAATTTCGTAGTTAGAGAAATATAAAGAACCCACCAACTGAGAAGTCTTTTAGTACCTAGTTGTCTTCAGTTTGATCTCAAATTATAAATGATATTTAAAAAAGTAAAATAAATTATTAATGCAGTAATAATATAATGTAAAAATAAAGAAGAAAATGAAAAAATGCACTTGATCATGATTATCCATGAAACCTTTTTCAAATTAAATATTATTGGATTATATTAATAAGTTCAGCTTACCAACTTATAAAAGTTAAATCATTCAAGCGCTTTCAGATTATTATCCATCTTCAGGAATATCCAGTTAATTATATGATGTGTCAAAAATTAATTTAAAATAGTAGAAACAAAATAAATTGAAATGTAATATTGAAAATTAAGTAAAATCTTATATACATATAACAATTGATCGTCATGGTAATAAAATAAGTCATACGTTAAAGTAAAATACGTCTCGTCAATAATGTAATCTCAGTTTTTATGATAATATAAAATAAAAGCAGTTTGGCCAACCCGATAATCATTAATTATTGTTAACAATTTGTTTAAATAATATGTCGTTCTCAAATTAATTTGTTTGTTCATCAGTTTATTGTTATTTAAATAAATGTAAAATTTCTTCAAAATATTAGTTTTATAAAACAGTTAGTATATTCTAATATATGAAGATTGTAATTATGTTTATATTCCAATATATCTTTACCAAAATTAAAATGGTGTTTATATCTTTTACTTATGCAGTTAATATGTTCTTTGATCCTAACTGAAAATGATCGATTAGTCATACCGATATATTTTAAATCACAGTTTTTGTATTTTAAGCTACATACCCCTTGTTTGTCTATATTATATATGTTGTTATATTTTACTGTATTGGAAGGATATTATTATTTATATACTTTATTATTAGTTGTAGTGCTGTATTTAATTCAAACGATTTAAAAATTTTATTAAATTTCTTATAATTTATATTATATTCAATTTTAACATATAATTATTTGTTAATTTTATTTTATCTTTTATATATAATCTATTTTTTAGTTTGGTGCATACTTTATTTATTAAATTTGCATGTCTCCATTTTTTCATTTTTTCGAAAATTCATAAAACTCACATGCCCATGAGACCTCATAAATTATATTAACTCACCTATTTATCAGTTAAGTAAATTCTTATCAAATATGTTAAAAGAATACATTAAAATTGAGAACAAATGTAATTTAAAAAATAGCTATGAAGTAATGAATATAATTGATAATACAAATATAGATAATACAATTAAGTTTGTAACACTGGGCATAAAAGATATGTATACAAATATCAATATCAATAAAACTA
Source organism: Lycorma delicatula (assembly GCF_047948215.1). Lineage (NCBI taxonomy): Eukaryota > Metazoa > Arthropoda > Insecta > Hemiptera > Fulgoridae > Lycorma > Lycorma delicatula. Next base: position 52,636,821 of record NC_134466.1, read on the forward strand.
TAAATATAATTAATAATACTTTAACCAAATGAAAAACAGATAATATAATATATGAAATAATAAATTTTTAAAAATTATATAAAATATAATTGTTTGAAATTTAATAAATGTCAACAAGCATAAAGTCTAGCTATGGGATATCTGCTATTATGGCTAATACCTTTATCAATGAATTAGAAAACACATTTCTATCTGATATAATAATCAAAAAACACCAGATTATTTTACATAAAAGATATATAGATTATATAATAATCATATATGATCAGCAATTTAATAATGAAGATGATACAATAATTAAAGAAATTAACTCTTTAAATGACAATATTAAATTTACTTTAAACAAGGAAAATAACAATTATTTAGATATAGAAATTAACAAAATTTATATCAATAATAAAATTGACATAAATATATACAGAAAACCAAACAAACAAGATACTATAATACATCTCAACTTCTTTGATCTTTGGAATCAAAGAACTGCAACTTCTAATTCTTTAATCTATAGAACAATAAAATATATAAAACTAAATAACATTAAACATATTGCTGTAAAAAATGGATACAATGCAAATTTAATAAAAAAATTATACACCAAACTAAAAAATAAATGATATACAAAAGATGAAAGAAAACTAACAAATAATATTACAAGAAAAGAATATGATAAAAGTGAATGTAATATAAATTATACGAAATTTAATAAAATATCTAAATCATTTGAATTAAATACAGCACTATAACTAATAATAAAGTATATAAATAATAATATCCTTCCAATACAGTAAAATAAAATGACATATATAATTTAGACAAACAAAGTATGTAGCTTAAAATACAAAAACTGTGATTTAAAATATATCGGTATGACTAATCGATCATTTTCAGTTAGGATCAAAGAACATATTAACTGCATAAATAAAGGAAATAAAGACCATTCTAATTTTGCTAAACATATATTAAAATACATCCTTAAAAATGATATAAAACATAATTACAATCTTTGATATATTAGAATATACTAACAATTTTACATTTATTTAAATAATAACAAACTGATGAACAAACAAATTAATTTGAGAACGACATATTATTAAAACAAATTGCTAACAATAATTAATGATTATCGGGTTGGCCAAACTGCTTTTATTTTATATTATCATAACAATTGAGATTACATTATTGACAAGATGTATTTTACTTTAACGTATGACTTGTTTTAATTTCATTATCATGACAATCAATTGTTATATATATAAAATTTTACTTAATTTACAGCATTTTATTTCAATTTATTCTATTTCCACTATTTTAAATGAATTTTTGACACATCTTATAATTAATTGGATATTCCTGAAGATGGATAATAATCTGAAAGCGCTTGAATGATTTAAACTTTTATAAGTTGGTAAGCTGAACTTTATTATTTATATATTACATATAATATACTAACGATGCCTTGTTGAGAAAACTTAATTGTTGGATTAATAAATTAAATTAATATTTTTATTTTTTTTTGTGAGATTACAGCCATTGACTGCTATGGTCATTTGGCCCTAATGGAAATTTGTTGTGTATGAAAAATGCCATACCTGACTGGGATTTGAATCCAAGACTTCCAGATGAAAGGCCAAGACACTACACTACTCTGCCACAGAGATCGGCAGAATTTAATCAAAATTTAAAACTATAACTGGGAATCAAGACTGAAGGTTATCTAAGGATCAAAAGACATATCTCAGTTGTTAAATTCTACTTTATTAATCTACTTTATTAATCTTAGTTTTTAAATATATATATATATATAATAATAATAAATAAAACATTTACAAGACAGAAACACACAATGTTGGTGGTAATGATTTACTACTAGTTTGAAGCACAATAACCCAATCTGAATAGAAATACCAGGAAAAGGTTAAATTAAATATAATCAACTAACTTACATAATCTTAAAAATAAAATAATATAATTTAATCTAAATGATAATAATCAAGAGTATCCGTCATATAAGGAATATGAAATATATTGGAAAAATAATCTTTTTCAAGTTTGGAATTAACGGTCCATGCAATAACACGTATGTCCCGATTCTGCCACTTTGTTATAACACCACTGTAAAAAATAAAAAAAACTATTTCATTTTTTGTAATCTTAAAAGGATTAGAGAGCTGACACCAATATATATATATATATATATATATATATTAACTCTTATCATGCATGCACTTTGTTAGGAATTGTTTTCTGTATTATATTTACTCAAATCAAAACAATAAGACTAAAAGTTTTGATCTCGAGTTCATTGAATCTATATATGTTAAATGTTAAAACTAAAAGAAGCAATACAAATTTTAATAAAAAATAAAAATAAACTTTGAAATCCAATCGGCAATGAAATTGGAAAATTCTTTCTATAAATCTGCTTTATAATATTTACTTATTTCGAATTTTGTTACTTATTAATGGATTTGTTGGCAACGGTCGACCTTGTAGGAATAACACATAGATAATAATCAAGTAATCTCTTCCTGTTTTGTCTGTCAGTGGCAGGTTATGGTATAAAAAAATTACCATGCATTTTACACAGACTATGTGCATTTATTCTTGAGAGTTATTTTAAACCGCAATCGTTTTTAACGGGCCACAAGACTTTGATGTAGCTTCAAATGAAGGCCATTCAAATGTTTATTATAACAAAATTACTGTTAGTTGCAAAATTATTTATAATTTCTTTCTTTCTTAAAATTTAATAGTTTTTTTCATATATTTGTTTCTATGTTTTTTTTTCAAAATGGATTGCATAACTTTTTGCTCATCCTGAATTATATATTATTTATGTGAAAATAAGTAAAAATCAATATAATAAATTTGTTTACACTTTATTGAAGCAGACTGTTGTTTGTTGTTAATTATTTTCATTCTTTTTCCTAAGATATCTTCATTTAGACTGTCCTAAAAGATACACTTCAAGGCAGCGGACAATGGTTTAAAATTTAAACAAAAATTAACAAATGAATAAAATGATAAGCAATCATGGTGATAGTGGAAATGGTTTTAATCTATTTTCTTGGAATGTAAAATCTTTACATAATAAAGTTAATTTTTGGAATCTATTACTGAACCATTAGATATAGACATCTTGATCATATGTGAACACTTGCTTTCTTAAGGTGATGTTTATTGTTGTATTCCTGATGGTTTTGTTTTAGGATGCTCTTTTTGTTGGATTGAAGAGTACTATGATTTGTGATCGCACTTTCAATTCTTTTGTAGAGATTGACATTGTTGAGCAGTTTTTAGTGAGATGTGTACTGTAGGGCTGTTAGACTTGAATATAACTGTTGTATACAGAACTCCTGATGGCAGCATTGATATTTTTTGTGATACGATTGAAAAGGTTTTGGATGTCTTGAACAGAAATCAAAAAATTACTGTTGCTGATGACTTTAATGTGTTTCCTATAACTAATGATCATAATTTTAATATAGTCAATGACACATTTTACTTCATTGGTTTTTTTTTTTGTTAATTTGAGTGCTACTAGATTGAGCCGATGTTTGAATAATTAATTTGTTAATTATAATATGGATATATGTAAATCTACAATTATTGATTCCAGTTTTTCTGATCGTGTTTGTTACTAAAAGTAAATTTAACTAAAAGTTTCAGCGAGTCAGCTGAAAAATCATTTCAATCTATAACAAGTAAGAGTATGTATAACCTTTTTATTTCTGTTTTAAACATTGACTGGGATTTTTGTTATGATCTGAATGCTAAATACAATCTTTTCCACCAGAGGGTAAACCATGCGTCTGAATGTTCTTTCCCTTTAAATGGTAGAAAGGTAATATTCAATTGAGAAGTAAATCAAATAACTTACAAAACGTTATGTGGATTCTAATAAGTTAAAAAAAGGGACAACCAGAATTTAGCTAAGTTTTCTGATAAACTGACTTGTGATCACTTTAATCAATTTTTTGTTGACTTACCTGGAAAACTCGCTTCTTATTTACCACGTAATACTGAAAAGTATTTTAATTTTAAACGAACAAGTTGTGGCACCGAGTCTTCCTTTTCCTTAAATCTATTGGAGATTACAGAATTAAATTTAATTAATTTCTTAAAGAATAGTAATCGCCTGGATCTTTATTTGTTAAAAAGTATGTTGATTAAATATATAGTTCTAGTTATTTCAAAACATTTAATGTTTTTAATGAATCAATTACATTCTCAGTTTTCCTGATGTATTGAAAATGGCAATTATTCTGCCCTTGTTGATCGCTCAAATTACCCACCCATTTCAATTTTGCCAATTTTTGGAAAATTTTTGATAGGCCTTAAAACTAGAATGGTTTTTTATTTTGAAAATAACCATTTTTCTTAGACTGTGTTTCGCTTCTGGTAGAACTTAAGTACTAGTGATGCTATTTTGAGCTTTATCAATTAAGACTATTATTTTGAGGAACAATTATTTTTATACATTATTTTGAGGAACATCTTTTCAATAAGGTAACATTTTTTAATCTCAGTAAAGCTAATGTTAATGGAAGATTTGATAATTAAATATCATTCTGAAAAATCTGTTCCTCAATAAAAATACTAAATTCTGTACAGCATTACTACATATCTGCATATTAGACTGACAGAAATTTATTCTAATTAAAAACAATTCTGAATTGCACATTTTCTGGAGAAAAAAAATTACAAAAATTTTGTGGAATGTAACTGAAGTATATTGTAACGATTTTACCGATAAAACCCCAGTTAAGAATATAGTTTTGCTTTTCTTCAAATATCTTGTTTTTACATTTATACAAGAGAGATTTGGTTTGTTTTTGTACCTAAGTTACACTATTATTTTGCAATTAGAACGATTAATTATGAATCAATTAATAAAGTTGCAGTCAGTAAAATAATTGTTAAAACTACTTATAAGCTAATAGCTGCATTTAACAAAATCCTTCTAATAAGAGAACATTTTTTCAGACTAGTAAAATTTTGTAAATGAATAGTTTCATTGAATTAAAAAAGCACAATAAAAACTTCATAGAGAAATACAGGTAATCAATATAATATGAGGGTTATTTTTTTTTCAAGGTCCGATTGGTCACAAAATTAGAACCAGTGAAAATAAAAAATTTTTTATTTGTAACAAGTACTTATATAGTTACACTATTTCTCTACATAGTCGCCACTCCGATTTAGACATCTGTCGTAGCGTGGTACCAACTTTCCAATACCCTCATCATAGAACAGAGCCGCCTGTGTTTTCAGCCATGTTTCTACGCTGGTTTGCAGCTCGATGTCTGTGCCAAAATGTTGTCCTCCTAGCCAACATTTCATGTGAGCAAATAGGTAAAAATCGGATGGAGCAAAGTCCATGCTGTATGGTGGGTGATCAAACACTTCCCAATGAAAACGCTGCAGGAGCTTCTTTGTTACAGCTGCAGTGTGCGGCCGAGCATTGTCATGGAGAAAGACAATGCCTGATGACAACATTCCTCTCCACTTATTCTGAATTGTCCTTCATAGACGTTGAAGAGTCACGCAGTATGAGTCTGCAGTGATGGTCGTGCCGCATTCCATGAATTCCACAAAGAAAACTCCAGAACACAGTAGCCATATGCTTTCTGTTGGAGAAGGTTCGCTTGAACTTCTATGGTTAACTGGGAGAATGAGAATGCATCCAATATTTGGATTATTCTTTTGTTTCTTCAGTTTTGAAATGGACCTGTATCTCGTCCCCGGTGACAATTTTGTTCAAAAAATCTTCTCCTTCATTGTGGTAGCACTGGAAAAACGTTAGGCGTACATTCTCATTGTTTTGTGATGGTTGGACAGCATCTTGGGAACCCATCTCGCACGCAGTTTGCGGTATTGAAGTTTCTCACTCACAATAGTGTAGAGAGCTGACCTTGAAATTTCAGGAAACGAATCGCTCAATAGAGAAATTGTGAACCGACGATTTTCGAATGCCTCATATACTCGCTTCCTTCCCTGACCACCTGCATCATGATCATCTACACGTCCTGCTTTAAAGTTCCTGCACCATTGTCGCACTTTGCTGTCACTCATTGAAGTTTCACCGTACACATTACTTATTTGTCGATGAATTTCAGCTGCATTACACCACTTAGCCTGAAGAAATCAAATTACCGCACGCACTTCACACTTGGCGGGAGATGCTATTGTTGTAGGCATGTTTACGTGCTAGCTACGTGTTCAGAATGAAACGAAGTGACGTGGCATGATTGAAGGCTACACTAGAGACGCTGCACAACACATATGCGCAAAGATTCATCCGATGTTTGCACGGGTTTTTATTTGACGAACGATTGGACCTTGAAAAAAAAAATAACCCTCGTAATATGAGTATGATTAAAAAAAGTATTATTCCATTTCAAATGTAATACTACTATTGAAACATAGTATGTTTTCATCAAATCTGTATTAAGTATTCATCCATAGAGCTTTATCCTGAAATATCCATATATATATCCATAGAGCTTTATAGGGCTTTATCCTGAAATTCTTATTCATACTTAAAAAATAACAATAAATGAATATATAATTATTCAACTACAACAACCTTTTATCTTTCCCCATATATTTATAACCAATCACTCATTTAAGCAATTCCAGATTAAGATATTACTGGTGTCATCTCTATCTATTTATTAAGTAAGCAAATGCAAGCATGCCAGCCAGTTGCAATCAAGAACATGCAGGAATATTCAAATAATGAAACACAGACATCAGTTAACAAATAAATTTACTTAATTTTTTTAATTTATTATGTTACCTTATTAATCTTAATAAAAAATATCTGTTAACATATAATTTCTAACCTAATCTAAAAATCTTTACATTAATCTTAACAATGATTATATAAATGGAAAAAATGATAAAAAAATTTGCACAAAAAGGAATTTAAAAAAAAAAATTGCGCAGCTTTATCTGATTGGTTCACTGAAAGATGACTAGTAATGTATTCTTATGGTAAGCCCGATTTGGAGTCACTGAATTTAATACATTTTTAGAAATTTTCATAAAAAAATTGTTTTATTTTGCTCTAATTAATTACAAAAAACTAATTCTTGAAATAATCTAAATCTAAAAACGTCTGTTAAAATTGACAGTGAAATTGAATAGCATCAATAAAATAACAGTTTTTCATTTACAGAAAATGTTTCTCATACAACCTTGTGATAATAAAAAGAAATGAAAATTAAAATAGAAATGTATTCAAATACTATGTTATACTACAAAAAAAAAACGAGGTAAGAGCTATCAAACATCTGAAATATTTGTATCAAATTAGAATATGTATATATTGCATAAAATTGAAAAATAAATCTGATTTTACTAATATAAATGTTAAAACAATAGAAATAAAATGAATATACAAAAAGCTAATTTTAGTTCTAAAAAGATGTCGTGACTTTTTAAAAAGTAAAAAACTATATAAAAAGCTCTTCATTTTATGATATAGTGAGTAATAGTGGTCATATAGAATACAATATGCCGCCTTGATAATGAAATAGACTGAAAACAACATATCAACAGATTTGAACCAAAAGTGATACGTGCCAGATCATATGAATCCATGTAACCTGGCAGGAATACTTATACGAGAGGGTATTTACAAATAACTGGAAAATGTATCTGCTGCATAATCTAGATATAATTGTGAATTTCAGTGTTAGATTAGCAAGCTTACAGTATTTTGTGACAGTCTACCGAGTAGTATTGCTCGGTATTGTTTGTAAGGCATTCCATGATAGTATTACTTGGTGCTTGTTAAATGTATACTGAGATAACTGTAATGGGTGATCATAAAGAGCAGAGAGTCTGCATTAAGTTTTATTTCTTCTTAGGAAACATGACTGCTGAAATAGTATTAATGCTTCAAAATACTTTTAAAGAGGAAACTTTTAAATAAAACACAGGTCTACTAGTGATTTTTGCCTTTTAAACGAAGGAAAAGTCACTTGAAAAGAATGACTAAGATCTGACCAACCTTCCACACTAGAATGACAAGTCTTGAAAAAATTTGTACTACAAATTACAAAGATCATATCAAACAATCAAAAGAAATTTCTGAATTGACTTGTTTATCTTACAGTTCTTACCCACAAATTTTAACACATGATTTGAACATGAAACCGCTGCTATACAATTTATGCTTAGATTGCTCTCAGAAGATCAAAAAACAGTTGTGTTAATGTGTGCCATGATTTGAAGGACCAATTTCAAAATCATCTAGACTTTCTTTCTAAACCTGAATGGTGGTGAGAGTACGTGATATGGTTATGACGAAAAAATAAACAGGCCAATCAATAGAAATCAGGAACTTCACAGAGACAAAAAAAACCTGGCAAATTTGATCAAATGTGAAGAAAGGTTGATTTACTTTATTTTTATGTAAATGAGATTGTTCACAGAAAACTTGTTCCTCCTGAACAAATGCAAATCAGCATTTCTATCAGGATGTGTTGAGAAGATTGTGCGAATGTGGGATGAAAATGCTGAACGATGTGGAAGAGTGGTGGTGATTGGTTTCTGTATCATGCAATGCCCCCATTCATATCGCTCCCCCCTATCAAATAGATTTTGTTGAAAGACAAGATGACTATTGTCTCTCACTGTTCCTGCTTGGCTGATCTTGTTCCATGTGACTTTTTCTTATTTCTGCATATGAAAAAATACTTGAAGCATTTTTGTACCACACGGACAAAATTAGATATAAATTGCAACAAGCCTTGGATAACATTCTTCTTAAGGGAATTCCACAAAGTCTCCAGCAATGGGAAAACCACTGAGACAAGTGCATTCAATCACATGGAAAGTACTTTGAAAAATATTAAAGTTTTAATAAGAAAAATTATTAATACAATGAATAATATGAATCAAAACACACTTAATAACATCTTGTAAGTTACTAAAATCAAACAACAAACAAAATAAAGTTAAGGATATCAAGGTGTCTAGACAATTGTGAAAGAATGCATTAATATACATGGCAACAATGGTTCCAAATGATACTAATGAATAAATCAAACGTAAGATTCAAAACTGCACAATATACATGATCTTGAAAATTAGGAACGTAAAATGTATAAGTCTATAATCATTGGGAGATCTAGTATACATAAATTATTTATTGGACAATAAATATTATCCAGTTTTTAAAAAACCTTTACATTCATTTTAAAAAATACAAATATAAATTAAATTATAACAATTTTATTCAATCTTTCAAATATATTGCACATGCAAAAAAAATAAACCACGTTAAAGAAAGAAGAATCTTTTCAAAAATAAAAAATATATAAAATAAAAATGGTAATTTTCCATTATAACAGTAGCACTCCAATTTTTTTTCTATATTTACTTTTTTATTTTTAAATTTTTAGCCTCATAATCTAAAATTACCTCGCTGTCAAGTTTATCAATATTTACAAATTTATTTTTTTATTACTTTTACCATGAAGTTATTACCTCATAAAGCTTAAAATACTGAACAGTTAATTTAAATTACTAACAAATTAGTACCATGGACCATATTTTGGACAAATAAATTTATTAAACATAATTATCAGCAAATGTACTTATAAGTAATGGATAAACACTACAAAAAAGCTAAAATTAAAAATAATTGTACATAAAATGAAAACTCATAATAAAAACCACATGCTATGAGTCATACAGAGAGCACACACACTGAATATAAGTGAATAGCTTTAGTTAAAGAATCAAACAATCATAGTTTTATAAAATAATAAAACTAAAACAGGAACAAAATAAAAACAAATAACTTGTCAAATATTTACAGTATTGGGAAAGAATGTAAATAAAACAAAAAAGAAAAGGAATCACTGGGAAAGGAGAGTACAGCGGTGACAAAAGTCTATGAACATATACAGTTTACTCATTTAAAGTAATAAAAGGATAAACACAACATGAAAACAAAAACTAAACAGAATTAAACAATTACTAAAATCTTACATTCATTTTCAAAGGCCAGAAATAATTTTTTTTTTGCTGTTTGTGGGACGAAAAACGCCTGGGCGTTATCATCGCCCGACCAGAAATAATGAATGGGAACTATATTCATTTTTAAACCAATCTTATTGTCAAGTAATTAATATGAATTCTACAATGAATAGTGATTCAAACATTTTTCTTACTATACCATTTTTCTGATATTCACTAAATTAGATTAAATGTTATTAAGAACGGGATGCCTGGTTTTACACAGTAGGGGCACTTCAGACAATAGTTTGACTATTTTTGTGATCTCTCTATAGGAAATATAATCTTTGGACAATTATTCAGGCATAAGGGTCACAAACCATAATGTACTTTAATAAAGCACTGCCCAGTCAGCTATTAAAAGGCATGACATGATAGATCAAACTAGAGCAACAGCTGACCCAATTCCCACAGTACTCATCCAAGGGAAAAAAAAGGTTAAGGAAAGGCAAATGGAACAAACAAACCACAGACAACTGTTGCTGACTGAACCTGTTCCTTTTTGTGGGAGATGATCACAGATGATGAAGTATAACAATGATTAACTTTAAACATTCAACTTCTATCTTATAAGATCTGATATCGGTATGATGTTCAATATCCAGAATAAATGCCAAGCAATCCAGAAAGATATATAATATTACAGCTTCTACAAAGGTAAAAAGGAATTTCCAATAAGAAGCACGTTTGTCACAAGAAGCCACTTAAAATCCATAATATGGATCTCCCACTATTCATCTGTTTAGCGAGTAGGCTTTATTTACTTCAAAATAATCATTCTTTTAACCTTTAATTTTCCCATAATTATTATATTACAATCCAATGAGGTAATTTGTTTTCAGCCCACAGTTGTTACATAAATATAATTTAAATATTTTTAAACAAAAAGAGTGGAAGTGGTACTATAGTAATGGTAAAATTATCAAGATGTGTGGTGTTTTTTTTTTTTTACTTACGATGATACAGCATCTTTATGAATTAAAACAGCAGATAGTCCAACAATATAATAAATAATATTGTTAAACAACCATGTTGAGATAATGTCAAAAATAACAGCTCCAGAGTGCATAAATATTGATGAGTAACGTTTTTCTACTCTTTGAAATGGATTATATGTTTTTTGAGAGAAATAATATGGTCTCCATGCCATAGAACAGACTATCTTTGGATTACTTCTACGAATCTGTAAAAAAAATAAAAAATAAATAAAAATAATAATAAAGGAATGTAATCGAAACAAAATTACAAAGAAAACTTAATAATTTTATAAAAACCATCTATAAGCTTTTTAAGCTGTCAACAACAAAAGATAACCACAAAACAGTATAGGTAAATTATTATTTCTAGAAGAATATAATCACTTGGAATGAAGTATGGGAATTAAATTAATATCCTGAGATAAAATCCTAATTCATAATATAACATCTTTAGTTTTACATTTCAAAAAGTTTGAGATAGATCAAGAAGACCTCACCTCACTTTTTATCTACAATATTTTTATTGGTATATTTCCAGCAGAAAAAGTTCATCAGCTGATTAGAAAATTATTTTATAAAACAGACATTAATTGTCTGGGAATTTAACTTTTTAACAACGTAAAAATTTCAAATAAATTTAATATTCTTTAATAACTATTTGCATAATTAGTAAATAAATTACTTTGCCAACAAAAGCAAAGTGAAAATCCACTTTATTGTTCGTTTATTGATTGATTATTCCTTCTGTAATTTTACCAAAAATTTTGAAATTTTTACATCTATAACTTCATTAGAAGTTGTATACTGTATACTAAATTTAATAAACATTTTTTTTTCAAGTTTTTTTTACTTAAATAATTCACATCATCATAAAATACAATAATTTGTAATCCAAAATTCCCAAATTACATTTCTAGTTAAAAAATATAAAATTAAGTTTCTCTAAACTTAAAAGGTTTGTTTTCTTTTGTAAATAACAAAAAACTTCTTATTCTTTATAACGTTACAGTAAAGGGGAAAAAATAGCAATTCTTTCCTCAACTTAAAAGTTTTATTTACATTCTGGTGTAAATGAAGCAATCTTGATTCTAATTTTAATTTATAGAGGAAGTTCCCCTGGTACTCCTACTGTAATAGTTTCTACATAACTTAAGAGGCAGATTATTTAAAATAAAAATTATACTGCTGTTAAAGATGATTTGAAGATAATTTTTATTTTTGTTATTCACTGATGCTTAGCTTACTGGATTTTTAAAGTATGTTATATGGTCTGTCCATTCTATGTTCAAAATACATGGTGGGCTAAAAGTTAGTTTCCCCGCATGCAGATTCAAATTCCCTAACATTCAGTAATAGGTTGGAAATTTTGGTTTTGCAGTTGTAGTAATCAGCTGGTATAACCATTCAATTGTTTGATTCATTTTTGTATCTCTGTTGAAAGTGATGGTATCTATCAAAACATCTTTTAAAAAGTTTATCAAACAAGAATGAGTTTTATGCTTTAGTATTATTAAAAAAATAATAAAGATATTGCTGCCATACATGAAAAATTCTGTGCAAGATTTCCTAGTTCTTCATTACCAATCTACCAACAATTGTGTAAACTGAGTTCAAAATATTAAATTACAGGGAGATGCTCCAAACAGGTTAGCCTTGAACATTTTAGACTTTAGAAAACAAACAACCTATTACAGACTTTGGTAAACATCAACATATTGTGGAGTCCTATACCTATTATAGCGTAAATGTTCTATTATCTTTAGAACACCCAAACATCAACCAGCAAAGCACAGTTAGACTGGTGTACCCAGAAAGAGTCTATGAAAGATTCCAAAGAAAGTTTATGAGTTTATAAGCAAAGGTTACTTCATACAATTTTTGAAGATAATTTTGACAAAAGCGTAGAAATTGTAGCTGCCATCTTGTAGTTTCATTCACCTACTACTAACATTTCAAAAATTGTTGACTCACACCTTCTTATTTTCTATCAGTCATTATTGATATGGAGTTAAGTATACCTGCTGTGTCAATGTATCAATATGCGGTGACTGCATTTTTAACAGTAGAAAAAGGGAACGTTAGTGACATTCATTGTTGTCTAAAACCCATTTATAGGTATGAAACTGTCGAATGAAGCAATGCGAGAGGTAGGCAATAAAATTGTGTGCATCAGAAGCTGGTTGACAGTTTCTGTGAGTGATAAGATGCATCAAAAGGAAGTGAATGAATCGATTCAAAACGTCTATCATACCACACAATAATGCACTGCCACCCAGATAGGCATATCAAAAGAACGAGAACATTATTACAAACTGGGCTACAATAAAATTTGTTTATCTTGGTGCCATGCAAACTCACAGAAAAACATACTACAACAAAAGAAATGTTGTGAACAGCTTCTGAAATTATTACTATGATGAATTAGATGATTTCCTTTTCAAGACTGGGACGAGAAATAAAAACTTGGATCCATCATTATAACCCAGAAGAAAAACTGCAGAGGATGGGATACTACCATTATAAAAAATACATCAACATATACCCTTTCTGAAAACAATTCTCTTAGCAATAATCTGAGATTCTAAATAAATTGACTGACTAACTACCTAGAAGCCAGGTTGATTGTAAAATCTGTGCGATACACAAATATCTTAACAACACTATGGGAGATGTGTGCGTCATATTTAGCAATCCATGGAGTCAGCAATTCTGCAACACGATAATGTGTGGCCACATACGAGGTGCTACCCAAAGGTTTGGGGAATTTGAATTTCACGCGCGAACCATTGCTGGTACCACCTGCTGCCGCTAGATGTGGCTAACAGTACTCTTTTTTTCAGTGTTCCAATAGCTGTGATGGTGAGACGCTGCATTGTTGACTTTCGTGCGGTTATGTAACGTTGTGTTTTACTGCTTCGGCGAAGTTGTAAATGGCAGATTTTAAAGAGCAAAGAACCTACATCAAATTTTGCTTCATGCTTAAAAAAACTGGTGCAGAAACCCATCGCATGTTTGTGGAAGCATTTGGTGACAATGCTATGAGTAAAAGTAAAACTTTTGTCGTACAAACAATTCAAAGATGGATGAACGACAGTTGATGTCGATGAGCATTCAGGAAGACCATCAACAAGTGCAACACCGGAAAATATCGCAAAAGTGTGAGAGGCTATTGTTGCAGGTCGTAGACAAACAATCCATGATGTTTGTGCAATCGTACAAATGTCATGTGGGTCTGTGCAATGCATCTTGTCACACAATTTGAACATGAGACGCATTGCTGCAAAATTCATACCGAGACTCTTGAACAGCAATCAGATACAAAATTCCGTAGCTGTCTGTAGTGAATTGAAAAATTCAGCAAGAAATGATCCTAACTTCATTTCCAACATCATAACCGGTGATGAGACATGGGTGTACGGGTATGACCCTGAAACAAAGCAGCAGTCGTCGCAGTGGAAGTCGCCAAGTTCACTGTGACCAAAAAAAGCACGCCAAGTTCGCAGCAATGTGAAGTCCATGATGATTGTTTTTTCCGACATCAAAGGCATTATCCATAAGGAATTTGTTCCTCTTGGTCAAACTGTCAATGGGATGTTCTATTGTGAAGTTTTGAAGCGGTTACGTGAAAGCATTAGGCGGAAATGTTCAGACCTGTGGAATAACAACAGCTGGGTTCTGCACCATGACAATGTGCCCGCATACACATCACTAGCCGTTCTGAATTTCTTGGCTTCCAAAAAGACGGTAGCAATTCCCCACCCACCCTATTCGCCTGACCTTGCCCTATGCAGCTTTTTTTTCTTTCCGAAAATAAAATTTCAATTGAAAGGCCGTCGTTTTAACACAATTGAGGAGATTCAGGAAGAAACGCAGAACGTGCTTCGAACATTTACATCTGTAGACTTCCAGGGATGCATGGAATCATGGGAAAAACGCTGGGATCACTATATCAATGCCCAAGGGGATTACCTTGAAGGAGACAGTGGAAATTATAAGTTATGGTAAGCTATTTTATTTTTATGGTAAAATTCCCCGATCTTTTGGGTAGCAACTCGTATATCATGTGCAACCGCCAAGAGTCTTGTGAAGTTGAAATCTTAACCTATTCCACATCCTACAAATCGACAAGATTTGACTCCTTACTATCTTACATCTTTCTGCAATTTTTAAAGAGATATATTAAGGACAATCATTTCATCACAGATAAACTGAAGGATGATGGGAAATTGTGGACCAAGGAAAGAAGCCCAACATTCTTCAATTCTGGTTCATTACTGGAAGGAATGTGCAACAGTAAATGGTGAATATGTGAAAAAATAAATACAAGATTTTGTATTAAATAGAATATATGTATTTTATGGTATATGTGTTTCATTTGATCTTTTTCATTTGCGAGTTATGTGCAACTGTGCATTATATTTCAAACACCTCTTGTATTTTTATATTAGTATAAGGAGAAAAAAAAAATGTATGTGTCCCGCGAGTTGGGACATACTCTCCAGCAGTGGTGTAATATTTATTACAAAATGGGTTACTCATAATTAAGAAACTGAATAAAGTAAAATAGTTAGGAAAATTGTGTGACTTTCCTTTATGTAAATTTTAATTAGATTATATAATTTCATTTTGTAATAATATTTTATATTTTAACAATTATTTTGTAGCCTTCTTAATATATTTCGGCCGAAAGAGATTCAATAAGGTATGGGAAATTTAATTAAATATATTATATTCAAAGATTTTTCACAAATAATAATTCCACATTTTTCAGGCTTTTTGAAATGCTTTCTTCATTTTCTGATTTCCGGCACTTTGTAAACCAATATCTTAAATAAAGATATATTGTTCTACTTGTAAGTTAATAGAAAAAATATTTTAACTTTAGATACACACACCAATATGTTTAAAATTATTCCTTTTCTAGATTTGGTTTTAAAAAAAAAATATTAATATTTCTAGAGAACAACCAAACATCTACTTAAGTCAAAATTATCGGCATCAACTAATACTGAATTGAAAATCAGGTTAAAAATTAAACAGCAGCAAATTTATAAAATAAAATAGCAGTATTAAATAATTTATCAATAATTATCAACTTACTTTATATATAATAAAAGGATTAAATGAAGTGACTAGAGAGGTTTTACATAAGTCGGGATGCCTTTTATATGTTTGAAGTATTATGTTAACCACCTGAAAAAGACAACAGTCAATAAAAGTAATTTGCACAATCATTATAAAATATGCCTATAGTAATGGATATTCCTTTGTTAAAGATAATAAAAAAAAAACAGTATTAAAATATATATGTACTAATGGTAAATGTTTTAGAAGTAGGCAACAACTAACAAAATTACCACTTAATTGTTCGTGGGAAAAGTTACCTTATTTTCACCTGGATCAAAAGTGAATTTATCATTACATTCTAGACAATTTGTGATGAAAAATTGTATTTTTAGGTTTTTTTATTACAAATAATCAAAAATTAATGAATAAATTTATAAAAATAATAATACTTTTTAACAGACATAAAAAAAAGATGGTTCTAAATTAAACCCATACTACAAGTATTTCAGTTCTACTTTTAATCAAATGCATATATATCTGACATTTTAATAATATTTATAACGTGTGGATAAGTGATTGTTTTCCACTACAATAAAATTGTTATGACTCGGAGAACAGAGAATAAGGTTAACAAAAGCTAAATGAAATTACCATCATTATTGTTACAATTTCTATAATTAATTTCTTTTATTAAAAAAAAAAAGTTGGCAAAAGTGTTGCATGACTTTCCTAGCTATTAAAAATAAAAATTAAGATTTAGAGCCAAAAAATAAAATGCAGAAAATATATACTTCTTAGTGGTGGGGATAAATTTAAAAAAATTCTTCTAAAAAATATTCATATGAAGTTAAGCTTAACAAATTTGCTTAAGTAAAATTTTCTCTAAATCTAACACTCCTTCAATAGAGGCTAAAATAAGAAAAAGAAAATTTTCAAAAAAACTTTCTGCATTTCAGGTCCTAGGTCTAAATTAAAAAAAAATGATATTTCTTGATAGCTCTATATATAAAGTATAAACTTTCAAAAAATCTTTATAAAATATTTAACCTGAAGGGAGACAGAACAGAAGAACAAAAAACATATATTTCAATTTTTAAAAGTGAGGGTTAATTTTTTGGAATTTTTTTTATTTTTATTATATTAATTGTAGTTAACAAATTCGCTTTATAAATGTTTTTCTAAAATGCCTTTCAAGAAAATTGAAATTGGTGTTTTGCAATATCCCCCATCAAAAATTGGGCAGTCATCATCCTCATCAAAATCATTGTCACTACTATCAGACTCTAAAATTTTTAGTTTATCATCTGTCATAAATTTTTGTGCCGATAAATATGTTTCCTTCGGTTGTGAAGAAACCACAATTTGATCATCAGTCATACTCAAACAATAAGAAAAAAATCAGACCAAGAACAAATACACATTCTCTATAAACACAACTAACATGCCGTGAAAAGAAACAAAGCTTAACTGTATAACTAACTGAATGACTACTCCTTGGCGCCGAATGTGTTAAGTAGCTATTCTAGCTATGTTGGAAACATAAAAAGACAGTAGGCTAACTATAACTGGATGTAGGGGTGCACTGTAGTTACCAAAGAATGAGTAATAAATAAATAATGTACAATGCTATTATATTTTATTTATATTTAATAAATTATTAAAAATTAACTATTTTTTTATATGCTGATTATTTTTCTCTTATTTACTTGTTATTTAATAAGCCTATTACGCAGTTAAGCACAACCATTAAATTCTTTTTCCATTAAATTCGAATGGTTATGTGAATTTATATGGTGGCCATGGAAGAAGATCATGAATAAAAAATATCCAATCATTAGCAGATTTATTCACTGTAACAACCAAAACGGCTGTTTAGGTAGGCCTATTAAAAAACTTTATCGCAACCTATCAAGATTTTTATACGAGGACTTTAAACCTCCAACAGCAGTTTTCAATTTATAGTATTTATAGTATTTTTTTAGTTTTATTTTTTCTATAGTATTTTAAATATCTGGTTTTTTAGCTTTATATAACCATTATTTTGTTAATGATTGTTGTTTTTTGATATTTGTAATCGTAAATTCATTTTCAGAAGAAACTAAATCATTTAAATCTATAATTATTGATCGTTCAATAATTTCTTCCTTACAGTGATGATCCTTCTACCAGTAATTTTATTTTATTTTTTAATACAGTCAGTTACAAAATACAAAAAATTCTTCATAGTGATGAATTGTAGCATTGGCACTGCTTCCTTTTCCATGCATATTAGGTAAATTTATTTTTGCTGATTTATTTTGTATACAACCCGAAACTAATTTTATAAAATTCAGTTCATTATCAGTCATTAATTTTACATCTTATCGAACAGTTTTCCATAAAATGTGGTTTTTTAACGTTTTTCTGTAGGATTTTGCAAGGTTTATCAAAAAAGCTTTTATTAAAATCTCAAACTCAAGTATATTTTTTAGGAACTTCAATGCTCGAAGCAACTGGATTATTTCAGACTTTTTTCATGCCATTGTTGGATTTTTGTGTACAGGAGTCGTTTTTGTGTAATAGTCATCTAATCTAGTACAATTAGAATGATTACGACCAGAATTTTTAGGAATCAAAGACTTTTCTAAATCATTCTTTATAGTTCTGCTCTACAAATCCATCTTCATCAAGTATCTGACACATTATAGCTCACTATTCTACTCCTGATGTTTTAAAACTACCACACCATCCACAATTTTCTTGAATGCAACAAATTTTCTCAATAACTGTCAAAGACAGTCTGAAATGATTCAACAATTTTCCTGCAAAACAAACTTCAAGTAGTGATTCTTTAGATATCACACACAGAATTTATTCCTCTGAGAACTTGAAATTTGGATCATCTGCAGGAATTTATAATCTTTAGCTGCATTATTGACAGACTCCAAAAAAATTAGCTTCTTGTTCAAAATTCTGTTCACTTCCTTGGAAGTATGCAGAAAATCTGTCAAAATCTATTGAAGTTTTTTCTTACTTTTTCATAAAAGAAATTTTCTGATATAAAAATCATAAATTATCCAAAGAAGTACACCAAGCAAAAAATCAAGGAAAATCCTGAGATAGTTGGGATTTAGAAGTCACTTGTTTAATCTCAGAGAGTAGTTGCACTGTTATTTTCTATATCAGATTTTCCATCTTCTTTACTTACCTTTCCATATAGATAAGCACTGAAACATCTATTCATAAGCCAATAATGCTTATCTCCACACTTTTCCTTTTCAGTTCAAAAAATTATTGCACTCAAAATCATTAAAATTAATTACTTGGAAAATCTAGCATGAGGAAATATTGAAATCAGTCACTGATATTCATAACTACTAAGAGCTATCACATTTATAAAATTAGGTTTACGGATAATCTTTTCAGAAAACCACAATTTCAACCACATAATGAAGAGAAAGCTGGGGAAAACCTACATGCTAATTATTAATCAGCACTAAAGATAAGGAAATATCAAGAAAAGAGTAGCTACTCAATTACACCTACTGAAAAAATTTACTTTAATGTACATGAATGTAGGAATCTCTGCTTTTTATCTAGAAATTTCTAAGTTCAAATTCCATTTTAAATTAACATTGTTTACAGACACTACTAGTTCAGATTATAATCTTATACAGATTCTACAAGTTTATTTGATGAATTAAAATAATTTTAAAAACAAAAATACTATAGTATTACAGAACAGTATTAAGATAGAACATTATTACAGAAGATTAAATAAGATAAACAAAATTATCTCATATATATCTGAATATATAAAAGAGAGAATATAATCAACAAAACTTACCTCGTCCCTTCTATCTTTGATATCAATAAATATTCTCACACCCAATTCAACACATAGATCAATATATTCATCAAACAAAGCAATTTTTTCACCATTAAAAGCTTTTCTGCAACAGATTAAATTAATTGTTTTTTTTTTTTAATAATATAAATGCAATTTTTTAAACAACAATCATGTTTTGTAATAAATTTTCTTTTTCCTGTTTAGCCTCCAGTAATTACCTTTCAGATAATACTTCAGAGGATGAATGAGGATGATATGTATGATTGTAAATGAAGTGTAATCTTGTACAGTCTCAGTTCAACCATTACTGAGACATGTAGTTAATTGAAACCCAACCACCAAAGAACACCGGTATTCATGATCTAGCATTCAAATCTGTGTAAAAAGAACTGCCTTTACTAGGAGTTGAACGCTGGAACTCTCGCATTCCAAATCAGCAACTAACTGTTTATGAATTTCAGCTTGAGTAGTTTTCTAGTTAAAAAATGAATCATTGATCACACCTTACAACTGGTAGGACGCATCTCACAACGTACTACTGGTAGGATCACATCTTACAATTAATTGGCATGACTTACGTAATACTACTGAAAAATAATGTCTGAAGCACTCAAATTCTTGGAGCTAGCCAACAGTGTTACAGATAAACAAGCCACATTTTCAACCAGATTGCATTCTAAGAGTCAAATTTTGTAATTAACATATGCAAACAATTCTCACTTTAAAATGACCCCATAAATGGGCTTAATTTCAAAGCCACATAAATCTAGCTGATTCTCTATTACAGTTCATAACTTCACTGTTGCTGTTTATTATGTGACTTTTGAAACTAAGCCTACTGTTTCAATAAAAGACTGCTTTAGTGAAATATACCTGAAGTACATAAAATATTGATTGAACGTCTATCTTAATGAATAACTGCTCAGCTTCAAAGTTATTATCACAAACGATGCTAACTTTTTTTATACAATCTCCGGGTAATGCACTATTGAGCATAAATTGAGTAAAACTGAACATTATCTTATCCTAAATCAACTATGTAACTTGTTGCATGCAATGCAATTTAAATGTTGCTGAAGAGAGAAAAGAATACTTCATTGAGGTACAAATATTACTCAATTAAATACTGCTTTAGTTTTTTAACAAAAATGTTCCTATCATACAGGAACAAATGCCATTTCTCAATGAACTTTCCCCTATGTAAATAATTAAATAAAATGAATTTTAAAATAATTAAAACTCATTTTAAACAAACAAATTCAATTACTGCATACGGATTATATGTACAAGATGCTCCCAAATAAGTAAATACACACAAAGACCCTATACACAAGGATACTACATAAATATAAATAAAACCCACCGGGATAGTGTAGTGGTTAAACTTGTCATCATAAAACCACCTTATTTTCAAAGTCGAGAGTTCAGTACTTGTAAAGGCAGTTGCTTTTACATGGATTTGAATGTTAAGACTGTGGATACTGGTGTTCTTGGTACTTAGGTTGCAATTACTACACGGCTCAGAAGGGGTTGACCCGAGTCTGTTCCAGACTACATAGTCACTGATACATTTACACTAACATTGCAGCTACATCAGGCCTGGCAACTCAGTAGCAATAATTGCATTTGTCAATACACACACACCCAGACCTGGCATAGTTGGAGATAAAAAACACACACATGTATATATATATACGAGGTGCGACAATAATGTAATGAGACTGATGTGAAAAAAAATGTTGCTTACTGTTTTAGTCATGTTTAGTGTTGTCTCCTTCACAGTAGTTCCCCTCTGATTGCACACAGTTATTCCAGGGCTTCTGCCATTGATGGTAACACTTCTGGAACTTATCTTCTGTAATATCCTCCAAGACCCTCGTCACTTTTTGGATATCTTGTGTTCTTTGAAAATGGTGTCCCTTGACCGCCATTTTGACTCTTCAAAATAGAAAAAAGTCGCACGGAGTGATATCTGGTGAATAAGGTGGCTGTGATAGTACTGAAATTTGTTTTGAGGTTAAAGATTGCTGTACTGACAGAGCAGTATGGGATGGCGCATTATCGTGATGCAGAATCCAAATATCAGCAATGTTGGCGCAGACACGAAGAACTCGTTTATGAAGTCTTTCTAAAATTTCTTTGTAGAAATATCGGTTAAATGTTTGTCCAGGAGGCACCCACTCTTTATGAACAATTCCCTTGGAATCAAAGAAGCAAACAAGCATGCATTTCACTTTTGACTTTGACATGCAAGCTTTTTTTGGTCTAGGTGATCCCTTTGAGCACCATTGCAAACTTTGGCCTTTTGTCTCTGGATCGTATTGAAAAAACCAACCTTCATCACCAGTGATAACACAGCTCAACAAATCTGGACTGATTTCCATTTGCTCGAACAGATTGGCTGCCACATTTTTCCATGTTTCTCGCTGGTGTTGTGTGAGATTTTTGGGGACCATTTTTGCACAAATCTTTCTCATACCAAGATCTTCAGTTAATATTAGACGAACCGTTTCTCGATCGATGTTGAGTTCTTCTGCAATCATTTTCACAGATAATCTTCGATCAGATCGTACGATTTCACGCACCCTGGTCAAGTTGACATCTGTCCGTGAGGTTGATGGTCGTCCACTGCAGTCTTCATCTTCAACATTCGTACTGCCTTCACTAAAAATTTTATGCCACCAAAAAACTTGAGCTCTTGACATAACCTCCTCTCCAAAAGCCTTCTGAAGCTTACCGTAAGTTGTCGTCGCGTTTTCATCCAATTTAACGCAAAAAGAAATGGCATACTGTTGCGCAATATTTTGCGGTTTCATTTCTGTGACGAGAGACACAAACACGTGTTCACTTATTACAGCACAACTCACGACTGAGCAGTTGCATCAATATGCCGCTTGGACTAGACATAGCTTATAGACCAAGGTCAAAGATGGTGTGCCTACGCAAGCTGCAGGGTTGCTACATCTTGCAAAGAAAAATCAGTCTCATTACTTTATTGTCGCACCTCGTATGTATATACCACCATACAGCATGGCTTCACCCGCGCTGTATGGTTACTTTCATTTCCTGTCATGGTCAGATGATATTTAACCAGTCATGACTAGCTTTGTTCACCCTTCCCATCTAATCAGAGAGCTCTGCCCCTTGGACCCTTTGTATGTTCATTAAACTCATGCTCGTGAGAATAATAATGATAAATAAAATTAAAGCCAGTTCAATTTACACAAAATATAGTGTAATTTCTTCAAAACAACAGTTTGGTCAATACAAGACCGGAAACTAAGAAGGTGGGTTTCAAAACAGTTGGCCTCCATCTTAAAAATATTAGTTTTATCTAGTTACCTGTACCTTCATATGGGTAAAATGTATTTTGTCTGATTCTTAGCATTACCTGATAAACACCACTAAGAGGTGACCGTACCTTCTTTCTCTTCTTTTTTTTTTATTACGTTTATTTTATGTTTTTTAATTAAGTAACTAGAGGCAGGTGCAACCAGTCGCATAACACATAGAGTAACAATGGTTGTAGAGGTTGAGCCGCTGTATTGTACACCATCACACCTTTTAAAGAATCAAAATTCAAAAAACCCGAACATAGTTTTTAGATATTTATCTAAAGAATATTTGCAAGCCCCAGTCTAGTGAATATCTTATTTAGTATAGTCGGAAAAGTGAAAAATTTGTAATCATTGTTAAATTGTTTTTACCTTTCTTCACTCCTTTCACGATCAAATTTTGAAAAATCTAGAAATTGGTTTTAGGATATTTACAAGAAAATTACACACACCAAAAATGAAGTTGATAGCTTCATTTATTACCACGAAATTAAAAGAATAGTAAATTTCATTTTTACTCCATTTTATTCCTTCAAACTTGGAATTTCATAAAATCCTTTCTTAGTGTGCACTTACACCATAAGAGGAAAATATAATATATCGGCAATTTTAATCAATTTATCTTCAGTAGTTTTTACTGACTAGCACTAGATAGGGAATCTTGGAGAGCTGCATCAAACCAGTCAAATGACTGACGACAAAAAAAAAAAAGTTTTTACTGGGCATTGGTGAATCAATCAGTCAGTCATATTCCTCTGAGCTACTAAATTCTACCAACGTAAACGACCTAGTACAGACTATTGAGGAAACACATTTCTTATCTTACCTCAATAGTCTGTTCTAGGTGGTTTATGCTGGTAGAATTTAATATATATATATAAATATATACAGGAATTATCATGAAGAAACAGAAAGAATTTGAGGGTACGTCCTGAAAGAAAAACATTAATACAAACATGGTCCAGAAACAATTCGTTTTTGTGTTGTTGGGTTTCTTTTCTTGTTAGTAGTGAAAAATCTTCTAAAAGAGGTGCCAAATTATACTCTAAGAAATTTAAGTACTTTTATATAGTGATAATCAAGCACTGCAATTTTCTTCAATATTAGAAGCATACAAAACTACTCCAATCCAATTCACAATTTCATTCTTTGATAATGCCAAATAATAAAATAAAAAATTTTTCAATCTATTTTTTCAAAACTATTTCTAAATGAATGTTTGTTTCTTAATATTTTTAACATTAAGGCAATTAAATTTTTATAATCCTGTTAAACTATATTTTATTTCATTTTTCATTTTAATAACTAATTTTGTTACTACATATTTTCCAATACTGAAATGAAAAATGAATCTTGTTTCGGTTTAAAATTTTTATACAATATTTTTCTTCCATGCTTCATTCCATTTGGTTTTTAATAAAAGTAAATTTCTTAAACCTTTTTACAGAAAAAAAAGTAATTGATATTTTGAGTTTTTACAGCTAAAGATTTCATTTCCTATTTATAACAGGTAATTATTTAATGAAATGTATTCATTCATATTGTAAATCATCATCCTCATCGCAAACCACTAAACCTTTTTCCATAGTCTAACCATGTTTAAATTTTCCCATATCATAACAGCATTGTAAAGTGGATAAATAACAGCAAAACTTTTATAAAATGACTTCAGATCAATTAATTATTGAATGTTTTTTGCAACAAATTTGAAATCTTCAAAAACAAAATCATTTTTTGTTTAATAACTGTATTTAAATAGATACATTAAATGGTAAAAATAATACAATATTTCCATCACTGGGCAGATTATGTATTTGATTACGTATGAAAATGCATTATCTAAAAATATGTGGCTTTTCAGGTATGCCAAATATAAAAAAGCTAAGGTAATTCAATATCTAAGCATACTTAAAATTTAGTTTTAATTTCTTAAAAATATTTTTTTTTAAATTTTAGAAGACCATTGACATTTGGTACAGTTTGTGGGAAAGAGTAACACAAATAAATGTTTAAAGCATAATCCATAACAATATGAGAAAACCACTGTAAGCAATTTCAACATGATTTTTTTATGACCTCTTTGAATCTCACATATTCATTAAAAAAACAGTTAACAGGCAAATGAATGATATTAACAACACAATATAGTTTATTTCATGTTTTATAACAAATATCAGACTTCAAAATTTGACACCACATTACAAAACTTTATCAGCAAATATCCAGAATCATTGATTTGTATTAATCCTTTTTAACTGATCGCTACATTAATTTGTCAGCCTCTTGCCATATTGCTATACCACTACAGCATTTCTACACTGGCTTGTACAAAGTTTTTCATAGACATACTTCAAAATAATGTCAAACTCTCAAACTATGGAACTTTTAAAGACACCATTTTCTTTTACTTTTAAAAATTTTTATTTTTATTAATTAATACTTAGGGTGTGAATATATGAATATTATTTAATCTTTCAACATAAAAAGTAATAATATTATTTAAAGTTATTTAATACAGCAAGCTGTAAAATCTTGTTTAATTAAACTTGAATACACTTAACTTGAATTAATATATAAACACACACATACACATACCCACAGACACATAATTAATTGCATTAGATATTTGCACAATACTAAAAAGATTATATTATGTCATTAAAACATGCATACACACACACATGTGCATTCACAAACACACATATAAAAAGATAGATAACCCTGTAACAAAATGTTATCATTACATAATTGAAATGTCTTTTAAATTATAAACAGCAATAAAAATAATATAATTGCACACAAAAATAAAACAAGAGATAAATGTCAAAAATTAAAAAACACGACTGCCAAACATTGTTCTTTAATATAGGATAATTAAAGAGCATGCAAATGACAATTCTGTATATAGTATAATTTTTTTTTTAATTTTTAAAATCTATTTAAACAATTAATTGTTTATTTATTAGCCTATGACAAACATATGGATTCAAACATGGGGTCATACATCTAAATCAATTCAGCGATTAGAACTGTGTACATATTCATACATACAGCCCAATTATACACTTCTTTTTGGTCAGTCGAGTAAAATAAACAGTAATAAGACAACACGTGTATTATATATGAGGTTTCCAAATCATTCAGAATGAAGTTTGAAATACAAGTTATTCAAAAACAACTCATTCATCTGATAGATTTAAAATTTTTTAAAAATCTATTTACCATATATACTTATAAATATAGTCTATGATACTCTTGCTAACATAACGATTCCAGCGCAGGGTCATACATCTACATTGGTTCAGTTGTTCAGCTGCTATGGTGGAACAAACATACATATACCCTAAATACATTACAACCCTATTTGGTCAGTCGTGTAATAACAGACAAGTTTACATGTATAAAATTAAGTTTTAAATAAGATTTTGAGAGAAAATACTATTCTGTAGTCAGTGTTAGTGGATTTTTAATGCACAATATATATGTATATATATTTATTTTATTAGATCAACTAAAATGCAGAATAAAGTAAGATGACTTACCTTATTCCAATATATATGCAGGAGCGCTTTCGCAATTTACTTCCATCATCAGCTGTATTATGTATTCATCTCAAATTACATTACAAACTTTGTAAAATATAATAACATATCAGGCATTTATTTATTTACTTATTTTAAAATTTAAAACCTTTATTTTTTTATAGTAAAAAATAGTAGTTTTTTATAGTAGTAGTAGTTTTTTTGAGAATAGTAGTTCAGCTAAATGGACAGCATGCATAATGCATAATTACTTTACTTAAAATTATTTTTATTTGATTTTATGCCTTGACATCATATTTTACATATGTAAAAATGTTTACAGTTTAATTTTTAATGTTAATTTGAATTATTTTTTCATATTTTTAAATTTTGTTTTAATTTTTAATTTAACTGAATAAAAGTTTAAAATAAAAAAATACATAGATTAAAGGTTTACATTTTAAATAAAATAAATAAATGCATGACATGTTATTTTACAGAGTTTGTAATGTAATTTGAGATGAATATATAATGCAGCTGATGATGCGAGTAAATCGCAAAAATGCTCCTGCATATATAGTGGAAAAAGGTAAGTCATCCTAGTTTATTTATTCTGCACTTTGGTAGATCTAATAAAATAAATATATTTGTTTATAGTAGACAGGAGTATGATTCTTAAAAGAATTGATTAAAAAATATATATATAATTTATATCTTTTGATATACCTTAAGATACATCTTAAAGTTTAAGATACAGTTGAAACTGCATCCTGTTTGGCAAACACAGAACATTGTGCAGTCTAAATAATTCAGTTTGCATACTCCAGGGGAAACTGTTTGTTAGGAGATTACGTTCATGAATGATCTATTTTGTTTTTTTGTTGTAAATGTCACACTGCACCCAGACTTTTTAAATCTACTAGATAATTTTTCAGTCTTTATTTATGTATATTAGTGTGGTATATTTTAAGTTTTTTTTTTTTTATTTTTGTTTTTGTTTACTGTGAACAGGACTGTGCTGATGTATTTGTTTGAATGAAGTATTTAATAGGGTTAAGATCCCCAATGTGGACTTTAGGCAATTAGTTAATTAGTCCGGTACTGTTTATACACACATTTATGTATGTGACGTTAGGTGATTTGAAATGTAGTGAATAAAGAATGCCTGCCTGTCACTGCGGGTTTTCTGAATTTGAAAACGTGCTTTTATTATTTTTATTTTTTATCATAATGTAAAAAAAAAATATTTGTTTACTTGGTTCATATTCTGCCATAATGTTTCATTGGCAGTGAGTACTGTTGATGTATATTAATAATTATTCACATTGTCTAATGTTGCTTTGGTACAATAAGATTGTCATCAATGAATAAGTCAGTATATTATTTTTTAGGCATGTTTGTTGTTGGTGAGAATTATGTTTGTTTCTGAAAGATTTCAACAAAGATGTTAGAAATAGTTAAATCCATAAGAAGGCCATCAGGTTATATGTAATATTTGTTTTGGAATTATGCTCAGTATCAAATAAAAAAAAGTATTATATGAATTAAATTAAACACAGTATTAATGCTATAAATTTTATTAGCAAAGAATAGTTTTTTCTATATATTTCATTTGTTTCTCTTTTTTAACAACTTTTCAAAAAAAATATTGTATTACTTTCAGTTCCATGATGGGAGTGGTGGGGTGAAAATGAATTTTCATTATGTTTTTAAATATGAGGAGTACGAAAACACCATTTACTTAAATTGCAATTTCCTTATACATTTATTTACAGGCCTATGTATAAAATCTTGTGGCTTGAAAATCTCCGAAGCTACTAGATCTAGTAGCGTGTCTGAAGTTGTGCATGTGAAAATTTGATAATGATTTGTTGAGTAGTTGTTCAGTTTGCTCAATTTAAGGTCAAAAAAATTTAAACAGGACAAGTTAGAAATGTGGTTCATTATGATGCTGCAATTTGGAACATTGATGTTTCTTTATCTGCAATATTGTTCAGTATATTCTGGTAGCATTACCTATTTTGAAGGTCATGATCACTGGGTATGCAGTTTTTACTTAAGTGTTATTTATATTGACTGTGTAGTGGTGTATTTTTCATCTCTCTTATCCAATGAATTACATCATAAAGTGATAAGCAAGTTGAAACTTTATGCTTTTGTATAGGGTTCAAAGGTTGTTTTTTTTTTTAATTTTTGATTAAAATAAGTTGTTACTTCTTCAAAAGGAAAGAAAATAATATAATAAAAAGTCAATCTTCTTGTGCAGAATTACGCAAGAGCTTTTTTCAACGTAAAAAGTAAATTAACTACTGGACTGTGTCAATGAAAAATTTATGCAGTGTGATATCACAAAATACTACCAGGAGCAATTTAATAAATTTATGTTAGTTGGGTTAGTCATGAGCTTTTACTGCGTCTTTACAAAAAAAAGTGAGTAGTATACAAACATTTGCTTTTTATGGCTGAAACAGATTAATCAAATATAGCGGATAAATTTATTCATCATGTACTATGAACTTTCTTTACATCTTACAATGTAAATACTTACTTACAATTTATTTATAAACATAAATATAAAAAGAAAATTTCAGAGAATAATACAGGTGTGCAACTTAAAACTGAACTGGGTCAGCTTAAACTTTAGTTGTTTGAGTATCACCTTTAACATTGTTACAGTTGCTGCTACTGCTAGTATCATTGTTGGTTATGTAAATATGTTACTATTATCTTCTATTATTGTCAGTAAAATGTCTAATGGAAATTATGAATACATCTTGCACTTTATGATAACATACTTAACTAACATAACTTAGTGCTCCTGCCATTTTTTATGGAATAGAACTGATAAGTGCTCATTCACCTTTGATGTAATGTTGTGTCCTCTTCCAGTAGTTAATAGAAAAACTTCTGCAGGCGTGAGAATCTTTAAAATATTTTCTAGTGGAACCCATGTTTGATTATCCCTCAATGATTCCTTGAGTGAAGTGCCAGGAACCTGCGAATGGAAAAAGTCTCCTCTTCATTTTCATGTATTTTGCCTTCAATGACTCTGCCTAACCACCATTTGCCATCGTACACGCAGCAGACATAATTTTTACATTTTGGCTTTGGTATATCTATAAAGCAATCAGAAACACTAATGTCCTTGTGTACCGATGCTAATGTAAATGTTTCTGATTGAGATCGACCCAGACTTTCAGAATTCATTTCTGACTTTCCAGATTGAGACTGGACCCGCTTTTTAA
This sequence comes from Lycorma delicatula, assembly GCF_047948215.1. Taxonomy (NCBI): domain Eukaryota; kingdom Metazoa; phylum Arthropoda; class Insecta; order Hemiptera; family Fulgoridae; genus Lycorma; species Lycorma delicatula. The sequence goes on from NC_134466.1 coordinate 52,666,836, forward strand.
GTTTAACTGTCCCCACCTCTGCAACAAACACAAGCAAACATGCAGGGGGATGAACAGGGATCAGACAACCTCTCCTCAACCTCGTCCATCACCCTACCATGAACAATGGCCTCCACCATAGCAGGTACGGCTTTTCACACAGCCTCCGACTCAAGTATCTTGGTAACCACGCTTCCAGCCACCAACTCTTCAAACTCCTCGACTACTGGGCGCCATACATCATACCAGCGTCCACACCAGAACACCACGTGTTCCAGGGAGTCGACAACTGCACAATACCTACATAGAGAGAAAGCTCTTTTCCCAATCCTATGCAGCTAAGTGCCAAAGCAACTGTGGCCACTCAGAAACTGAGTGAGTTCGTACGACAGGTTTCCAGACTTCCTCCCTATCCAGGTCTTGATGTCTGGGATGAGGGATCTCGTCCATCCACCTGTCTGCGACACCTGCCACCTCTCTTGCCACTGCCCAATAAGCCAATCGCGAGCGACACTTGGCAAAGCACCCCGTTGTCTCATCACCTTCTCCTCCGCCATGAGACTCAGGAGTGGCGATGACAAACACGGCCTCGCTGGAAACCGTCCTATAGGCACGTGCGATCTGCAAAGCCAGCACCCGCTGCAAGCCGTCCAGGAGCTCCCTAGCCCACCTAATAGTAAGAGGCCTAGCCCAAACCGGTACCCCATACAGGCAGACCGACCATGCCACCGAAGCAAGAAGTCTTCTTCTTCAGGTGGATGGGCCACTCCAATTCCACATCAGCTTGGCTAGGGCATCAGCGATTCTCCTAGCTTTGCTTCGTGCTTCTCGGACATGCTCCTGGAACGACCTTTGTTGGTCAAGCCACACTCCAAGGTATTTTACCTTACGTGAGGTCAGGACTTCGATCGCACCCGTAACGTGATAGGGTCAAGTTTACATTACCTGGCCATGACCATCGCCTCAGTCTTCCTCTCTGCCAGCTTCAGTCCTCTCGTAGCGAGCCAGTCGCTCACCATATGGATCGCCCTTATCTACAACTTCCAGCTCTGTTTTGCCGACAATAACCAGTGCCAGATCATCAACAAAACAGACTGCAGTGACCCCTTCCGGGTACTTGATCCTCAGCACACCATCATATTCCAGTGTAAAGGACCGAGTACGATCCCTGTGGGACACCACACACCACCTCATATGTAACTGACAGCCCCTTCGCGCTGGCAACCACAAACCTGTCGTTCAAGTACTGGCCGACCAACCGCCTGAGGTACGTGCTCACGCCACGCACCTCAAGCTCATCCATAATAACAAGCCAGGGCAGACTATTAAGGGCATTTTCAACGTCGACTGCCCACAGCAGCCTCGTCGAAAAGCTGCATCACTCGGTTGATAGCATTCACCGTGGACCACCTTTTCGGAACCCGAACTGGTTCGCACTTAATCCTACCCCAGCTTCCAACTCGGCTGTCAATCTACCTACAAGGAGGCGCTCGAAAAGCTTGTCGAGCATGGTTAACAAACACAACGGGCGATATCCAGTAGCATTACCAAATTTGTCACGCCCCTTCTCAATCAGAGCTAGCTGAGCAAATAAAAAACTTTTTCAATATTTGTAACAGGAGCATTTAGTAAAATTCAACCAATCCTAAATTACATTACAATAATTGAATAAAATATAATTTTTTTTTTATTATGAGAGCTGTAAAACCAGCAATTGGAAAACATTTATCACAATTTGAAAATACGTCCTGAAACTACTTTTTTATGTAGTAACCAAATAAATTAAGACATCTGTCTTACTTTTACAGGTACATTTTGTACCTGTGGATGAATTTTTGTATCCCTTCATCAAAAAATTCTGCTGCTTGGTTTTTCACCACTTTTTGGAATCCATACTGAGCATAAAACTTAAGGTAACCCAACTTTTCCAATGCAACTTTATGCAAAAGTATGCATGAAATTTTCAGAAACTGAAATGAAAGCTCTGTAACGGTAAAGTACCAATTAGCATGAACCTTTTCATATCAGTTCATCAGATAGAACGCTAGGCTGGCCACATGAATTTTCATTGTGAACTTTTAAGCAGCCTTTTTTTTTTTTTTTAGGTTCCTTATCGCACCTTCACTCATTACATCTTTCTCATAAAATTTATGTACAAGGGTTATTTTTTTTTCAAGGTGTGATCGGTCGTGAAATAAAAACCTGCGCAAAAATTGGATAAACCTTTGCGCATGTGTTGAGCAGCATCTCTAGTATGGCCTTCAATCATGCCGTGTCACTTCATTTAGTTCTGAACACGCAGCTAGCACGTAAACATGTCTACAACAATAGCATCTCCCGCCAAGTGTGAAGTGCGTGTGGTAATTTGATTTCTTCAGGCTAAGTGGTGTAATGCAGCTGAAATTCATTGACAAATAAGTAATGTGTACGGTGAAACTTCAATGAGTGACAGCAAAGTGCGACAATGGTGCAGGAACTTTAGAGCAGGACGTGCAGATGATCATGATGCAGGTGGTCAGGGAAGGAACCGAGTGGATGAGGCATTCGAGAAAATCGTCGGTTCACAATTTCTCTATTGAGCGATTCGTTTCCTGAAATTTCAAGGTCAGCTCTCTACACTATTGTGAGTGAGAAACTTCAATACCGCAAACTGCGTGCGAGATGGGTTCCCAAGATGCTGTCCAACCATCACAAAACAATGAGAATGGACGCCTCCCTAACGTTTTTCCAGCGCTACCACAATGAAGGAGACGATTTTTTGAACAAAATTATCACAGGGGACGAGATACTGGTCCATTTCAAAACTGAAGAAACAAAAGAACAATCCAAACATTGGATGCATTCTCATTCTCCCAGTAAACCATAGAAGTTCAAGCGAACCTTCTCCAACAGAGAGAAGTGTATGGCTACTGTGTTCGTCAATTCAGAATAAGCGGAGAGGAATGTTGTCATCAGGCATTGTCTTTCTCCATGAAAATGCTCGGCGCACACTGCAGCTGTAACAAAGAAGCTCCTGCAGCGTTTTCGTTGGGAAGTGTTTGATCACCCACCATACAGCCCAGACTTGGCTCCATCCGATTTTCACCTCTTTGCTCACATGAAATGCAAAACAACATTTTGGCACAGACATCGAGCTGCAGACCAGCGTAGAAACATGGCTGAAAACACAGGCGGCTCTGTTCTATGACGAGGGTATTGGAAAGTTGGTACTGTGCTATGACAAATGTCTAAATCGGAGTGGCAACTATGTAGAGAAATAGCGTAACTATGTAAGTACTTGTTACAAATAAAAAATTGTTTATTTTCACTGTGGTTTTAATTTCGTGACCAATCGGACCTTGAAAAAAAAAATAACCCTCGTAGTTCCCAACAAAATCTCAATGAATTTTTGGTTTTTTACCAAAACAAATCTAACAACCAATATTGCTTCAAACCGGCACAATTTTCTACAACAATTCATATATTTAACATTTGTAAACAGTCAATAAGATGTGTAGATATTCATGTAGTGCAGCTCGACTCATACTGTGTATGTTTTATTTCAACTTAACACCTTTTTTCATAAAGATGCATCAACGATAAGAACATCAAATAATTTCTGTAATTTTAGACATTATTCTTACTATTGCTCATTACATGTACAAATATTTGAAGAAGTTTGAAATGGATAAACTATAGTGATAATATGCAACACACTGTCAGTAATCGTAAACTGTAACTGCCAGTAATCATACTAAATGACATATTATTTAATCTAAATATTTATCAACATGAACTAAGAAAAACAGGACTTTATTGTATTTGGAAAAAGATATTACTTTTTTAATATATGTATTTTGTTACATGTTAAGTATACATATACCTACTTGTCTTTGCAAGGCTGAAAAATTAAATCATAATTCTTTAACTCGTCCCATAGAAAATCTTGAACATTACCCGAAACACCAACCATACGATCTAAAGTTGCATCATGAAAAACTATTGGTACACCATCTCTTGTTAATGATAGATCAATTTCTACAAACTTGCAGCCTTTTTCCTTACACTATAAAAAAAAATATTACAATTAGCATTTTGTAGCATACAGCTACATTTTTAAGTCTAGAAATAAATAAATTTCATTTACACACACACAAAAAAATCATAATTCAACACACTAGGGTCATTTGGAAAGTTCTCTGTCTGACACAGAGATGACATAAGTAAGACCACCAAATGACTGTTATTTGTCAAAGCATAATCCTTTGGCATGCTGAAAGGTTTCAGACGTGTGCTTTTAGTTGCTTGTATTTGGTGATCGAATAAAACAAACAAGTTTTGACATTTTCTGAAAAACAGATAAAATTTTAGTTTGAACTGTTATGAAATACTTTGTTTTAAAAGGTATCCAATGTACATACAGAAAGTCAGACTCCAATTTAAAGGATTCTTCCTCTGGACTTTCAATAGTAAAAAGTGGGCTACTGAATTTAAATATGGTTGTACATCCATTCCATAAGATAAAATACTTGGGACATCCAAAAACTGCTAGGACTAATGAAATCATCACAAAAATCCACAAAGCCATATTAAATGATCACTGACTGATAAGTGAGCTTCTGACTTCACAAACATCTTAATTATTTGGATATGAAAAAGCTTTCGCTCAATGGGTGCTGCATTTTTTTAACAGTCGACAGAAAACACATTTCATGGAACACTTCTCAAGGGCGTTACTTATTTAAACACAATCTTGCTGAGTTTCTTTGATGTTTTATACAGTAGATAAAACGTGGGTTCTGTTTACATCCCATAGACCAAACAGTGAGCATTTAGTATAGCATTTAGTGCACAGTAATGCATTTAAATCAAGCAAATATAATATTAATAATAACTGAATTTTTTGTCACAATTACTTCTATTTTATTTTAAGGCCAACATAATATCTGGATTTTTCAGAGTGGTTAACTGTCATTAAGATTTAGAAGTCATCATACATAAAGGTAAAACCAGTAATTAGCATAAGTACCTGTATGTAGAAATAAAGATACTTGTATTTACTCCTACATCTATAATTTATCCAGCTAATATGGTATATAGTATCATACATAATATTACTTATAAATCAAAATGAGAAAAGAGTAGTTTTAAATTTTTTTAAACATTTCAGTTTGATTTTATTTCAATAACCACATAGCATAGATTAATTCATTGTCTGTAATATTATTTGTACATAAAAATAGATATTAACATACTAGTAGAAAGAATAAATTTAATACTTACAAAAAAAAAAAAAATAAGCCATGGATGCAGTAATAATAACAGCTATAAACTACCAAAAACATATTACTAATATGAAATTAACAATATTTTCATCATAATTAGCGTTTAACGGTTTTGTAGAAAAATATATATCCAACAAAAAATTGGTTTTCATTTTTTTAAACCTCTTATCAAGTACACAAAAAGTTAAAAAAACAACATAATTATTAAAATACACTACTTCAGGTCAGTAATATCCAAAAATAAAAGGTAATAGTACAATTCTTATAACTATTCTTTTCAATTACAATCAGTTCATTAACACTGACAAAATTAAGAGATAAAATCAAATGCTTTCAGTTTTTATCCAAAAATTTAGAGTAGTCAATTTAATAAACAATAAAATAAATATTTTTTTTTTTTTTATAAGAATTAAGTTCTGTTGATTATTTATAATTTAATATTGCTAAGTGAAAGAAAATTTATTCAGAACATTTCTTACCACTATCAGTTTAATAAACACAAACTTACTGCTTTTACGGCAGAAATGCTGTTTTCTGGTGCGTCCAAACCAGCACCTCTATGAGCAATAGTTTTAAAAGTTAAATCACCATTTCCATCATCGAAATCTCTGAGGTCAGCATTTATTTCGTCTGTATTTCTTTCTTTAAACTGTCGCCAGATATCAACTCCAAGAACTTCTTTGATTTCCGATTTACTTGGTTTCGGAATAGCAATAATTTTAAAGGCACAATACATAATTAAAGGGATAGTAATTAAACAAATTCCTTGTCCAAAACTAGTTGCTTCTACAGCTACTATAAAAATGCCATATAACAAAATGTACAGTGTATAACAACAATAAATAAGGTTTAATTCTTGTATAAATTCCATTTTATACTAACTTATCACAATTGACATAAAAAGTTACGTTAAAAATGTATAAAAGACTTCACCAATCATTAGAAATAAACATTTCTAGTCAACTTATATTTTAACCAAATAAAACGTCTAATTCAGACGCTTCGAAATACAATACTAATTACCTGCAAATATTGTTTATACTACAACAGGTTAGCCAAATACAGAGTAACATATTCCCTGTAATAAAAATGATTCACCATTTAAAATCCGTTGTCATTATAGAATAACAAAGTACAATAAAAAGTATAAATACTTAATAAACCTCTGCAAGTATATATATTTTTTTTTATATCGGAAATTACTTACACAATTATTAATATCTTTGTAAAAGATTACTCGCAATCAGCTGGGAATCAGCTGCATTTATTTTTGTGAAAACATAATCAGCGTTGAGAATTTTATTTTGGAAGCGTGATCACTTCGGGTTAATCTGAAAAAGTTATTTGTGTATCTTCGATATTGAAGTATGAGTTATAACTTTTTTCGGAATAGCATTGTCTGTTTAAAAGTTTTACAGGTAAGATATTACCTTTAATTATTTAAACAACTTAATAGTTAAGGTTATCTTAGGCTATTCCTATAACCTAACTTGGCTGAGTTAAATTAGTATTTTAGCATCGTGTTTACTGTTTCTTAATGTTTTGTAAAGATTAATGTGTGCTCCTTGTTTCAACGTTTATTTAAGTAATTTTTATTTTACTAGAAATAATTATTAATTGAAAATTCTATTTACGTTTTATTCATATTTACTGACCTATTAAAGCTAAAGGTAGTGATGTTTTATTTTAGGAATAATTATCTTGACTGAGTTTGATATTTATTGTTTGTATAATTTTCTTTAGCCTATAAATAACACACAGTTAATAATACAAAAACATTTAGTAGTATTTATTACTTTATTGAGTGCAGATGTTTAAAACTGTTGGCACCATCAGCTAAAATATTTTACTTGTTTTAATCATTGTGAAATAGAGTTAATGAAATAAAAATAATTTTAAGTTAATACTAAAATTAGAGTAGATTTCAAAATACTGTTTCTTGTGCAGTACTGGAATATATTTAACTCATCCTTAAAATAAAGCAGCTGATAGTTTCTGATATCAGTAAAACTTTCTCCATTTTCAGTTGAAAGATATAGTTCTAATTAAAAATATTAAATGTTAGAAATAATTTTGTGAGGAAATTTTGAATAAAAATTTGTTTGGAAGAGTAAAGTTTTATAAATGGAAATAAATTTAAGTAGGAATACATTCTTTTGAGATTTAGTATAATTTCTACCATTTGCTTTATAAAAAAAAAGGAATTTGATTAAGTTACAATTTTTTATAAAGTCAATTAAAACAATCATTGTCTTATTATAAAATGTACCCTTACATACAGTATTACAAAAAATTACTCAAACTCTGTTAAAAGTGATTATATCTATTAGAATATACAAGTTGTTTAATGATACTGTCATTTAACTTATATATTGATATTCTCCCAATTCCACCAGAAATACAGGAAAAATGAATACTTTATTTCATTTTAAGTACAAGATTTTAAATTATTCATTAAAAAAATATTTTAATTATACTTAAAGTTGAAATGGTTTTTAGTGGTATCTCACAAAATGTTTTATTTATGGCTTTACAAATTAAATGTCAATGTTACTACAAACTTAAGAAAAATAAAAAAACTCGTGGTGATGTGATGAGTGCATGACTACACAGAAGCCATTAATTAATTTAAAAAAAAAAAAACTAAAATTAGCTGTGTATTTTGAATGTTAATTGTCATCAATACTAACAGGGTTAATTCCTTGTCTAACTATTGAAATTGACATCTATGTTTAGATTCTTACTGTATCTTTACTTTTATAGATAGTTTTTGAGCTTTTTCAGTGCATGAATTTATTTTAACAACTGTTCAGCATAGCTCTTTTATGTTTTTCCATAAGTAGATTATAATATCTACAACTTGCTAAGATACATTTGAAATGTAGGCTGATAAGTTCCACGAAGCTGATGCATTAGCCCTTTCTATAACTTGATGTAACAGAAATTGGAGTTTTTGGTTTTATAACATGTAAAGACATACATTTTAAAATGTATGTCTTTTACCTGTTAATGTAAGGAATAATTCTAAAGCATATTGTATTGTACAGTTGACCTTTTCTCTTTATATCATTGAGTCTAGTTCACCAAACCATTTTTTTCTGTTTTTCATTTATATTGCTTTAATCTATTTTGTTATTTCTGTAATAGTTTGTACTTAACAAGTTTTAAATCCATTAAAAACTAAAAAGACAACACCACCAAAAAAAAAAAAAATGTTTTAATTTGATGTCCGGCCATTACAGATCATTATACGACAGTGTAATGTAGAAATGTAGAGCCCCTAAATTTCATACCACTGCTATTAGATCCATGAAGGCGATATGCTAATATGACTAAGTCCCTTGAATATTGCACATCCCAAGGTGAATATTTTGAACAACATTATTAGGCCCGACTCCATTTTGACATAAGAGACCAGAAACAGAAACATTTTGCTAAGCTTTATATAACTCAGTTGAGAGGGCACAAAACAGATACTCTTTGGTTTGTAATATCTTTTCATTACTCTTACCCTTGATTGGAAGTATCCAAATGGAGTTATGGGCACTGACCGATATTCTCTGAACCCATTCCTATCATCTAGAAACAGGTTGACCCATGCCAGTTCCTCTGCCCTTTGTTCTCTCATAATGCTGTTGAGAGGAGTTGTTTTAAGCTTCAACTGATAAATAGGTATCGGACAGTCATCGGTAACATCAGGTAAAATAGAGTTTATATTTAATATATTGGTATCAATTGGCATTATACTAGTTAGTGGTAATGATTTCACCATCATACATATTATCAAGTAAATTGCCTCATTCATTTTCATAATCCTCATCGTTTGCAACAACTTGCGCTTGCATTTCTTGAACAATTGAAACAGGCTGTTTGCAGTCACCAATGAAGCAGACCCTGCACTGATGGAAAATTGCGTATCTCTTGTGTTCCACACTTGTAAAATAATCAGCAAGTCTGTTGCAAAACGCTTACTATTGACATTCCTTTTACACCCGCTACAAATTCTCTTAACCCCTTCAAATGGGAGTCAAAGATATAAAAGTAAGCATTATTCTTAAATGTAGCGACTGTGTATTGGTTTTAACAGGTCATAATCCTGCTCTCATGGCTCTGGAAGAAATGCTTGATGCCAGATTCAATATTGCTAAAGTAGCCCTCTGGTAATTATTCAGACACAGTGGGTTTGATAAGTCCATCAACTACATATAGTTGAACTTGCATGTCACCAACAGTCACACAGGGCAACAATTCTTCGGTATTCAGGTAATCTGGCCTGTCTGCCAAGTGCACCAAGCATTGCAAGAAGTAACTGTCACCAGCTAGCTAAACTTTTGCCTTTTCTGATGATGACCATTCAGGCAGATGCTTTAACACTAAATATGCAATGGCGTTCGTAGCATTTGCTGTACACTGGCGACCGTGTGATTCTGGTCCAGATCGATTGATTAAAATGCCCATGCACTATAAACTTCCCATTACCATATCTTGAAAATGACATTTTTCATTTTGTTCGATGTATTGATTTTGCTGTGTGGTGACTGACTGCAAGTTGGCTTTGTTTATTTCATCACTATTCATTTAAAAATTAACTATTACATTAACATTCAAGTGAGTGTTATCCAAGAGCCATTCAAGTGCCTATTTATATTTTATTAGTATTGATGTAAATACAGTTCACCACCTAGCAGTTGAAATCAGATACTTCTGGGCAAATTTTTGAAACTTGATTTAAGTAAAATTTATAGTCACTTTGTTGCGATACCAGGTGTGTAGGATTAGTGCAATTGGAACATAAACAAGACAGACATATTATACTTCATAACACTTAAGTAGTTCTATCAATGACTGATACATAGTGTTAGAAGAGATAAAAGCTAACAAAATATGGGAGTATTTATGTTTCCACGCTGTGGAAACATAAATACTGGACAGTGGGAACTTGTAACAAATGAAAATCACCACAAATTAAAAAAAAATACCACAGCCAGCATGTTAAATTAATATCATCAATAGACATTAAGGAAGTAGTATACATAAGAAAAAATCTGATGTGAACACTACATGACTTCCTTGTACGCCTATTAAATTACATATACACCTTTTTTTAAAATGAAAATATTTAGAATTTTGTTTCATTATTAACTTTTGTCATAGTTTTTTTTAAAATTGTTATTGAATTATTATTTATCATAAAAAATTGTTTACAATCAAAGGTTAATAATTATTCATAAATTAATGTATTTAAATTTTTAAAAAAAGATGAAGTCTGATTCGAACCGATGTGCCTTCACCTTGATCCAAATATTACATTAATTAAAATTTTATTTGGCTCTGGAACCAGTGAAAATAAGTACCACTTATGTTATATCGTTGAAAAGCTGTCAATGAGGGCTCATTACTGCAGTTAAGAAAAATTTCAAAATCTAAATTTTTTTGGATTTTGAGCCTTTTGGACACTTTTGGTTTAGTCAATTGCAATCAAAAGGGGAGCACCTCCCCTTTGTTGTGCACCACAACTAGATGTTATAACAGTCCTAAACCCAAAATTTTGACATCCTACAGTTAATCGTTTTTCGAGATACATACGTACGTACAGATGACATGACGAAACTAGTCAAAGTGTATATTTCCATTGAAAACAGAATTTTTTCACAGTCACAATACTTCCTTTACTTCCTACAAGGAAGTAAAAAGTAAATTAATAACTCATTACATATGAAACTTTATAATGTATTTTCTAACAGTGATATTAGAAAAAGTATTTTCATAAAAGTTTTTATTATTAAAAGTAGAAAAAAAAGAAAAGAAAACAGCTGTTTTTTTTTTTAGACATTCCTAATCAAAAGCATAAATAAGTATACCTTAAAAATGTCTAAACTACTGAAATTTGAAGATTAGTTTGTCCACTACATCTTATTGAACATCTCTTATTAATTAATTAAGATAACTACATCTATATCCATTTGCATTAAATCGTAATTAATGTTCATACTACATATATGAACATAATAGCTTGTTCATTTTTAACCAGATACCTGTTTCAGCAACAAGTAATGATGGGTATTGGAAGATTGACATATTAAAGTATAAGGAAAGAAGACAATTTTATATCTTCTTCTTCTTTGATTAGAGCTTTTTATATCTCGTTGCATTTTCTTTCTTCTTTTCCTCTTCTTTCCATTGTTTCAGCACTTTTTCATTCTTTCTGGGAGTGCTTGTTTTTGCTTCTCCGTAAATTTTCTGGAGTTGTTCTTTGGTTTTTCCTTTTCATCTAGTTTAAAATCCTTAATTGTTTTTTGAAACTCTATTTTATCTGTTATTATTTTTTTCCAATCTTTAGTTTTTCTAGGTCTTCCTTTACTTCCCATTGCCACCCTATTTTTCTTTATCTTTGTAAAAGTTAAATAATTGTTTTTTAAGTCTATTGTCACTCCTTATTCTCTTTTCAGCATTTCCGTTTTGAAATATTTTTATTTCTTGGTAAATCTCTTTATTAGATTTTAGCATGTAACCTTCCTCAGTTATGCTGGGTACAAAAAATCTTCCTAAAGATTTTTTTTTTAGATTTCTTGCATTAAACTTGCCTTAAACACTCACTTGCATATAAGGCTTCTGGGAAAATTACTGTTTTGTAGTGTCTTAGTTTAGCTTTATAGCTTAAGAATTTCGTACTGTAGTCATCTACTGTCAGACTTTAAGCTGATTTCATTTAATGGATCCTATTTTTAATTCCTTCTTTTTCGAGTAAAGTTGGTGTTATTATCTCCACAAGATACTTAAATTTGTCTACTTTATGTATTTTTTTGACCCTTTTCAAAGATTATTTCTTCTACATAGTTGTTATTGGTTATAAATTCTGTCTTTTCATTGGACAGATCTATCATTTTGCTGTTCTCTGCCAATAGATGTACTTTTAATTTTGCTTCTGTATTTGTAACAAGGATAACTATGTTATCTGCAAAAGCTAAATGATTAATGGCCTATTACTTTTTTCACATTCCTAAAAAAACTGATTCTAAGATTCAATGTTTAACCATTTCTTTATTCCATACTCCAATTATTTTTCCTAAGGCAGTTTTGAATAGAATTAAGGAGATTCCATCACCCTGTCATAGGCCTGTTTTTATCTCAAATGCTTCTAACAGTTCTCCACATAGTTAATTTTAAATTTGTTGTCTATTAATGTTTGTTTAATTACTGCTATATTTTTCTTATCTACTTGTGCTCTTAATAATCTACTTTAAATATTGATTCGCGTTATATGGAATCAGGCTTTTTTAAAATGTTCAACATGTTTTTTACCATTTTTGTTAATATAATTTATGATAGTTTTTAAATTTAGAATTTCTTCAGTACAGGGTCTTCTGCGCAAAAACTACCCTTATATTCTATTAAATAATTCTCAGACTTTGTTGATTAATATGTTTAGTAGTGCCTTTCTTAAAATTTTATAAGAAACTGGTAAAAGTAGTATTCCTGTATAATTGTTTGGGTTTCTTCCATTCCTCTGGGATTTGTTCCATTAGCCGAATTTCTTCACAGTTTTAATCTTATTTATTAACTTGGGGAAATTGATTTTTAAAATTACTGCTATTATGTTGTCTTCCCCAGAAGTTTTATTATTTTTAATTGTTTTATAATTTCTTTGATTTCATTTTCATTAGGAAGTAGTGTCTTATTACATGGTTAGGTTTTTAAAACTAAATAGTTCTGGTTCTGAGCAACTTACTAGTTTGTCAAAGTATTAAGGTTTTCGTGGTTGTTTATTTGTAGATTACTATTTTAATTTTATCTCATTTGTAAAGTTTTTATATTAATTTTGAATTACTGTACACTTCATTATTTTTTATAGGAAGCTGTTAAAATTTTTCATTATTTTATTTTTCAAAAAAAAGAGTATAAAATACTTGCAATATTCTCATTTTTTAAATTTAAAATTCCAAATTGAAAAACTGTATAAAGTTTAATATTATATAACCTATAGCTACAAAATAACTACCGCAAATATTAATAAATAATTCATAACTACAAAACAACTTGTACAAATATTTATCTTCAAAAAGAACCAATAATTCTGACAATTCTTCTTAATAACTAATAAGTCAATTTTTTAGCCTGTGTAGGATTATTTAGCATTTAATAGTTAATTTTAAATCTGCTAATTTTATTTATTATATACAGTAAATCTTTCTTTTGTAAATTGACCTACCACATTACATGAACTTCATATTGAAAAGTATTTGGAAATTAAAGATGATCTGCCATACAATTCAAGTTCAAATGTAAATTATTGGGACAATAATTTTTCTGGCAATTACACTTATTTATCAAGGCTTTGATGGCTTTGTAAAGAGCAATTCAACATTTAAACAAACCTAATGAATATTCTGAGAGGTTGTAAATCATAATAGCATTTTTTAATATATTTTTTTAGTTTAAAAGTTATAACAATAAGTGTTGTATGTGAAATATGATTATTTATTTAAGGATTCTAATTAACAGTGAAGGAATTGGTATCATGTAATTGTAGATGGCTGAACATGAATGATGAATATGTATTTGCAATGATAGTAGAAACCTGTGATATTATGCCATAAATGGGACAAACCGTGGACAACCAGTTTAAGAAATGAGTTCAGGTATCTTGATACATGGTTGGGAATACTTGAAGAGATTTTTATTGCAAATACATGGATCATAAACCTAAAAAATAAGGTAAGATATTTGGGTATTGTATTAACATCACATGGTCATAAGAACACTGGTATTAGATGGGAAATCAGGTTTTTATAAGAAAGTTGCAGCTGCTGTTGTGAAGTACAGCAGTAAAACATGATATGGAAAGAATAATGTACAAGTTATTATTCTGATGGAGAATTTTGTGAAATGGAACTGAAGAATGGATGTTAAAAGAGGAATGAATAAATATATATATTTATTTTTTCATGTGACCATTTTAGCCATCTATCAGGCATGCATACTTATGCCACAAAAATTAAATAGTAGAAAGAAAAAAGTTGATAAAGATTGTAATGGTTGGAGGTTGGAAAGCCTGATTTTGTAACAACATATAATAGTAGTTCTCCGAATTTTTTACATTTCACATTTAAAAAGAAAACTCAGTTGAATAATAATGTAGTATTTTAGTGTGAAGTATGTTAAACTGTACTTTTATATTATTTAATGTTAATAGAAGATTATGATTAATAAGCTTACCACCAAGAAGATGAATTACTGGTTCCAGAGTTAAAAAATAATGCAATTAGATAAGGTGCATATTGAGGATGTATAAAATAGAATGAACATTAACATGATGCTAACCAAGATAGTCTAAAGGAGATTACTGAAATGATGTGACCACCTGATAATGATAAGTGAGAGCAGACTCACATACATAATTTGTGTGGAATCTGCCAGAACATACATGGAAGGGGGGCCTATAATCAGATGGAAACAGAAAGTACTCTCAGCTATAAGAAGAAGAGAAATTCATGAAAAGATTCTAAAAATTGATTGCAGATTTTAAGAAATTGGCCACAGTTGTAAATATTATTTGCTAAAGAGAAAGGTTATAAAAATTATAACCAGTAGGGAAAAATGAATGAATCATTTGGGTAGGGAAGAGGGGTGTGCAGAGTTATTGAAAACTTTCTGTGATTGGCAGAAAAATGATTGCATGGTACCTTATTAAAAATATGTTGTAAGTAAAACATTTTGGTCTGATTTAGTGAACTATGAAGCAAAATTTTTGTCAGAAATTGACTGAAGGCCAGTCTTATTGTACAAGTAGTTGCTTAACATATGATTTTGTTGGGCAATTTTCTCAGCACCAAAATATACTAGAGATAATCTTCACCACTCAAAAAACTTATAATGTGAATAGCAATAGTATATGTTCATATATATTTTCTTCTTAAGAATAAAATATATCTTCTTATATTATTAACTTAATTTGATTTGTTCATGAAAGTCACTGATGAATATTTGTTGAAACTGTTATTTTTTTTAAATAACACATTGAGTTAGTATTGCTGAATAGTCTCCTGAGCGATAAAAATTTTTATGTTTTTCTAATGTTATTAAAAACATTTATTTGTAAGTTTAGTTAGGCAAATTGTTTTAAAGTTTAATAGATGTAAATAATAAATTCTTATGAAATATATATATATTTCATACTAGAAAAAAGATAAAAAAAAAAAGAAAAAAGATACTAGAAAAAAAGATGTGGCTGCTGCGAAAATGTTACATGGTGTTTATGTTTCATTACACATGATTTTGTTAAATATTTTTGCCAATTGTAACTAAACACAAGAGGTGGATCAAAAAATAAGTTACACCGTTGCCGTGTTCTTCAACTGAAAGGTATATATCTTGTGGTGACAGCACTGGTTATGTTGTTGTCTTCATACTACTCCGGCAGCAATTCTGTACAACATTCAATATATGTGCAGTGTCGTTGTGGCATGTCTTCTAAAGTTTTGTCCAGCATAGAAGTGTGTTCAGTAGTCCTATTTTTGTGGACAAAAAATTACAATTGTTGTGAAATTCATCCCCGAATTATTGAGGTGTATGGTGAGAATGCAATGTCACGCTCCATGATCACAAAATGGTGTCAAATGTTCAGAAATGGAAGAACAAATGTGAGTGACGAACTGCGTGCTGGGCGGTTCTTCAACTCCAAACACGACGGGTGACACGGAACTTATGAATGAAATGATCTTGAGTAACTGACGCATGAAAATTAGAGAGATTGCAAGTGAACTTAACATCAGTTATGGTAGTATGTTTGCAATTATTCATAATCAGCTTGGTTACCATAAGATGTGTGCATGATGGGTGCCACATCTATTGACCGACAACCATAAACATCAATGTTTTGCATCTGCTCTTTGTTTTTCTTCAATGTTATTTCAGGACTGGTCCACAATCTTTGAAACAAATTATTACAGGGGATAAGAGCTGGATGCTTCATTAAACTTCTGAGACTAAATGAGCATCACATGAATGGAGACATAAAAATTCGCCACCGCAAAAAAAGAAGAAAACATCTCCACATGTTCGAAAGGTTATGCTGTCATTCTTTTTAGATTTGGAGGGAGTTGTTTGCAGTGTTATCCCTGGAAGAACAACAATCAATGCTGAATCTTACAACTTTATAAAAATTGCGTAATTCATTAAAGCTCAAAGACCTGGAAGATTGATGATGGGGTTGTTTTTCTTCATGACAATGCTACTCCTCATTCAGCTCATCTGACAAGGGAGTTACTCCAAAAATTCAATTGGGAAGTGTGGTCTCATCTACCTTACAGCCCTGACCTAGCACCCTGCGACTTCTGCCTGTTCCTGGTCCTCTGAAGTTAGACCTGGGAGGGGAGCATTCCGCTAATGATGTTGAACTGAAGGAAGCAGTTCTTAAATGGTTGAAGGAAATTGGACAAAATTTTTATGAGAGTGGAATTGAAAAACTTGTCACAAGGTATGAAAAGTGATTAGAAAAACTTTGTGATTAGAATGAAAAATTGATAAAAATATGCAGTTTTTTGTTCAATAAAAAAAATTGTCTTATAACTATGTGTTTGTTTCATATAGGAGATGTAACTTACTTTCTGATCATCCCTTGTAAAATTCATTAATTTAGCATACTACCAACAACAAAAACTTTTACAATGAAAAGTTTCAAAATCCTGAAAATTTGTAGCTGTTTCTTGAGTTATTTTTTAACACAGGTCTAACCACAATGTTTTCCTTTTTATCCCCAAAACAGAAATATAATTTTAGATAAATTGTTCGTATCAAGAAGTATAAATCGTTCAAACGATAGAATCATTCGAGAAGTATAAATCGTTAAACGAATGAATCGTTTGTGCCCTTCATTCAAAATAAAAATATGAGTGCATACAGTAAACAGTTCAATTCATCGGGCCTTTTTATTGGAGAGATATATTTTTTTTACTCAAATAACCTTAGTGTAGTAATATTATAAGATCTTAATAAAACATTTTTGAAATACTGTACGTATACCCATTTCTTTTCTACTGCAAGTTCAGAAATCACAGCTTTTACACCGAAATTAATGGAAAGTATGAGATTATTAACTATGGCTTTGATAAAATGAAAAATGTTCATGTATGGATATTATTTTTTCCCCCAAGACAATACACTACGTCAGTTGGAGGTGATCGCAGTGTGGGTCAATTATCCATTTCTTCTAGCCTCTACTTTGAATTCATCACTTCTTCCTTGAGTAGATACCTAAAGAACAGTCTTGGCCTCTGTCCAAGCTTCATCATTGCCACTTGCTAGCAGCTGGTCGGCGGCAACTTCTTTATTACAAGGTGGCAACGGTTTCTGTTTCCTCTAGATATTTTACAAAAAAATCAGACTAATAGTTGTAATGATTTTCAGGTAAATCTGGGTTGTTTTTTGTTCAAAAATTAATCATACAGCATTACAGAGTGATAAGTATGCTTATCTACTGACAGATTTTTTTAATTACATATAATTTCTTTTGTTTTTCAGATATGATTAAATTATTCAGTGATATAAAGATTTAGTTATAAATAAATACACCAACCAATGTGATAACAACAAAAAGGTAATTTTATTTTTATTTATTATAGTAAATTTTCAGCTTGTTCAAAAAGTTTATTAAGTGCACACATTGAATTCCAATTATTTAATACTAATATTGATTCTCATATATATATTTTAAATAATCTATTTTCTTTAAAATTAAAGAATCATTTTTAGATGGATATTTCCATGTATAGATTAATAAATTAAGATATTGTAAAATCTCATTCATCCAGATTTCTGTATTTCCAGATTTTCTGGATCATAGATTTTTTTTTCTTAGAATAACTTGAAAAATAATTAAGTATAAAATTTAGCTTGTTTTTGATGAATAATAAGATAACTTTTGCATGATAAAACTAGTAATTTATTAGTGCATTTAGTTAATTATAAAAAAATTCAATAAATTATTACAAATTTCATTACACTCTATTTTAAAAACTGCATAAAAATTAATTAGGACAATTTAATACACCTTATTTTTGCTAGTAATTATTTAAATCATCATTATAATGTATTGTAAGTACATCCCACATATCAATTACATTTACTTCTAATATTATTTTACTATTAACTGGAATTTCATAATCCTAATTATTTTCAGTCTCATTTGATATGGATTTAACAATAACTAAATTTGGTTAAAATAGTTTAAATTATCCTTTACACATTCATGGTCTATAACAATGGATGTATGTATCAAAAGTGTCATGAATTTATAATTTGTATAATTCATTTCTATATCAGTTGTGGATTGCAATTATACTCATTAGAGTTGGTTTCTTTTGGAGTAATGCTGCTCATTATTGCAGCATGTCTCTATGGTAAACAGAATAAATGTGAATGCAGCAAGAAAGTACTTAATTCCATTCTTTTCTTAGTAAGCATAGCATGGAATGATGGTGATTCTTTTCAATGCCTGTGCTCTTTTTAGAAGTGATGAGCACATTGTTCTAGTTGCTCATTGTTCAGGTAGTGAACAATAAGCAACCCTCCCCCCTATGGCCCAAAGAGATGAGGATGATATGTATGACATGTAAATAGATGTAGGTACTGACTCAGGCCAATAACTATCCTGAGACATCTGGTTAATTGAAACCCAACCTCCAAAAAGCACACAAATATCCACTATCTATTATATTCAAATCCATATAAAAGCAACTAACTTTTACTGGAATATGAACCTTAGAAGTAATAATAAATCTTTATAAGAATTAAATAATAACTTTTTATATGCGATAATTTTTTTTTGTTCATTTATACCATCTATTGCAAAACAAAAGAATGATTTCATTCAGTTTTGTTGGTCACTCCTAATTTATTACTTCTAAGAAAAATTTATCTACAACTATTTTTCAATGTATTTTATATAAACTATATTTTTCAGTTCTGGTTGATTCAAAAAGGACTTCACAACTTTAAAAACATATAAAAATTTATTGAGATAACTTACAGAGTCAGTTGAGGTCTCATTTCATAGAAAAACACATCAAGTTTGTCACCCAACATTCACTTTGGTTCGATAACCAAAATTCACTTTCACTCACTTTTTCATTCACTTTTGGTGGTTTCCATTTGTAATGCGACTTACATCCCACTTGATTTAATTCCAGACTGTAGCCAGCAAGTCAGGTGTTTCCTCTGTGGCTGAATTGAGTATCAAGAAAATCTCGGACTTCTAGGCAGTAGTGAGGTGGTGCCCCGTCTTGCTGATAGTAATGGCATCCATCTTGTTCATCATCTAATTGAGGAATTAAAAACTTTTGAAGCATGTCCAAATAAATGATATACCATTTACAGTTGCCTCCTGGAAGAAGAACAACCTGTCTCAATAAAAATTTGGTGCTAGGCATAAATTTTTATGCCTATTAAGAGGCTCACTACTATACTCTACAAAAATTACATTGAACTGCAGTTGCCGACTGCAAATCGTGAAACCAAAACACAGTGACCACGTTCCACAACAATAAATATATACCTATTTTTAACAACACTGGTGGGCAAATTCAGTACTAATGAGCTCAAAAGTGAGTCAAAATTTGACGTGTTTTGGTATGAAATTAGACCTTAATGGAATCTGTAAGTTATCTCAATATATTTTTAGATAGTTTTAAAGTTGTAAAGTCCTTTTCAAATCACCTGGTATAAATATTATGATAAAATAATTTTATAATATGTGTAAGTATATTAATTTACAAGAAAGTATTTAAAAGAGTGCACTCTATAGCTTTGATCATTGAAAGAATATTTTTAGATCAAATAATTTATTTTTATTTTCCACTTAAATTTTTCATGTAAAATTTAAATGTTTTCATTTTAAAAAACATATTTTAGAACCAAAAGAGTCACTATGTTAAAAAGAATTCACCACTTCAATTGTATGATAAATTAGATTTATCTGTTTTCCCCCCATTTTTTCCCTACTGTATTTAGAACAGAATAGTAAAGCATGCTGTTCTTAGAATTTGTTAAAATTTTGAATAATTTAAATAATTTATTCTGAACAGTTTGATTTGTTTTATGAACATGACATATGCAAATCTACTTGTCTTGGCATTAAAATTGTTAGAAAGCAATTTCTTTAGAAGTAAAAAAATGAAGAAATTTTATAAAAAGGATAGAGAATTATTTAACATTTGCGTATGTTTGAAACTAGATGTTAGTTTAAAATTATGCTAAAAGAAATTTAATGTTTCATTATAAGAACATGTTTATTTAAATTCCCTATTTTTTAAGGTAAAAAGAAAAAAAATATTAACATACATTTAAGACTTATGAGCTCCAGATCATATTTATTATCCATCCAGCTTATTATTATCAAATCATGTATAAGATGTATCAAAAAAGTATGCCTGACTAATTATTTTTGTATTCTGCGTATCAAAATTAACAATAAGCACCTGGTTTTTTTTTTTTGTATGTCTTAAGATCAGATAAAGGAATTATTATAATATTTTTTTACACAGGCATTCTACAATAAATAAAAATATTTGGTGTAAACACCAAATATGGAAGCTACATCAATTTTAAATCGTTTTATATTTCAGTATTTATTAGTTTTAACAGAATGTGTTATTTTAGTTAAATGTTAAGTCATTCATTGTAAACAATGCACCTTTTTTTTTTTTTTTAAATTCAGTCTAAAAGCAATTGAATAATTGATGATATAATTTTCAGCTGGGGTTTATTTCACCTCTATTTAAATTAATTTGAAAAAACGTTGAATTTTTTTTCATACATTTGATGCTAAATAATGATTAATTAAATGTACTATAAATAATCAAATTGTGAAACATTGTTTACATAGCAAAATGGTGGTCTTTTTAAACAAAAAAGGCCAATAATTAAATAAATAAAATTATTATTTATTAATGTACAATTTTACATAATTTTACTTGATTAGCCCATGTGTTAACCATATTTTTTAGATATCTCCACATATCGAAATCTATTGGCTGTAGATCGGGTGATCTTGTGGGCGAGTTATTGTTCCTGCATATCCAGTCTATCTTGCAAAGAAGTAATGATCCAAGTAATGGTGGACTTTAATACTGAAGTGTGGTTGGATATGCCATCATTATGCATAAACCACTTGTTATTTCTAGTTACCAGAGGAATTTCATCTAAATGATTCAGTAGTTTTCTAGGAAATCATAATTCTCGCTGGCAGGAAACTAGTTATCACTGATGATACAACTTCAAACATGTATTGAAAATATTTCTTGTGCCCAAAGATGATTATTGTGGAAATTTATGATACCATTTTAGTTGCATTGATCTTAATCAGTGAATGTTATTGTGGTGAGAAATTGCGAGTTAGTTGTCACTTTTTGTAAAATTACTTCATAAAATGTTTGTTTTGGCAGATGGCTATTTTCATTAATCGCCTTACTCTCTTTGTACATGATACAGTTACAGCTGTTGGCTTTGCAGAATTTTCCAATTAATCCTCTAATTAACAATTATGTAACTAACTTGTTCACATAATGCAATCCTTCATTTATTGACCTTTGTTTTGTTATGATATCCATTCTTCCAATTTCAACATTTTTGTGTTTCATGATCATCCTTGATTATGAGCTCTAGGAGAACATTTTCTGGTTTCTTGTAAATTTTTATAAAGAATTACAAAGAGATTTTTAGTTGGCAAATAGCAATTAGAAAAATGTTCTACATACAAGCAGTACGCTTCAGCTTGATTCCAGTCTGCTACTTTATACATAGATGCTTATATACCATTTTAATATTGGAATAAAATTCACTTTTTTTAAATTATACAGAATTAAAGAAAAACTGTTATCAAAACAATTTAACTAATAAATTTTCAAAAGCACGAAAAATGATAACTTAGAAATAAAAATATTAGAAATCACTAGAATAAAAATAACTGATTGTTTTTACATTTAATCTAATTAATTTTTTTGCATGTTAAATATAAATCATAAATAAACAATTATAATTTAAATTATCTTAGTTTAGTTACTTTATATTAGTAATGAAATTAAATCCGGCTAAAATTATATAATCAATATTTCCAGTAGGTTGGTTCTTTGTCAGTCAGTTTATAAAAATAAGTTGTCAATGTATTTACAAAGAAAGCCTTAATATTTAGCTATTAAAACATATTTTGATAAAACTAAGGTTACTGAAATATAAAATATTGTAAAATTGACGTCGTTGCCATTTTGAAATTTATAAATATATTTACATCATCAATTGAGTTTACCAATAGATTTTTCTGGAAATTTACTGAATTTCTACTGACCGTTTTAAAATAAAAATATATTCAAATTATTTTTAACATTATTAAGTAACTTATACAGTGTTAAAGTCCCTGAGATTCAAGAAGCACCATTCAGTTTTGCTTTCTCTAAGATTAATGATATTCAATAACCAGTCCTTGTGTTAATGGAGTGAACGTGCCTCTTGTAGCCAAACATCTTCTACCGTTTAATAGTTTGGCATGCTGTCATCCAACAGTAC
Organism: Lycorma delicatula; assembly: GCF_047948215.1. Taxonomy (NCBI): domain Eukaryota; kingdom Metazoa; phylum Arthropoda; class Insecta; order Hemiptera; family Fulgoridae; genus Lycorma; species Lycorma delicatula. Next base: position 52,689,635 of record NC_134466.1, read on the forward strand.
TTTGGATTTGTAAAAAAGACAACAGAAAACCACTTCATTCCTCATTTTTTTCTTTATAAACCTGCTGCAGACTCTTGAAAATGGCAGTGTTAGTTTTGAGTGTATCAATCCGGTTGCTTATAACCACTTCGGTTAACTTACTTGACACAGCTGTATATATATATATATATATATATATAATATTATGACAGTTATATTATGCTGAAATATGAAAACGTGTAGATAGTAAGAATGTATGTAGGGAAAACCTAATATAAAGTGTCATAATTTACAGTAATTATGACATATTTATAATTTACAGTTTTTATTACAAAGCAAATAGTTGTGTTAAAGAAACAACAGGCAACTAACTATAAAAAGTACTGTGAACGAGTATCATTGATTTTAAATAAATTTTATACCAAACAAATTAATTAGTGTAAGTTTAAGTTATTGTAATAATTTAAATAGTATATACTTTTAAGATAGTTTTCTCATTACCAATAAAAATGTGATTAAAAAATCCAGTACCCTCTTATTTGTATTATCTGAGAAATATCAAGGCAATTCTTTTTCAGTTTTTTCAGATATTATCTAAGAAATTCATCCAGTACTGAATTTTTTTTGTACTCAGAATATTAACCAAAAATATTTATAGAAAAGACCTTGCAATTGGATGAATTGTGGGTGTAATATTATCTATCGTGAATTGTGTACACTTATAAATTTCATTGTCAGCTTTTTTTTTTCAGTTCCTCAACCAAAGTGAATAATCTTCATCCTGAACATCCAGTAACATTGTACATCATTTTATAATTTAATACATTTTAATCTCAACAAAATACCATTCCCTTATTTGTATAATCATTTCTGCACTTAAAAACTGGAATGAACTTTATTTCATTTTAAGCCAGTTCTTCTACAGCAGCTGGTTTTATTCAGTTTCTGTCCAATTTTGTTAAGGTAGTGTTATTAATTAAATACTAGTGATAAAGGTAAAATTTAATCAGGAATTTGAATTAAATGTATACCTTTAGCTAAATTCAGACTTTATTCTGCAATTTTATAACATTACCATCATAATAGAAATTTCTAAATATACAAGGCTTATTTTTTAAGTGAGGACCATTCCCACTTTGCCACTGATTTACATTTTTGAAACAAATAGCCCTTGCACAGCACATTTACTTGTATCAGTAGTTATTTGTTGGCAGTAATATTACAATCTTATTTACGTTAGTTACCATCAATAAGTTGGTTGTATGTCCTAAAATTATTAGTGCCGCAAAGCATCAGGCTCAAGCCATAATTCGTTTCTTAATGGTGATGAATAAATTTGCAGCTGAAATTCACAAAAGATTTTACTACATTAATGGACCAAGTGTTATATGTGAGGTAAATTGTGAAAATGGTGTGTTGTTTGTTTTGAGAAGGCATATGTAAATTCATAAGAAGAAGATAGATTTGTCTCTCTGTTTTCCAAACCATTTGTAGTTTCACAATTATCAAATGCATTTCTAAACGTTTTCCATTCAGTGGTTTATGAAATTAAATGGAAAAACTGGGTTATTGAAAGTTGTGGGCCAGGTAATGTCAAAGATATTAATAGACACGAACAAAATAAAAATGTCTTGCTATAGCTCAACCATTTTTCCATCATTACTTTGGTAGCACAAACCAAAATAGTTATGAGGGAAATGAACCACATTGTGACTCGAGATGAAATTTGGTATTGTACAGTAATGTTGAAACAAAGGAGCAGTCAATATTGAAACAGCATTTATCATCTCTGAGTCACAAGAACAATAAGGCAAGAAGCTGCTGGGCACTAGTTTTTGAGGTAAAAAAAAGGATATTACTTATTAAGTTCCTTGATGATGAAATCACTGTAAATGTGCAGATGAACAGGGGTCTAAGAAAATAAACATTTTTAATTACATGTCAATTGAGATATTTAGTAATGTTCGGTTGGCAGTATTGTGTTCTGCATAACCTTCTCTGTAACCGTGTGTTCTTGGATTGATTTTTATTACATGCGATTTTCAGGAGCAACAATATAATGTAAAATTTTGCATGAAACTGAGAAAAACGTTCACAGAAACATTTCAACTTTTGAAAAAAGTTTACGGAAATGATGCTCTGAGTCGTACTCAATGTTACAAATGGTTTTCATGATTTAAAAGTTTTGTTAGGCAATTGAAGATTTGGAAGACTCGACCTGGAAGGCCGTCAACTTCAACTATGACTTTCACATTCAGAAAATCAATGATCTGGTGTGTGCAAATTGCTATTGACTGTCGGAGAACTTGTAGAAGAGGTTAATATCTCAATTGTATCATGCCATGATATTTTGACTGAAAAACTGAACATGCATTGAGGTGCAGCAAAGTTTGTTCCTCATTTGATGACCGAACAGCAGAAAGAACATTGATTGGAGGTTTGTCGGCAACTTCTTGAACAAGCCAATCACATTGAAACATTCATGCAAAGGATTATAACAGGAGATGAAAGTTGGGTTTACGGCTACAACATTGAGACAAATGTTCAATCATCAAAATGAATCGGCAAAGGATCTCCACACCCCAAGAAAGTACATGAGTATTGAATCAATGTCAAAGTGATAAAAGGACACTGTTTTGAGACTATTGATGACAAACAAATTCATCACGGACCTTAAAGGCCATTTCAAATGAAGCTATCAAGGATTGCTTCATGAAGTGAAAACACCACTGGGAAAAGTGTTTGATTAGGGGAGGGAAGAAGGACCAATAATATGTAAAATTAATAGTAAAGATTAAAAAAATAGTTTGGTTATTTCTGAACTGACCTCGTTTATTATGAAACTTCAAAATTCTCAACATTTTATTTAGAACAAACAATATGGAAAGCTGTCCAATGAAATTTTATACCTACACACTTGACTGCTAGTATTTCTTGACAGTTCAAAAATTATGTGATTCTTTCTCCTAGAAAATCGTTGAACATTCATCTCACAGTCTTAACTACTCAAGGGACAACCCTTTTACTCCATTTAAAATAGTATCTTGAATTGCAGAGATTTGAAAATATAAAATTAAAAAAGCCCTTAATTAAAAATAAAAAGCATGCCTAATCTTGGTATTTAAATTAAGTTTTTTATTAATTTTATTATTATGAATACTGTTAAATTAAGTCTAGTTGTTGCATTGTTATTAATATGTATATTTTGTGTTTAATTTTGTTGTTAGATTCTTAACATGGCTACAAAGAATCATGTTGATAACAGCGTAGCTGAGCGCAGATTACGTCCAATATATGATTGGTTAGATTGTGGAAATAATAAAAGAGCGCTTCAAGAAGCTGATAAACTGTTGAAAAAACAACCAGCATTTCAATGTGCAAAAGTTCTCAAAGGTTTAGCACTTCTTAGATTAGGTAAAGAAAAGGAATGTGAAGAACTTATAAGTGCTGTCCATGCTGAAGTGCCTTATAATGATGCAACATTACAAGCAATGACTATTTGTTATAGAGAACTCCATAAACCTGAATTAATATGTGATCTTTATGCGGCTGCTGCGAAAAAAGATCCGGCGAATGAAGAACTTTTAACTCATCTTTTTATGTCATATGTTCGTATCGGTGATTACAAAAAGCAGCAGATGACCGCAATGACTTTATATAAATTAGCTCCAAAAAATCCATATTATTTTTGGGCTGTAATGAGTATTGTTATGCAAGTACACACATCAAAACCCGAATTAAAATGTTCTGTTGTTCTGCCTCTTGCTGAAAGAATGGTATATAAGTTTGTACAAGAAGATAAAATTGAAGCTGAACAAGAAGTACAACTTTATTTAATGATATTAGAAATGCAAAATAAACTTGAAGAAGCTTTAAATGTTATTGAAGGACCATTAAATGAAAAGTTACAAGCTTGTGTCTCATTACCTGTTAAAAAAGTTGAACTTTTAATGAAATTAAAAAGATGGCATGAAGCAAATGTTATGTTAAAGCAGTTATTAAAGGAAGATATTGATTGTTGGTCCCATTACAAAGATTATTTGGATTCAGTTTTTCATATAATAGATAATCCTGACGACAATAAAAATAATATCGAAGGAGCAGATAGAAGTATTGCAGAATGTGCTGGATTTTTAAGTAATCTTCAGGAAGATAATCAACGATTAACGCATCGTTTACGAGGACCGTATTTGGCACATTTAGAATTTTATTCACGCCTTACATCACGCGGAGATAAAACAGATATTCATTTAGGCGATCTTGTAGAGTTATTTATGTTATATTTTCATGAGTTTGGTGCAAAACAGTGTTGTTTAAGTGATCTAAAACCATATCTTAAGTTAATGAGTCTGAATCAAATGAAAGATTTTTTGGATCAGGTTTTTAAATTAGTTCAGTTAAATGATGGTGAGACTCCATCGACCATGCAACAGATGTTAAGGTACATATCAAATTTACAATTGAGCCGCTACCTTGGATTTCATGAAACACTCAATGTCGAAAGTAAATTGAAACTTATTACATGTTTAATACAATTTTATGAAAGTGGAATGCAGTTTAATGAAGGTCAGTTACCGACAGACCTTTGTCATAATGATCCGTATGCGTTACTTACAGCGCATATATGTTATGATATATGGATAGAAACAAACGATAAACTTTATATAAGGGATGCAATAGTTGTTCTTGAGAATGCATTATTGTATAGCACTTCAAATTATCAATTAAAGTTATTGCTTTTGAAATTTTATAATTTGATTGGAGGAAGTAAGGAGGGTCATAGAACTTACGAATTATTGGATATAAAACATATGCAGCTCGATACACTTGGTTATTTTCAATTATGGCCATTATTAAGTACAGGACAGTATACGATAGCATGTCAAATTTTTAATTTGACTTTGAAGTTTTTTACAGCAAGTTGTAGAGAAAGTGCAGATCATTTAACATTTTCTTATAAGTACGGATCATTTTTAAAGATATCTGAATTTGTTGAATTTAGAGACCGTTTAAATAATTCACTTCATTATGCGTTTGTACAAGTTGAAAAATCATTAATGGATATATTCCATTCGACATCGTACCAAAATACTGTGCAAATCGCTAACCAAGTTATTATAACACCATATTTTAAAATGGACTGGAATAAATTAGAAGATAATCGTGATTTTACTACAGTTTGGTCAGCAAATCCACCCGATCGAAGAATAACACCAGAATTGATACAACAATCTTATAAAACCGAAGTCGATTTATTACGTTTAAGAATGTTAATATTGCAGATTATTATTTGTACTGTAAACTTGAATAACAGTGATAAAGTAATCAGATTAAGTAATGGCAATAAAAAATCAAATGAAAATACCGCTCATGACAATTGTAATAATTTATCCGATTTAAATAATATTGTCGATGAATTAATTCAGCTTTATGACAGACTTGTTAAATCACCGCATCCAAAATTTCCACGCAATATTATCGAAGGACCACCAGAATCAAGGTTACATGATTATATTAGTTCGTTAATGGTACCGATTATTTTTAATTTATATAAAATTGTTAATGGAATTTTTAATTGTAGAAAAGATTCCAGTTTAAAAAATAAGCATAACAGTGATGATAAAAAAATGTTAAATGGATGTCAAAATCCCGGTAATAATAGTGATATCACATCATCAGGTTGTAAAAATTGTAATAACGATAATGAAGACTATAGTAATGAAATAAACTGGAAAGAATGTGATGTAAACGATTATGTTATGGCTTCAAAAATTGTTTCATCTTGCCTTTTGCAAGCAACTAATGTTGTAAAGAAACGTAGTAAAGAGATAGCAAATGGCGAAAGTCTAAATGGTAGATTAGAAATCATGCAAGATATTACACTTACTGTAGAAATAATATGTTTTACTTCTATCATTTGTGGTGTTATCCACAGTATGGTAAAAGATATTAAAACCCCTCTAGTCAAAAAAGGTAAAAAGAAAAAAGAACCGATTAATGTCAATAATGATTTGGAAACTACTGGTGAACATAAAAGACAATTAGATTGTGTTGAATGGTTAATAACCGATTGTATAAAAGCTGTTGAAGGATTAGATTCAGTCATAAATTATTTAGAAGATATTTGGGTTTGTGATTCTGCTGTTAATGAAATGTCATCATTAAATTTAGAAGAAATGGTAGGACCCTCTTTAAATCAACGAATTGGTAATAGTTTTACAAATTCTTTACAAGAGATTATTTTTGTTTTGAGACGTAAACATAGATATCTTGATGAACTTAAACTGTAGTAAATAATTTTATTTTCCTTTTAAAATTAAATTAAAAATATATTATGGTATGTAAGTTTTATTAAATAAAATTATTATTGTCACATAATATTCATAATACTCAGAGTAATACATTTCATTTGTTATTATTTTTATTGTTTTTTGTATTGATAAATATTTTAAAAAACTTTATAACAAAAATTTTGTCTAAAATGCAATACTATTGTACAAATTTTAATAAAAACACCATTATTTGCATAATATCGTGATTATTAGTACTATCATGTTTATAATTTCTTTTTGGTTTTGTTTTCTCTACTTGCCTTATTTTAAATGGTGTGTATACGTGTGTCAAAGAATTTTTTTATTATTTTTTGTAAAAAAAATAATTTTTATCGTCTATTCATATTTTGCATAAAATAATTATTTGTGATCATTAAAGTTTATTGTTTTATTACCATAATTAATTAATGTATAAGTACTTTCAGTGTACAGAATTTATTTTTATTTTATTTTTAAATATGTTGCATAATAATTAGTTCTGTTTTATTATAACTAATTAAGTAAGTCATAATCAATTATGTTTTTTTTTTGTGGATTTATTATTAAAAAATTGTTTTACTTTATTATTGTTAAAAGTATAAAAAAAAAATTGTTTACTTTATTATAATTATTATGAATAATTATATGAAATACAAGGACATACACTGATGTAGTTTAATTATATTATTATTAATTAGTTATTATGTATTTCAGTGAATTAATTACTGTTTGTTTGAGCAAATGTAATTAATTTTGATTTTATCATATTAGAATTAAAATTTAAAAAAAGGAAGTTTACAGGTGTCTCATATTATTATTGATATTATTATTATTGATATACAGTGTGTTTTAATTTAATTTAAAAAATATTTATGCCTTATTATTTTTTATTACACTTGCAATTACAGGCTGATGCTCAATTTCAATTGTGATACTTTTTTTATGAGAAATGAATTTTATAGTAGTTGAAAATTGCCATGCTTCTTCAATACTTGAACCCAGAATCTTTACAGATGAAAGACAGAAACGCTATCACTCTACCATGGCTTAATAATAATAATTATGTTTATTTATTGTTTGTCATGGTTATAGTATACTAAAAGAGGGGACTATGCACCTTATTTTATGATGTAAAGTTTTTTCACTATTATTTGTTATTTTAATTTAAAAAATAAATAATAAAAATATATATTTATGTAAAATTAATAATTTTTAAAAAATATACATGTATTTCTTATACTGCAAAATTTATATGTGATATATGGCCTATCCATCAATCAGCAGTTATATCCTTTTCAAACAGTAAAATGTTTCATATTATTAATTTAATATGAACTTGATGGTCAGTTGATATAGTGGTTATTTATTTAATACATTGGATTCTAGATGAGCTGAACTGTGATTCAGTTTTCAGTAATATTTTTTTCACCTATCATTTCATACATCTCATCATGTTAAAATATGTTACTACATCCAAAGTCATAATATAACTAGAAAAAAGGCAGGCCTATCGCAGCCCGCTGTGAAAGTGTTACATAGTTTATGTTTCATTACACATGATACTGTTAAACATTTTTGCCAACTATAACTGAATTACATTCAAGAATTTAGCATATCTATAAGTATAAATCATTCAGTGTACTGCATGCAGCCACCCAGCACACCACTATTGGTCCATTCACGTTAAAGTTTTTATTTTAACACTCCAATAGTGTTAAAATAAAAATGTGAGCACACATGACAAACAAATCTACACACCATGCTATTTTGTGGAGTGTGATAAATTAAAAACTACCTTGTTTTTCTGCAACTATCTTGGTCTTTTTAATATAAATTACAGTTTTACTCTCCAACACAGTTTTAATAGATTTCTCATAAATATTATTGTGTAAAATTATAAATGGAGAGATATTTGGCATGTCAAAAATAACATAATTTGTACCAAGAGGAATAAGGTATTTTTTTTTAAATAAAAAATCACATTGTTAGTGTATTATTTCAATAAATTATTAGAAAATTGCATATAAAAATAGTAATATTACTTGCATAACAGTGTTTCTGATTTATTTTTTGTTAAAAAAAAACTATGATGAATTGTAACATTATTAATTTTAAAAAATTGCAAAATCTCTTATGTTTAGAAATTACTATTGAGCAAAAATTTGGAGGAAGTTGTTAATTTTTTTAATCTAAAATGATTAGCAAAGTTTGATTTTAAATTTATTGTTCATATATTAGGGGTTGAGGAAATGGTTCTTTGTATTCTCCCAGTAGATAGCGTTAGGATCACATAACTATAATATTAATCAAATCTGCCAACATGTGTGCTTTGAATGATGACATATCGATGAATAGTTTTAGAAAGGTTATGATTATATTATTTTATTTATTTTAAAGTTGTTCCATGTTTAAAATGAATAAAAATAAAGAAGAAATTTGACAGATTTTAAAATTTTTTGCAACTCGGGCTATTAAAAAAATTTGTGATGTTTAAAGACATGATGCATATAAGTATGTGTAGCGCGAAGTTGATTGAAGCATCTTCCAGTCTGGAAATTTCTGTTGATGCACCTCGCTTGATTCTTTTCTTTTTTAATGATGAGTTAAAGAAATACCATTTACATACCTCCACACACGTAGGGGGTGTGTCAAACTTGCACGGGTTTTGCTAGATCTTGTTAAAAGCCGATGTGTACCGCACCCTACCGACTAAAACTCCTGACTCCCCACCCTTCCTGATACAGCTTAAGCAAGCATTTTGTCTGGAAGGGTGGAGTAATATGCCTATACACCATATGTACCCATTAATGCGTACGTTACTCACAAAATGAACAGTATAGTATACTACATCAAATAAAACAAGACTAAAGATTGTACATCAACCCATACTCAGATTAATACATAAAATGTATTTATTTAAAGCAGCTAATCATGTACAACAGAGTCACGCCATCATACATACACAGTAATGTATAGGTCAGACACATTAAATAAATAGTTAAACAAACTAACCTAACAAGTTAATTGTCAATACATATCTTAAATTGCACAGAATGCACTCAAAAAAAGTAAAATCATATTTGTAGTAACACATTAGCCAAATCAATTAAGAGTCAGAGTACAATATAATCATACCACAAGAGATCAAATAATACAAGTATACATTATAGTAAAAAGAATACATCAAAGTCAGAACATAAGTTACAGAATTTTATATATATATATATATTTTTTTTTTTTTTTTTTTTCAATACAATACAAATTACACTATGCACAACTCGTTCTGCTACCATCAGGCACAAAGACAGTACCCCTGTCCTCATTGCACCCAGGCGACCGCCACAGGTTTGAGGGACCCTATGTGCTCAAATGAGGGGCTGTCTGTCCATTCACCCTCCAGCACCATGCTCTGTTTCTGTTCTCCTCGTATGCATGTAGCTTTCTCATCACTGTCTTGACAAAGCCTTCCACTTCCCTCCATTGTGCCTCATCCTGCATGAGAATCCTTTGTGTCTCCTCAGGGTGAAATATGGGATCTATGTTTAATTTTTCAAAGCATTTCAGTCCTTTCATTGGTGAATCAAGTATACATAGAATACATGAAGGGGGGTCCTCTATGTTATATTCGGGGCAGGTATCAGTGTGGTCAAGCCTAAACCTGTATAGGTAAGATCTAAAACCTCCATCACCCACCAGGAACTGTGTTATTTACACCAATCTTTAACATTGCTTATAAATCAATGGGTCCATCTGCCCTTCATAGTCTGGTCCCACCGTTCTTGCCACATATCCATCATCTCATCTTGAAGTTACCGTTTCATTCTTTTCTTTTCAGCTGCAGATGGTGGTCCAAGTTCCAGGAGCCTGCAGCGCTGTATGATTTCTAAATCTATAGGCAGGAGTTTGGCTAGAACCTCTACTGCTTCTCATGATATCGTCCTATAAGCCAATGCCACCCAGAGGCAACACATCCTATGGACAGACTCAGGTTTACGTCTACATTTGGCATACTTTAATATGCCTGACCACAGCTGGAATCATACAAAGGGGTTGAATACACCACCCCCCCAGTTAACAGCTTTCTCCTCTGTAAAGATGCCCTTTATTTGGCAGAAGGCAAGCAATCAGTTTCCTCAATCTTTCAGCCCTTCCACATGCCTGGAGTGCATGGGCTCCAAACCTCAGCTTAGAATCCACCCATACACTCAGGTATTTGATCACTGGCTGTGATACTACCTGTTTTCGGTCCAGGGTCAATCCAGAATTGTTGGTCCTCTCCAGTGCCAGAACAAATCCAGCTTTAGCCATCCAGTCTCTGATGTTCTTGTATGACTTTTGTACTTTGTTGGCAGCATCCCATTGATTGTCTGCCTTGATAACCAGTGCGACATCTCACTTGGTCTGGCAATTACTAAAAAAGTTGATAAAATCATGGAAAAAAAATTAAGCAAGACCAGTATATTAACGGTCATGATATCAGTAACAAAGTAAAATCAACCACAAAAAATTTTACATCATTTGAAGAACGCTGGATACAAAAAAAAATACTACTGTTTGGGTGCTGCATCACGGTTCCCACAGGCAGAAATTTAAGAGAATTGCATTTTCAGAGGTGGCTTTTCCATTAACAAATTTTTTGTTGTGCAGAATTTGCACGAAGAGACAATAATTTATTAATGAAAAGTTTTTATACAATGGCAGATGCTGGGAGCAAGAGAATGTTTTCATTACCAAAAAAAAAATGTTCACTGCAATGAGAAGTTCTAGAAGAAGATATAAAGAATTTCTTGTAGAAAAAATTAAAAATTCTTTCAAGAAGAAAAAATAGAGCCCTGAAAAGGAAAATGGAAGCAGAGATTAAAAAACTGGAGGAAAAAGGAAAACGTTGAGAGCTACAATGTTGTAGAAGAACAAATAGCCACCAAAATTAAACTTTTAGAAAAGGGTAAACCATTAGTTACTGAAGAATACATAAGTCTAAAGATATTGAAGAAAATTTGCCTTATGTTTTTTTGCATACTTAAAATGAATATGTAATGAGACCTCATTATTATTTTTTTTTTTTTTATGTTAGATTAATAATGACAAAATATTTTTCTAGTAATGTTAATGTTTGTTTTCTGTTCAAGATAAGGTGTTCTGTTCTACTTTTCTTATCTGTATTTTAGTCACAGTGATTTAGTTTTCCTTTAAGTTGTGATCATACATAATTATATTCTTTATTAAATTGAAATCTGTATTTCTTCTCATTTTTATGCAAACCAGGTTATTAAATATTGTGTTTTGTTTACTTTGCAAAATGATGTAGGCTAGTTTTTGTGAAAAACTTTTAAGCAATCTTAGGTGCCAATAAAGAAGCCAATTATTTAAAAAAATTGCTTTAGATAGTTTTTATTTCTTATCTATGTTACCTTCAGTTACCATGATGTTCATTTTTACGCAAGAAACTTATTAAATTTTTTTTTTTACTTTGCAATGTAAAAGTGAATGTAATAATTATTAAGACATGAGTTTGACAGCAATGGGAATGGTGGAAATTACAAAAAAAATTTATATGTATTTTGCAGGGTAAACGGCAGTAGCATATCATTATAACAGTCAGGAAATCATCACTAAATTGATCAGGAAAATTCAGAAAAAACGAATCTTAAAATTCAGTGGAAACCCTGTATACAGTGGAAATTTTTCATTTAACAATGAAAAATTTAACAGATCGAATTTCCATCTGCTAATTGTTAATGTGGAATAAAATTGAACCAATTTTAAAACTGCTCATTACAGGCAATAAAAAGGGATAATTTGTGATGATAATGTACTGAAATGATCATAGTCAAACTGAGGTGATACTCTGCAAAAGGACTGAAGCCAAGAATGATGATTTTGTGAGATCGGAAAGGTATTGTTCATTACAAGCTTTTGCCACCTGGTTGAATGATTGATTATAACTTCTATCATCAACAACTGAGAAAATTATGACTATAATCAACTGATCATTAAGAAAGGTGTTGTCTTCAATCATAACATCAGACCCTACACACGTCCAAAATTGAGAATGGCCACAAAGTTTTGATGCATCCACTGTATAGTCTTGATCTTGCATTGCCAGATTACCATTTGTTTTGAACTCTACAGAACTCTCATAATTGCAAAAAGTTAGCTTCAAAAGAGACCTGTGAAAATTAATTATAGTTTTTCTTCAGGTAGCAAAGGTTCTACAGTGATGAGATTGAGATTGACCATCTTTGTCACTTTTTAGGTAAAATCATAATCTCAAAGGCACATATCTGGTATAATAAACTTCATTTAAAGTGTTAAAAAAAAAGTTGTTTTACTTTTGTATTAAAATACAAAGAAACCTTTTCACCAACCCACTAATTGTATATCTAATATTGTAAATATTTCTATGATTTTTTTTTTTTTTTAATTTTTGTAAAAATATAAAGAGAACGTTTCAGCAAATGAAATTTAATGCCACTGATTTATAATTTCAATACATGTTAGCTGACATACAAGAAATTGAACTCTATAAAGCACCTGGTTGAATTTTTTTTATTATAAATTTGTTTATTTCACATTACATATTAGAGTGCTGCTCCCATTTTTAGGAGATAAAGAACAAATGTATACGAATATAAAGTAATTTTATATCTAAATATTTTTCGATATAAAGTCGTATAAAATAGCAATTATTTAATTTTTATCCACATTTTATTTTTGTTATGAAATGATAAGACATTTTTTTATATCATAGACTTTTCAAATTATTGTTTTAATTTTTTTTATCGCAAATTTATAATTACAAAAATAAATTTTCCTTACAAATAACACTGGTCAACATAAAATTTGGAACTGGAAAGGGAGTAGGTATTCCATATAGTACTTTACATGCTGAATCTGATTATGTATTCTAAAACAACCCATCACATAATGTTCTTAAGTTACAACTCCTTAAATTTATTTGTTCCATCATTCATGGAACAAACAATACAAATAAATTAGTATGTCTGTACATTTGCTTATTCCCATATGATTTATATTGTGATGCATGCTGTAGACCTATATTTGATACATAGCAGTCGAATGATGTCATTTCACATTAAACCAGACATGTAAGTAAAATAATGAGTAATTCAACATGATGAAATTTTCTTCAGTATGAGTTCAGATCTTGATATGACTTGTTGTATTCTTTAGTTTTGTTAGTGGTTTTATCATACATATATTATAAAAAATGTTTCATAAGTGATGCCATAGATTTAGTGAAAGATTTTTGTGACAGAACAACTTCTGGTATTATTTTATGGAGCAGCAAGATTTGTTAAATTGTGTGTGTATGTTTCATGCTGTTTTATTGCACTCCATGGTGAAACAATTTTATGAAGTATTTTAAGTAATTAAGTATTTATAAATTAAAATTTAATTATTTCTGTAATATTTCAATTTACTTTTTCATTCATTAAAATATTTTGAATTTTACAGTGAATAAAAATCAGGCTTATAAAAATTCTCCTAATATTTTTTGTTACATTTGCGGAGAATTCATCTCGAAGAATCAATGAAAACCAGCTATTGGATGTGCTGAAAACTACTTACAAACATTTTTTTGACTGTCCCTTGGGAGACCAAAATAAATCCTGGGCTCCGCATGTAGCACGCATCAAGTGTTACGTTAAACTAATCCAGTGGTTAAAAAGAAAAAAAGAGCATTTGCCTTATGGCATACCTATGATTTGGCAAAAGCCTACTAACTATTATGATGACTGCTATTTTTGCGTAACAAATGTTATTGGTTTCAGTTCAAACAATAAAAGCAATATCCCTTACCCTATTTTTCATTCAGCTATGAGACCAGTACACCATAGTATACTGCAATTCCAATTGCTCCAACTTCTTAGAAAGAAATCTCTGATTCCTCAGAAGGCCAACCAATGAAATCTCAACTTCAATAGATATTAATTACATTTCAGAAGAATCAAATACTGGACCTCACCTCATCACACAAGCAGAACTAAGTGACGTTATTCATGCTTAGGATTTGTCGAAGCAACATGCAGAACTCCTAGGTTCACATCTTAAAGAATGAAATTTATTAAACAAGGATAGTAAAATTTCAGTATATAGAAATCAAAATGAAAATATACTTTAAAAGAGATGGTTTAATTTGTTCTTGCCATGATGTTAAGGGGCTAATGTCTGAATTTGACATTGAATATGTTATTCATGATTGACATTTATTTAGACTCATCAAAAAGAAGCTTAAAGGTAGTGTTGTTGCATAACTTGAATAAGGTTTCTTCTATACCAGTAGAGCCTTAGTAATGAAAGTATGCCAAAAAATGTAAAAGCTATTAAGTATGATGAACACTTATGGTGAATCATTGCTGACCTGAAAGTGATAGGGCTTCTCAGTTTCCTGACTGGCTTTACAAAATATGTGTTTGTGGGATAGTTGGGCTACAGATACTACACAGTTACGGACTGGCCAAAAATAAATCTGTTTACTCCAGGAAAGGGAAATGTTGTCAACATCCCCCTTGCTGAAGCAGATCGTATTATTTTATCTCCTGTACACATAAAACTAGGCCTGTTGAACCTGTAGAGCCTGATGAACAACTTTCTAAAAGCATTAAATAAAGGTGGAGACGGCATTAAATATTTTAGCTGAGGTTTTCTCACAGTTAAGTGAAGCCAAATAAAATGAGGGAATATTCATCGGGCCACAAATAAGAAAATTATGGGTGTTCGTGTTTTAGGATAACACTATCACCTTGAAGTGCTATAAATAAAGTCTTTGCCCACCCTTTCTTGCTCCTATCTAAGGAGCATATCCGTCCGGATCCCTCGCCCTACATTTAAACACGCCGACCTCCATTTCCACATTACTGGCGTGTTAATCTGTTGAAGGGTTAACCTTCCCGGGGACAGCCTATCAGGTCCAGACTCGCTTAGCACATGTCCTTCCCGCACTCCTCACAGGTTCATTATATGTAGAGGGTCACCATTGCCACCATTTTTAAGCCCTGATTCCACACTGATGTGTGTGGGTAAAGAGAAAACAATAGCCATACGGTGAACCCCCCACGACTTACACGGTGCCAACTTTCATCCCAAGTTCACTTTTTTACGCATCACTTAACTGAAAACACGATGCGTTAATCGGAAACCGTGAATGATATTATAATGAGTAACCGGCACATTAACGACAGCCATAACACATTCACGATCTGCTTGGTTACCCCAACATGGGTGCACAAATTGTGCCACATCTGATGACCGACAACCACAAACGTCAACTTTTTGCATCAGCTCTTTTATTTTCATCAACAATATTCCATGACTGGTCCACATGTTTTCAAAGAAATCCGCATAGGGAATGAGAGCTAGGTGCTACATTACAGTATTTAAACTGAATGAGCAACACATAAATGGAGACACAAAAATACAGACAGTCAAAAAATTAATATAAATATGTAGGTTTGGCTTATAAATATATGTTACTTTCATAGACCGGGTGTAACTTACTTTCTGATCGTCCCTCGTATTTTACTCACTGTCATCAGTATTGAAAGCATCCATTTTTTAAAAATGAGTAGCGTGTTAAATGATAACAATTAGATCTGAAACAAAAAAAAATAATAATTTTAAAAGTATTTTAATAGTCTTAAACAAAAATGTATGATTTTATTATTAATCTATGTGCTTATTATCCAATAAAATCTAATAATCGTATAATAAGTAAAAACTGTTAGTTAATATGACGATGCTAACAAAACCGTACATTACCGCTATTTAAATTATACAGAACATGATACATTACTCAGCTCGAAAGTCTTGAAAGTGGCATAATACTAAAATAAGTACAGTACTTAAATGACAACTCATGCACCTGAAACACAAATAAACATATTTTTTAAATCTCAAACAGTAATCAATTATAATATTAATTCACTACATGGATGTTTTCCAATAAAATCTTATAATTATAAATCAACATATAAAAAAACAAAATAAAATATAGCACTAAGTTACTGAGAAAAATGTTTACGACCGTTATCGAATTAATACTGAACATCATGTATTAGTCACACCGAACAGCTCTTTGAAATAGGATGAATTTAATATTAAGCAAAAATTTTTAAATGTAACACACGTACGTGAAAAAAAAAATTGTATTTATCAGAAAAATTATGTTTGACGATATCAATGAAACAATAGTAATATTATCTAATAATAATCATAAAAAAATTATTATTACCTGTTAGAAAGAATGGTGATAAGAGTGACTAATTATCACAAGCATGTTCTTGAATTTGCATTAGAATCAGGCTATATTGTTGAAGAGCTGATCGTATATTTGTATCCCAGCAACGTTCTTTTCAACAATGCACTCTTTTCGAGGCACTTCAACTAAACACACACAGAACATGCGCAATACATATGTAAAAACCAAACGTCTCCACAACTCGCCTATTTTAAAGGTAATGAACAACAAAACCAAGGCAATACAGTAACACAAACATTTATTAATGAATAAAGTTTTTCAAACAGTTAAAAATAGCAAACACGATATTACAAAACTATCAGAATTAAAGAAAAAAACCCCTAAAAATTATTTAAAGCGAGAAGTAAATTGTATGATCCTGAATTGGAATTTTTAAAAAAACATGCAAGAAAAAAAGTTTTTTTTTCCACATCTTTTCAAGATGTCATGTTTTACGTACCTTTTGTACAGCTAATTCTACAATATAATAATCAATAAAACAAATTAATATCCAGTTTCTAATAACTTTTACCAAAGTGTACTGGGTGGGATACGAACACAACGCAAAACTAAAACATAACCGAATGAATAATATGCTTACAAAACCTGACAAAAAACACATGTATAAAAATATATGAATAAAAAATAAACAAAACCTACAGAGGGACTTACCTGGGCGAACACGATATTTTTCTTAAAATACCATGCATATATTTATTATCCGAATATTCATATATTTACATAATAAATATAAAAAAGTTTGTTGATGAAACAGTAAAATAATTAGTTTAACATACGGGAAAAAGGACCACCTGCTACAAAATAAATATTCCTCCTTCCAGTCGTTAGTATTACATTAACAGAGATAAATATTTAAGTAAAGTTAACGCTGTTCAAATAATCCACAGTCTTTAACCTATGAAGTAAATTACCTGTAACAATAGAACAAAGAAATTTTGTTAAAAAAATATTTTATGTAACTTTTTTAATAGCTTAATAAAAACAACACATATGCAGTACTATTCAAAACATAATAGTATACAGAATCACTACAAATTATAATCATGAGAAAAAATTCAAAACCCTATTTACAATTGAAATAAAAAGAAAATTACTATAAGTCAAAAATAAATATTTCCTAACTATTAAATATACAAGCAACAATTACACAGTATTGTTCAAAATCTCAAATGCAGAATTCAATTAAAAATATACTATCTAATAGAACTGCAGATTTAAATCGTGAACTGATAAAAGGAACTACTTATGACAGTATTTATACCGCAATAAGAGTAGTATTTACTAAAGGTTTTTTTTGTTATTTAATTAGTTTGACGCAATTCTACATTCCTTTATGTTATTAAATATCTTCTAATTAATTTACCATAGAACTATTATCCAATAAAATCTATATAGTAATCACACAACTATAAACAGTTAGAACACCAGATGATTCTGAAAAAACTATACGTTACAACTAGGTAAATAATATTATACATGATACTTTACCTAGAGTCCAGACGTTTTTAAAGTGAGATAATTATACAAAAGCAGATAGTATAAATGATAAATCATACATTTGAAAAAAAAAAAAAAAATTTTAATTGTCTAAAACAAAAGTTAATGAATTACATTAATTAAACTATATGGGTATCATCCAATAAAATCCTATAATCATATAATAAGTAATATGTGTTAGAAAATATTACGATGCTGAAAAAACTGTACGTTACCACATTGTAATCACCACTGTACATGATTCAACAAGTGCATCAAAAAATTAGTTACACCTTTGCCGAGTTAAACTGATAGGAATACATTAATGTGTTCTAATGCAGCAGTGGCTTAGTTGTTGCTTTCACCGTCCCCCAACAGCAGTTCTTTACATCATTCAGTATATATGCATTATCGTGTTCAACACGCCGTTACCTCTAGAGGTTTCGTCGATTACAGAACTGCGTTCGGTAGTCCGATTTTTGTAAGCAAATAATTACACTTGTTGTGAAATTCCTCAGCAAATTGTTGCGATATACGATGAGAATGAATATCATACCCCGCCATTATAAAAACCTGCAAATTGTTCGAAAACGGGAAAACAAATGTGAGTGACGAGCTGGTTGATAGGCGTACATAAATTTTTCTCTTTTTTAAAGATGGCCTCCTCTCACCCCTTATAGCCATTCCCAACCTCCATGAATATTTTTAGCATCCACAAGGAGGGTGTTCTTCGTGTTTTAGGATAACACTATCACCTTGAAGTGCTATGAATAAAGTCTTTGCCCACCCTTTCTTGCTCCTATCTAAGGAGCGCATCCGTAAGGATCCCTCACCCTGCATATAAACACGCCGACCTCCATTTCCACATTACCGGCGTGTTAATCTGTTGAAGGGTTAACCTTCCCGGGGACAGCCTATCAGATCCAGACTCGCTTAGCACATATCCTTCCCGCACTCGTCACAGGTTCATTATATGTCGAGGGTCACCATTGCCACCATTTTTAAGCCCTGATTCCCCACCGATGTGTGTGGGTAAAGAGAAAACAATAGCCATACGGTGAACCCCCCACGACTTACACGGTGCCAACTTTCATCCCAAGTTCACTTTTTTAGGCATCACTTAACTGAAAACACGATGCGTTAATCGGAAACCGTGAATGATATTATAATGAGTAACCGGCACATTAACGACAGCCATAACACATTCACGATCTGCTTGGTTACCCCAACATGGGTACACAAATTGTGCCACATCTGATGACCGACAACCACAAACGTCAACTTTTTGCATCAGCTCTTTTATTTTCATCAACAATATTCCATGACTGGTCCACATGTTTTCAAAGAAATCCGCATAGGGAATGAGAGCTAGGTGCTACATTACAGTATTTAAACTGAATGAGCAACACATAAATGGAGACACAAAAATACAGACAGTCAAAAAATTAATATAAATATGTAGGTTTGGCTTATAAATATATGTTACTTTCATAGACCGGGTGTAACTTACTTTCTGATCGTCCCTCGTATTTTACTCACTGTCATCAGTATTGAAAGCATCCATTTTTTAAAAATGAGTAGGGTGTTAAATGATAACAATTAGATCTGAAACAAAAAAAAATAATAATTTTAAAAGTATTTTAATAGTCTTAAACAAAAATGTATGATTTTATTATTAATCTATGTGCTTATTATCCAATAAAATCTAATAATCGTATAATAAGTAAAAACTGTTAGTTAATATGACGATGCTAACAAAACCGTACATTACCGCTATTTAAATTATACAGAACATGATATATTACTCAGCTCGAAAGTCTTGAAAGTGGCATAATACTAAAATAAGTACAGTACTTAAATGACAACTCATGCACCTGAAACACAAATAAACATATTTTTTAAATCTCAAACAGTAATCAATTATAATATTAATTCACTACATGGATGTTTTCCAATAAAATCTTATAATTATAAATCAACATATAAAAAAACAAAATAAAATATAGCACTAAGTTACTGAGAAAAATGTTTACTACCGTTATCGAATTAATACTGAACATCATGTATTAGTCACACCGAACAGCTCTTTGAAATAGGATGAATTTAATATTAAGCAAAAATTTTTAAATGTAACACACGTACCTGAAAAAAAAAATTGTATTTATCAGAAAAATTATGTTTGACGATATCAATGAAACAATAGTAATATTATCTAATAATAATCATAAAAAAATTATTATTACCTGTTAGAAAGAATGGTGATAAGAGTGACTAATTATCACAAGCATGTTCTTGAATTTGCATTAGAATCAGGCTATATTGTTGAAGAGCTGATCGTATATTTGTATCCCAGCAACGTTCTTTTCAACAATGCACTCTTTTCGAGGCACTTCAACTAAACACACACAGAACATGCGCAATACATATGTAAAAACCAAACGTCTCCACAACTCGCCTATTTTAAAGGTAATGAACAACAAAACCAAGGCAATACAGTAACACAAACATTTATTAATGAATAAAGTTTTTCAAACAGTTAAAAATAGCAAACACGATATTACAAAACTATCAGAATTAAAGAAAAAAACCCCTAAAAATTATTTAAAGCGAGAAGTAAATTGTATGATCCTGAATTGGAATTTTTAAAAAAACATGCAAGAAAAAAAGTTTTTTTTTCCACATCTTTTCAAGATGTCATGTTTTACGTACCTTTTGTACAGCTAATTCTACAATATAATAATCAATAAAACAAATTAATATCCAGTTTCTAATAACTTTTACCAAAGTGTACTGGGTGGGATACGAACACAACGCAAAACTAAAACATAACCGAATGAATAATATGCTTACAAAACCTGACAAAAAACACATGTATAAAAATATATGAATAAAAAATAAACAAAACCTACAGAGGGACTTACCTGGGCGAACACGATATTTTTCTTAAAATACCATGCATATATTTATTATCCGAATATTCATATATTTACATAATAAATATAAAAAAGTTTGTTGATGAAACAGTAAAATAATTAGTTTAACATACGGGAAAAAGGACCACCTGCTACAAAATAAATATTCCTCCTTCCAGCCGTTAGTATTACATTAACAGAGATAAATATTTAAGTAAAGTTAACGCTGTTCAAATAATCCACAGTCTTTAACCTATGAAGTAAATTACCTGTAACAATAGAACAAAGAAATTTTGTTAAAAAAATATTTTATGTAACTTTTTTAATAGCTTAATAAAAACAACACATATGCAGTACTATTCAAAACATAATAGTATACAGAATCACTACAAATTATAATCATGAGAAAAAATTCAAAACCCTATTTACAATTGAAATAAAAAGAAAATTACTATAAGTCAAAAATAAATATTTCCTAACTATTAAATATACAAGCAACAATTACACAGTATTGTTCAAAATCTCAAATGCAGAATTCAATTAAAAATATACTATCTAATAGAACTGCAGATTTAAATCGTGAACTGATAAAAGGAACTACTTATGACAGTATTTATACCGCAATAAGAGTAGTATTTACTAATGGTTTTTTTTGTTATTTAATTAGTTTGACGCAATTCTACATTCCTTTATGTTATTAAATATCTTCTAATTAATTTACCATAGAACTATTATCCAATAAAATCTATATAGTAATCACACAACTATAAACAGTTAGAACACCAGATGATTCTGAAAAAACTATACGTTACAACTAGGTAAATAATATTATACATGATACTTTACCTAGAGTCCAGACGTTTTTAAAGTGAGATAATTATACAAAAGCAGATAGTATAAATGATAAATCATACATTTGAAAAAAAAAAAAAAATTTTAATTGTCTAAAACAAAAGTTAATGAATTACATTAATTAAACTATATGGGTATCATCCAATAAAATCCTATAATCATATAATAAGTAATATGTGTTAGAAAATATTACGATGCTGAAAAAACTGTACGTTACCACATTGTAATCACCACTGTACATGATTCAACAAGTGCATCAAAAAATTAGTTACACCTTTGCCGAGTTAAACTGAAAGGAATACATTAATGTGTTCTAATGCAGCAGTGGCTTAGTTGTTGCTTTCACCGTCCCCCAACAGCAGTTCTTTACATCATTCAGTATATATGCATTATCGTGTTCAACACGCCGTTACCTCTAGAGGTTTCGTCGATTACAGAACTGCGTTCGGTAGTCCGATTTTTGTAAGCAAATAATTACACTTGTTGTGAAATTCCTCAGCAAATTGTTGCGATATACGATGAGAATGAATATCATACCCCGCCATTATAAAAACCTGCAAATTGTTCGAAAACGGGAAAACAAATGTGAGTGACGAGCTGGTTGATAGGCGTACATAAATTTTTCTCTTTTTTAAAGATGGCCTCCTCTCACCCCTTATAGCCATTCCCAACCTCCATGAATATTTTTAGCATCCACAAGGAGGGTGTTCTTCGTGTTTTAGGATAACACTATCACCTTGAAGTGCTATGAATAAAGTCTTTGCCCACCCTTTCTTGCTCCTATCTAAGGAGCGCATCCGTAAGGATCCCTCACCCTGCATATAAACACGCCGACCTCCATTTCCACATTACCGGCGTGTTAATCTGTTGAAGGGTTAACCTTCCCGGGGACAGCCTATCAGATCCAGACTCGCTTAGCACATATCCTTCCCGCACTCGTCACAGGTTCATTATATGTCGAGGGTCACCATTGCCACCATTTTTAAGCCCTGATTCCCCACCGATGTGTGTGGGTAAAGAGAAAACAATAGCCATACGGTGAACCCCCCACGACTTACACGGTGCCAACTTTCATCCCAAGTTCACTTTTTTAGGCATCACTTAACTGAAAACACGATGCGTTAATCGGAAACCGTGAATGATATTATAATGAGTAACCGGCACATTAACGACAGCCATAACACATTCACGATCTGCTTGGTTACCCCAACATGGGTACACAAATTGTGCCACATCTGATGACCGACAACCACAAACGTCAACTTTTTGCATCAGCTCTTTTATTTTCATCAACAATATTCCATGACTGGTCCACATGTTTTCAAAGAAATCCGCATAGGGAATGAGAGCTAGGTGCTACATTACAGTATTTAAACTGAATGAGCAACACATAAATGGAGACACAAAAATACAGACAGTCAAAAAATTAATATAAATATGTAGGTTTGGCTTATAAATATATGTTACTTTCATAGACCGGGTGTAACTTACTTTCTGATCGTCCCTCGTATTTTACTCACTGTCATCAGTATTGAAAGCATCCATTTTTTAAAAATGAGTAGGGTGTTAAATGATAACAATTAGATCTGAAACAAAAAAAAATAATAATTTTAAAAGTATTTTAATAGTCTTAAACAAAAATGTATGATTTTATTATTAATCTATGTGCTTATTATCCAATAAAATCTAATAATCGTATAATAAGTAAAAACTGTTAGTTAATATGACGATGCTAACAAAACCGTACATTACCGCTATTTAAATTATACAGAACATGATATATTACTCAGCTCGAAAGTCTTGAAAGTGGCATAATACTAAAATAAGTACAGTACTTAAATGACAACTCATGCACCTGAAACACAAATAAACATATTTTTTAAATCTCAAACAGTAATCAATTATAATATTAATTCACTACATGGATGTTTTCCAATAAAATCTTATAATTATAAATCAACATATAAAAAAACAAAATAAAATATAGCACTAAGTTACTGAGAAAAATGTTTACTACCGTTATCGAATTAATACTGAACATCATGTATTAGTCACACCGAACAGCTCTTTGAAATAGGATGAATTTAATATTAAGCAAAAATTTTTAAATGTAACACACGTACCTGAAAAAAAAAATTGTATTTATCAGAAAAATTATGTTTGACGATATCAATGAAACAATAGTAATATTATCTAATAATAATCATAAAAAAATTATTATTACCTGTTAGAAAGAATGGTGATAAGAGTGACTAATTATCACAAGCATGTTCTTGAATTTGCATTAGAATCAGGCTATATTGTTGAAGAGCTGATCGTATATTTGTATCCCAGCAACGTTCTTTTCAACAATGCACTCTTTTCGAGGCACTTCAACTAAACACACACAGAACATGCGCAATACATATGTAAAAACCAAACGTCTCCACAACTCGCCTATTTTAAAGGTAATGAACAACAAAACCAAGGCAATACAGTAACACAAACATTTATTAATGAATAAAGTTTTTCAAACAGTTAAAAATAGCAAACACGATATTACAAAACTATCAGAATTAAAGAAAAAAACCCCTAAAAATTATTTAAAGCGAGAAGTAAATTGTATGATCCTGAATTGGAATTTTTAAAAAAACATGCAAGAAAAAAAGTTTTTTTTTCCACATCTTTTCAAGATGTCATGTTTTACGTACCTTTTGTACAGCTAATTCTACAATATAATAATCAATAAAACAAATTAATATCCAGTTTCTAATAACTTTTACCAAAGTGTACTGGGTGGGATACGAACACAACGCAAAACTAAAACATAACCGAATGAATAATATGCTTACAAAACCTGACAAAAAACACATGTATAAAAATATATGAATAAAAAATAAACAAAACCTACAGAGGGACTTACCTGGGCGAACACGATATTTTTCTTAAAATACCATGCATATATTTATTATCCGAATATTCATATATTTACATAATAAATATAAAAAAGTTTGTTGATGAAACAGTAAAATAATTAGTTTAACATACGGGAAAAAGGACCACCTGCTACAAAATAAATATTCCTCCTTCCAGTCGTTAGTATTACATTAACAGAGATAAATATTTAAGTAAAGTTAACGCTGTTCAAATAATCCACAGTCTTTAACCTATGAAGTAAATTACCTGTAACAATAGAACAAAGAAATTTTGTTAAAAAAATATTTTATGTAACTTTTTTAATAGCTTAATAAAAACAACACATATGCAGTACTATTCAAAACATAATAGTATACAGAATCACTACAAATTATAATCATGAGAAAAAATTCAAAACCCTATTTACAATTGAAATAAAAAGAAAATTACTATAAGTCAAAAATAAATATTTCCTAACTATTAAATATACAAGCAACAATTACACAGTATTGTTCAAAATCTCAAATGCAGAATTCAATTAAAAATATACTATCTAATAGAACTGCAGATTTAAATCGTGAACTGATAAAAGGAACTACTTATGACAGTATTTATACCGCAATAAGAGTAGTATTTACTAAAGGTTTTTTTTGTTATTTAATTAGTTTGACGCAATTCTACATTCCTTTATGTTATTAAATTTCTTCTAATTAATTTACCATAGAACTATTATCCAATAAAATCTATATAGTAATCACACAACTATAAACAGTTAGAACACCAGATGATTCTGAAAAAACTATACGTTACAACTAGGTAAATAATATTATACATGATACTTTACCTAGAGTCCAGACGTTTTTAAAGTGAGATAATTATACAAAAGCAGATAGTATAAATGATAAATCATACATTTGAAAAATAAAAAAAAATTTTAATTGTCTAAAACAAAAGTTAATGAATTACATTAATTAAACTATATGGGTATCATCCAATAAAATCCTATAATAAGTAATATGTGTTAGAAAATATTACGATGCTGAAAAAACTGTACGTTACCACATTGTAATCACCACTGTACATGATTCAACAAGTGCATCAAAAAATTAGTTACACCTTTGCCGAGTTAAACTGAAAGGAATACATTAATGTGTTCTAATGCAGCAGTGGCTTAGTTGTTGCTTTCACCGTCCCCCAACAGCAGTTCTTTACATCATTCAGTATATATGCATTATCGTGTTCAACCCGCCTTTACCTCTAGAGGTTTCGTCGATTACAGAACTGCGTTCGGTAGTCCGATTTTTGTAAGCAAATAATTACACTTGTTGTGAAATTCCTCAGCAAATTGTTGCGATATACGATGAGAATGAATATCATACCCCGCCATTATAAAAACCTGCAAATTGTTCGAAAACGGGAAAACAAATGTGAGTGACGAGCTGGTTGATAGGCGTACATAAATTTTTCTCTTTTTTAAAGATGGCCTCCTCTCACCCCTTATAGCCATTCCCAACCTCCATGAATATTTTTAGCATCCACAAGGAGGGTGTTCTTCGTGTTTTAGGATAACACTATCACCTTGAAGTGCTATGAATAAAGTCTTTGCCCACCCTTTCTTGCTCCTATCTAAGGAGCGCATCCGTAAGGATCCCTCACCCTGCATATAAACACGCCGACCTCCATTTCCACATTACCGGCGTGTTAATCTGTTGAAGGGTTAACCTTCCCGGGGACAGCCTATCAGATCCAGACTCGCTTAGCACATGTCCTTCCCGCACTCGTCACAGGTTCATTATATGTCGAGGGTCACCATTGCCACCATTTTTAAGCCCTGATTCCCCACCGATGTGTGTGGGTAAAGAGAAAACAATAGCCATACGGTGAACCCCCCACGACTTACACGGTGCCAACTTTCATCCCAAGTTCACTTTTTTAGGCATCACTTAACTGAAAACACGATGCGTTAATCGGAAACCGTGAATGATATTATAATGAGTAACCGGCACATTAACGACAGCCATAACACATTCACGATCTGCTTGGTTACCCCAACATGGGTGCACAAATTGTGCCACATCTGATGACCGACAACCACAAACGTCAACTTTTTGCATCAGCTCTTTTATTTTCATCAACAATTTCCATGACTGGTCCACATGTTTTCAAAGAAATCCGCATAGGGAATGAGAGCTAGGTGCTACATTACAGTATTTAAACTGAATGAGCAACACATAAATGGAGACACAAAAATACAGACAGTCAAAAAATTAATATAAATATGTAGGTTTGGCTTATAAATATATGTTACTTTCATAGACCGGGTGTAACTTACTTTCTGATCGTCCCTCGTATTTTACTCACTGTCATCAGTATTGAAAGCATCCATTTTTTAAAAATGAGTAGCGTGTTAAATGATAACAATTAGATCTGAAACAAAAAAAAATAATAATTTTAAAAGTATTTTAATAGTCTTAAACAAAAATGTATGATTTTATTATTAATCTATGTGCTTATTATCCAATAAAATCTAATAATCGTATAATAAGTAAAAACTGTTAGTTAATATGACGATGCTAACAAAACCGTACATTACCGCTATTTAAATTATACAGAACATGATACATTACTCAGCTCGAAAGTCTTGAAAGTGGCATAATACTAAAATAAGTACAGTACTTAAATGACAACTCATGCACCTGAAACACAAATAAACATATTTTTTAAATCTCAAACAGTAATCAATTATAATATTAATTCACTACATGGATGTTTTCCAATAAAATCTTATAATTATAAATCAACATATAAAAAAACAAAATAAAATATAGCACTAAGTTACTGAGAAAAATGTTTACGACCGTTATCGAATTAATACTGAACATCATGTATTAGTCACACCGAACAGCTCTTTGAAATAGGATGAATTTAATATTAAGCAAAAATTTTTAAATGTAACACACGTACGTGAAAAAAAAAATTGTATTTATCAGAAAAATTATGTTTGACGATATCAATGAAACAATAGTAATATTATCTAATAATAATCATAAAAAAATTATTATTACCTGTTAGAAAGAATGGTGATAAGAGTGACTAATTATCACAAGCATGTTCTTGAATTTGCATTAGAATCAGGCTATATTGTTGAAGAGCTGATCGTATATTTGTATCCCAGCAACGTTCTTTTCAACAATGCACTCTTTTCGAGGCACTTCAACTAAACACACACAGAACATGCGCAATACATATGTAAAAACCAAACGTCTCCACAACTCGCCTATTTTAAAGGTAATGAACAACAAAACCAAGGCAATACAGTAACACAAACATTTATTAATGAATAAAGTTTTTCAAACAGTTAAAAATAGCAAACACGATATTACAAAACTATCAGAATTAAAGAAAAAAACCCCTAAAAATTATTTAAAGCGAGAAGTAAATTGTATGATCCTGAATTGGAATTTTTAAAAAAACATGCAAGAAAAAAAGTTTTTTTTTCCACATCTTTTCAAGATGTCATGTTTTACGTACCTTTTGTACAGCTAATTCTACAATATAATAATCAATAAAACAAATTAATATCCAGTTTCTAATAACTTTTACCAAAGTGTACTGGGTGGGATACGAACACAACGCAAAACTAAAACATAACCGAATGAATAATATGCTTACAAAACCTGACAAAAAACACATGTATAAAAATATATGAATAAAAAATAAACAAAACCTACAGAGGGACTTACCTGGGCGAACACGATATTTTTCTTAAAATACCATGCATATATTTATTATCCGAATATTCATATATTTACATAATAAATATAAAAAAGTTTGTTGATGAAACAGTAAAATAATTAGTTTAACATACGGGAAAAAGGACCACCTGCTACAAAATAAATATTCCTCCTTCCAGTCGTTAGTATTACATTAACAGAGATAAATATTTAAGTAAAGTTAACGCTGTTCAAATAATCCACAGTCTTTAACCTATGAAGTAAATTACCTGTAACAATAGAACAAAGAAATTTTGTTAAAAAAATATTTTATGTAACTTTTTTAATAGCTTAATAAAAACAACACATATGCAGTACTATTCAAAACATAATAGTATACAGAATCACTACAAATTATAATCATGAGAAAAAATTCAAAACCCTATTTACAATTGAAATAAAAAGAAAATTACTATAAGTCAAAAATAAATATTTCCTAACTATTAAATATACAAGCAACAATTACACAGTATTGTTCAAAATCTCAAATGCAGAATTCAATTAAAAATATACTATCTAATAGAACTGCAGATTTAAATCGTGAACTGATAAAAGGAACTACTTATGACAGTATTTATACCGCAATAAGAGTAGTATTTACTAAAGGTTTTTTTTGTTATTTAATTAGTTTGACGCAATTCTACATTCCTTTATGTTATTAAATATCTTCTAATTAATTTACCATAGAACTATTATCCAATAAAATCTATATAGTAATCACACAACTATAAACAGTTAGAACACCAGATGATTCTGAAAAAACTATACGTTACAACTAGGTAAATAATATTATACATGATACTTTACCTAGAGTCCAGACGTTTTTAAAGTGAGATAATTATACAAAAGCAGATAGTATAAATGATAAATCATACATTTGAAAAAAAAAAAAAAAATTTTAATTGTCTAAAACAAAAGTTAATGAATTACATTAATTAAACTATATGGGTATCATCCAATAAAATCCTATAATCATATAATAAGTAATATGTGTTAGAAAATATTACGATGCTGAAAAAACTGTACGTTACCACATTGTAATCACCACTGTACATGATTCAACAAGTGCATCAAAAAATTAGTTACACCTTTGCCGAGTTAAACTGATAGGAATACATTAATGTGTTCTAATGCAGCAGTGGCTTAGTTGTTGCTTTCACCGTCCCCCAACAGCAGTTCTTTACATCATTCAGTATATATGCATTATCGTGTTCAACACGCCGTTACCTCTAGAGGTTTCGTCGATTACAGAACTGCGTTCGGTAGTCCGATTTTTGTAAGCAAATAATTACACTTGTTGTGAAATTCCTCAGCAAATTGTTGCGATATACGATGAGAATGAATATCATACCCCGCCATTATAAAAACCTGCAAATTGTTCGAAAACGGGAAAACAAATGTGAGTGACGAGCTGGTTGATAGGCGTACATAAATTTTTCTCTTTTTTAAAGATGGCCTCCTCTCACCCCTTATAGCCATTCCCAATCTCCATGAATATTTTTAGCATCCACAAGGAGGGTGTTCTTCGTGTTTTAGGATAACACTATCACCTTGAAGTGCTATGAATAAAGTCTTTGCCCACCCTTTCTTGCTCCTATCTAAGGAGCGCATCCGTAAGGATCCCTCACCCTGCATATAAACACGCCGACCTCCATTTCCACATTACCGGCGTGTTAATCTGTTGAAGGGTTAACCTTCCCGGGGACAGCCTATCAGATCCAGACTCGCTTAGCACATATCCTTCCCGCACTCGTCACAGGTTCATTATATGTCGAGGGTCACCATTGCCACCATTTTTAAGCCCTGATTCCCCACCGATGTGTGTGGGTAAAGAGAAAACAATAGCCATACGGTGAACCCCCCACGACTTACACGGTGCCAACTTTCATCCCAAGTTCACTTTTTTAGGCATCACTTAACTGAAAACACGATGCGTTAATCGGAAACCGTGAATGATATTATAATGAGTAACCGGCACATTAACGACAGCCATAACACATTCACGATCTGCTTGGTTACCCCAACATGGGTACACAAATTGTGCCACATCTGATGACCGACAACCACAAACGTCAACTTTTTGCATCAGCTCTTTTATTTTCATCAACAATATTCCATGACTGGTCCACATGTTTTCAAAGAAATCCGCATAGGGAATGAGAGCTAGGTGCTACATTACAGTATTTAAACTGAATGAGCAACACATAAATGGAGACACAAAAATACAGACAGTCAAAAAATTAATATAAATATGTAGGTTTGGCTTATAAATATATGTTACTTTCATAGACCGGGTGTAACTTACTTTCTGATCGTCCCTCGTATTTTACTCACTGTCATCAGTATTGAAAGCATCCATTTTTTAAAAATGAGTAGGGTGTTAAATGATAACAATTAGATCTGAAACAAAAAAAAATAATAATTTTAAAAGTATTTTAATAGTCTTAAACAAAAATGTATGATTTTATTATTAATCTATGTGCTTATTATCCAATAAAATCTAATAATCGTATAATAAGTAAAAACTGTTAGTTAATATGACGATGCTAACAAAACCGTACATTACCGCTATTTAAATTATACAGAACATGATATATTACTCAGCTCGAAAGTCTTGAAAGTGGCATAATTCTAATATAAGTACAGTACTTAAATGACAACTCATGCACCTGAAACACAAATAAACATATTTTTTAAATCTCAAACAGTAATCAATTATAATATTAATTCACTACATGGATGTTTTCCAATAAAATCTTATAATTATAAATCAACATATAAAAAAACAAAATAAAATATAGCACTAAGTTACTGAGAAAAATGTTTACTACCGTTATCGAATTAATACTGAACATCATGTATTAGTC
Source organism: Lycorma delicatula (assembly GCF_047948215.1). Lineage (NCBI taxonomy): Eukaryota > Metazoa > Arthropoda > Insecta > Hemiptera > Fulgoridae > Lycorma > Lycorma delicatula. The sequence goes on from NC_134466.1 coordinate 52,720,982, forward strand.
ACACCGAACAGCTCTTTGAAATAGGATGAATTTAATATTAAGCAAAAATTTTCAAATGTAATACACGTACTTGAAAAAAAAAATTGTATTTATCAGAAAAATTATGTTTGACGATATCAATGAAACAATAGTAATATTATCTAATAATAATCATAAAAAAATTATTATTACCTGTTAGAAAGAATGGTGATAAGAGTGACTAATTATCACAAGCATGTTCTTGAATTTGCATTAGAATCAGGCTATATTGTTGAAGAGCTGATCGTATATTTGTATCCTAGCAACGTTCTTTTCAACAACGCACTCTTTTCGAGGCACTTCAACTAAACACACACAGAACATGCGCAATACATATGTAAAAACCAAACGTCTCCACAACTCGCCTATTTTAAAGGTAATGAACAACAAAACCAAGGCAATACAGTAACACAAACATTTATTAATGAATAAAGTTTTTCAAACAGTTAAAAATAGCAAACACGATATTACAAAACTATCAGAATTAAAGAAAAAAACCCCTAAAAATTATTTAAAGCGAGAAGTAAATTGTATGATCCTGAATTGGAATTTTTAAAAAAACATGCAAGAAAAAAAGTTTTTTTTTCCACATCTTTTCAAGATGTCATGTTTTACGTACCTTTTGTACAGCTAATTCTACAATATAATAATCAATAAAACAAATTAAAATCCAGTTTCTAATAACTTTTACCAAAGTGTACTGGGTAGGATACGAACACAACGCAAAACTAAAACATAACCGAATGAATAATATGCTTACAAAACCTGACAAAAAACACATGTATAAAAATATATGAATAAAAAATAAACAAAACCTACAGAGGGACTTACCTGGGCAAACACGATATTTTTCTTAAAATACCATGCATATATTTATTATCCGAATATTCATATATTTACATAATAAATATAAAAAAGTTTGTTGATGAAACAGTAAAATAATTAGTTTAACATACGGGAAAAAGGACCACCTGCTACAAAATAAATATTCCTCCTTCCAGTCGTTAGTATTACATTAACAGAGATAAATATTTAAGTAAAGTTAACGCTGTTCAAATAATCCACAGTCTTTAACCTATGAAGTAAATTACCTGTAACAATAGAACAAAGAAATTTTGTTAAAAAAATATTTTATGTAACTTTTTTAATAGCTTAATAAAAACAACACATATGCAGTACTATTCAAAACATAATAGTATACAGAATCACTACAAATTATAATCATGAGAAAAAATTCAAAACCCTATTTACAATTGAAATAAAAAGAAAATTACTATAAGTCAAAAATAAATATTTCCTAACTATTAAATATACAAGCAACAATTACACAGTATTGTTCAAAATCTCAAATGCAGAATTCAATTAAAAATATACTATCTAATAGAACTGCAGATTTAAATCGTGAACTGATAAAAGGAACTACTTATGACAGTATTTATACCGCAATAAGAGTAGTATTTACTAAAGGTTTTTTTTGTTATTTAATTAGTTTGACGCAATTCTACATTCCTTTATGTTATTAAATTTCTTCTAATTAATTTACCATAGAACTATTATCCAATAAAATCTATATAGTAATCACACAACTATAAACAGTTAGAACACCAGATGATTCTGAAAAAACTATACGTTACAACTAGGTAAATAATATTATACATGATACTTTACCTAGAGTCCAGACGTTTTTAAAGTGAGATAATTATACAAAAGCAGATAGTATAAATGATAAATCATACATTTGAAAAATAAAAAAAAATTTTAATTGTCTAAAACAAAAGTTAATGAATTACATTAATTAAACTATATGGGTATCATCCAATAAAATCTTATAATCATATAATAAGTAATATGTGTTAGAAAATATTACAATGCTGAAAAAACTGTACGTTACCACATTGTAATCACCACTGTACATGATTCAAAGTGCATCAAAAAATTAGTTACACCTTTGCCGAGTTAAACTGAAAGGAATACATTAATGTGTTCTAATGCAGCAGTGGCTTAGTTGTTGCTTTCACCGTCCCCCAACAGCAGTTCTTTACATCATTCAGTATTTATGCATTATCGTGTTCAACACGCCGTTACCTCTAGAGGTTTCGTCGATTACAGAACTGCGTTCGGTAGTCCGATTTTTTGTAAGCAAATAATTACACTTGTTGTGAAATTCCTCAGCAAATTGTTGCGATATACGATGAGAATGATCATCATACCCCGCCATTATAAAAACCTGCAAATTTTTCGAAAACGGGAAAACAAATGTGAGTGACGAGCTGGTTGATAGGCGTACATAAATTTTTCTCTTTTTTAAAGATGGCCTCCTCTCACCCCTTATAGCCATTCCCAACCTCCATGAATATTTTTAGCATCCACAAGGAGGGTGTTCTTCGTGTTTTAGGATAACACTATCACCTTGAAGTGCTATGAATAAAGTCTTTGCCCACCCTTTCTTGCTCCTATCTAAGGAGCGCATCCGTAAGGATCCCTCACCCTGCATATAAACACGCCGACCTCCATTTCCACATTACCGGCGTGTTAATCTGTTGAAGGGTTAACCTTCCCGAGGACAGCCTATCAGATCCAGACTCGCTTAGCCCATGTCCTTCCTGCACTCGTCACAGGTTCATTATATGTCGAGGGTCACCATTGCCACCATTTTTAAGCCCTGTATCCCCACCGATGTGTGTGGGTGGAGAGAAAATAATTAGCCATACGGTGAAGCCCCCATGACTTACACGGTGCCAGCTTTCATCCCAAGTTCACATTTGTTGGGATCACTTAACTGAAAACACGATACGTTAATCGGAAACCGTGAATGATATTATAATGAGTAACCGGCACATTAACGACAGCCATAACACATTCACGATCTGCTTGGTTACCCCAACATGGGTGCACAAATTGTGCTACATCTGATGACCGACAACCACAAACGTCAACTTTTTGCATCAGCTCTTTTATTTTCATCAACAATATTCCATGACTGGTCCACATGTTTTCAAAGGAATCCGCATAGGGAATGAGAGCTAGGTGCTACATTACAGTATTTAAACTGAATGAGCAACACATAAATGGAGACACAAAAATACAGACAGTCAAAAAATTAATATAAATATGTAGGTTTGGCTTATAAATATATGTTACTTTCATAGACCGGGTGTAACTTACTTTCTGATCGTCCCTCGTATTTTACTCACTGTCATCAGTATTGAAAGCATCCATTTTTTAAAAATGAGTAGGGTGTTAAATGATAACAATTAGATCTGAAACAAAAAAAATAATAATTTTAAAAGTATTTTAATAGTCTTAAACAAAAATGTATGATTTTATTATTAATCTATGTGCCTATTATCAAATAAAATCTAATAATCGTATAATAAGTAAAAACTGTTAGTTAATATGACGATGCTAACAAAACCGTACATTACCGCTATTTAAATTATACAGAACATGATATATTACTCAGCTCGAAAGTCTTGAAAGTGGCATAATTCTAATATAAGTACAGTACTTAAATGACAACTCATGCACCTGAAACACAAATAAACATATTTTTTAAATCTCAAACAGTAATCAATTATAATATTAATTCACTACATGGATGTTTTCCAATAAAATCTTATAATTATAAATCAACATATAAAAAAACAAAATAAAATATAGCACTAAGTTACTGAGAAAAATGTTACTACCGTTATGGAATTAATACTGAACATCATGTATTAGTCACACCGAACAGCTCTTTGAAATAGGATGAATTTAATATTAAGCAAAAATTTTTAAATGTAACACACATACCTGAAAAAAAAAATTGTATTAATCAGAAAAATTATGTTTGACGATATTAATGAAACAATAGTAATATTATCTAATAACAATCATAAAAAAAAATATTATTACCTGTTAGAAAATATGGTGATAAGAGTGACTAATTATCACAAGCATGTTCTTGAATTTTAGGATCTGCATTAGAATCAGGCTATATTGTTGAAGAGCTGATCGTATATTTGTATCCTAGCAACGTTCTTTTCAACAACGCACACTTTTCGAGGCACTTCAACTAAACACACACAGAACATGCGCAATACATATGTAAAAACCAAACATCTCCACAACTCGCCTCTTCTAAAGGTAACGAACAACAAAACCAAGGCAATACAGTAACACAAACATTTATTAATGAATAAAGTTTTTCAAACAGTTAAAAATAGCAAACACGATATTACAAAACTATCAGAATTAAAGAAAAAAACCCCTAAAAATTATTTAAAGCGAGAAGTAAATTGTATGATCTGGAATTGGAATTTTTAAAAAAACATGCATGAAAAAAAAGTTTTTTTTTCCACATCTTTTCAAGATGTCATGTTTTACGTACCTTTTGTACAGCTAATTCTACAATATAATAATCAATAAAACAAATTAAAATCCAGTTTCTAATAACTTTTACCAAAGTGTACTGGGTGGGATACGAACACAACGCAAAACTAAAACATAACCGAATGAATAATATGCTTACAAAACCTGACAAAACACACATGTATAAAAATGTATGAATAAAAAATAAACAAAACCTACAGAGGGACTTACCTGGGCGAACACGATATTTTTCTTAAAATACCATGCATATATTTATTATCCGAATATTCATATATTTACATAATAAATATAAAAAAGTTTGTTGATGAAACAGTAAAATAATTAGTTTAACATACGGGAAAAAGGACCACCTGCTACAAAATAAATATTCCTCCTTCCAGTCGTTAGTATTACATTAACAGAGATAAATATTTAAGTAAAGTTAACGCTGTTCAAATAATCCACAGTCTTTAACCTATGAAGTAAATTACCTGCAACAATAGAACAAAGAAATTTTGTTAAAAAAATATTTTATGTAACTTTTTTAATAGCTTAATAAAAACAACACATATGCAGTACTATTCAAAACATAATAGTATACAGAATCACTACAAATTATAATCATGAGAAAAAATTCAAAACCCTATTTACAATTGAAATAAAAAGAAAATTACTATAAGTCAAAAATAAATATTTCCTAACTATTAAATATACAAGCAACAATTACACAGTATTGTTCAAAATCTCAAATGCAGAATTCAATTAAAAATATACTATCTAATAGAACAGCAGATTTAAATCGTGAACTGATAACAGGAACTACTTATGACAGTATTTATACCGCAATAAGAGTAGTATTTACTACAGGTTTTTTTTTGTTATTTAATTAGTTTGACGCAATTCTACATTCCTTTATGTTATTAAAT